>NC_086154.1:9261903-9572298 GCF_035149785.1 Candoia aspera | reverse complement strand
CGGAGCTTAGGAAAGGACATTTGGGAAAATGTGTGAACTCATCTCTTGCAAGCTTGAAAAATATGGGAATTCCTGTGCTCTTTTAAGTTCGGTGGCTAGTGAGTAAGTGGCTAGGTGCCTGCGGTCTCTCAATCAATCAATCAATCAATCTTTATTTACAGCCAAAAGGCCCAAGTAGCAAGTTACAAATACAATCTAAAATTCGATATTAAGTATAACAATTTAACAAACAAAATATGTCATAAATAATATATAATTGTCAGGCTCAGCCCAAGAACAATGACGGGGCAGTCCATTCAAACGCCAGTGCTTTATTTGCTCACACCGTATAGACAGAATCTTGCCAGACTAGAGCTACTCTGCCTCACCTCAGGGGAAATAACCTGGGAGACTCTGGGGCGGGGCGATCCGGAACCTCTTCCTTTTCCCACCATTGCCTCCCGGAATGTGCTTCCGCTTATCTCCTCCACCTCCTTGGAATGTGCTCCCTCCCTCCTGAGAACCAGTGGCACTGCCAAAATCCACCATATCACACGCCCTTCAGAGACACATTCCATAACAATAATGTACCTAAAACCCCAACTCATTGATTTATTATTAAAAACCTTTTTTTTATTGGGATAGTTAAAACTTTGGCTGTTACCTCTGTAAATTTGGGATTTTCCTCTGCAAGTAAATTTTTAACATACTCATAAGTATTTCTTTCTGGTTTTGATTTTAAAATAGGCCAGATAACTTCCTGTTGAAGAATCTTACAAAATTCACAGTACAATAAAATATGATCCACAATTTCAAGATCAATACCATTACAGTAGCAAAATCATTGAGAGACGGGGATATTTTTAAAAACTACCATAAAGCATATTTGATGGCAACACATTTAATCTAGCTTTTGAAAAGTCTATTCCGTATTTACTTACACACACACACACAGACGCACGCACACACTTAATCTGTTCAATCGTGCCTTGACAAGTCCCTGCAGTTTTCTTGGCAAGGTTTTTCAGGCGTGGTTTGCCATTGCCTGCTTCCTAGGGCTGAGAGAAAGTGACTGGCCCAAAGTCACCCAGCCAGCTTTTATGCCTAAGGTGGGACTAGAACTCACAATCTTCCAGTTTCTAGCCTGATGCCTTAACCACTAAATCAAACTGGCTCTCTATTTAATTTAATTTAATGTGTTTAATATTAAATATATATATATATAAATAATATTATAAATTTCATTTATGTATTAAATATTTTAGGTATTTAGATATAAACTATTCAGATATTTAGGGAGCTCAAGAGTATATCCATAACTGACTCCAAAAGTTACAGATGAACGTGAAAGTTTGGCTTTAGCAGTCATGGGGGCTCAGGCTCGGAGTTATCTCAGAAGTTTACCTCAGAAGTTACCTCAGTAAAGTTTGCAACTGCCTCCCTGGTGTCCTGCATGTGGTTTGGGCTGAGACGGGACATTAGTGTCAGGACGGAGGCTGAGGCTGAGGAGGAGGCAGATCAGCCGATTGCCGAAAAAGCGAGAGAGAGCCTTGAGCAGCAAGATCCGGAGCCACCGATTGAAGACAGACAGGAGGCAGATTCACCGCCACCTATCGGTGTGCGAGAAAGGAGGCTGGAAAGGCGGGCCGAGCAGCGAGAGAGGCGATTGGCTCCTGTGTGAAAAAGGCGGGAAAGCCGGAGGTATAAAGAGCACCAGAAGCCAGAGCCTTCCGCCAGAGGGGATTGAGGCTCGGGCCCTTGCCGCCGCACCAAATCTTCCCTCAGAGCCTTGCTTGCCACCATGCGTTTGTGAGTTATGAACCACTTAATTTAATGTGTTTAATATTATTTATATATATCCCCCTTTCCGGGATCTCTTACTGTTAAATAAAGAACGTTACCATCGCTTCCTGTGTCAAGTCATAGTCAGAACAGGACAATGAGCCATTAATTCTGGTACTGGATTATCCCATAATCTCTGTTTAATACAATGAAATGCTGATGTCATACCTGTAGAAAAAAAAAATCAGTTTCAATACCAATCTGGCTAAGCTTTTGGGTTACCTGTTTAAACCACATATCTAAAAAAGGATTCCCTTGGGATTTCCTGAAGCAATCTTTCCTTGTTTTTAGAAATGTATATTTGCAACCAAAACTTAATGGTGCTTAAGCAAGCCATTGTTTTTAAAGGGCATTGCCCAGTTTCCAGGAGAACAACAGAATTTGGAACACGGCTTGGAACACTTAAGAGAGATCTTAAAAATTTCACCTGCAGTTGGCCTACTGACAAATGTCATCCAAATTGGAGCGCCATATAAAATCTGGGATGCAATTTTTGCATTGAAAATGTGTATTGCTGCAGGAACAAATCTCCCTTCTTTAGAATAAAAATATTGAAGCAAGGCCATCATAGTAGGTTTTGCTTTCAGAAGTATTGCCTTGCAATGACATTGCCAGGGCAGAGCACGGTTAAATAAAATGCCCAAATAACTGAAATTCTCTTGTTGTGTTATTATATGAATTTTCCTGATACATAGTTTTTAACTTTTTTTCCAAATACTACGATTTTGGTTTCATCAGAGTTGATTTGTAACGGATTTTCTTGGCAATACTTAACTAGTGCCTCAAGAAGATGTTTCAAACCCAATCTAGTACGTGAAAGAAGAACAGCGTCTTCAGCACATAACAAAGCAGAAATTTTCCTTTTGCCTAATGATGGGTAATGGCCATTGACGTGAAGTAACGTGGTCTCCAGATCATTGAGATAGATGTTAAATAACGTAGGGGCCAGAATACAACCTTATCGCTGCCTTATTCATTGTAACATCACCTGTAAGTAAACCTTCCCTGTTGCATCTAACTTGCATTATACAGTACCGTCATGATATAGAGCCTGCATTAAATAAGTGAGACATATGTCGGGGACCAGCTTCTCTAATTTAGCCCAAAGTTTGTTTCTATTAACAGAATCAAAAGCAACTTTGGACTTCCAGTGGAAACATGGCCAACTGAGCAGCTGTCTCTGCGGGCCTTGCAGGCAGAGCTGACAACATGCACTTTTTGGGGGGCTGGGCAGACTTTTTCCTGGAGCCCAGAGCTTTTTCATGAAGGAAGAAAAAACTTGGAATCATCCCATCTGCTCTCCTGAATGCCGTCTTGCAGCCAGAAAATCGCAGCATTTGCGAAATGCATTCTGCGGTTGACTCCTGTGGTGGTTGTGCCCACTGGGGACAAACTTTCATTCCTGGCTTGGAACAGATGTGGTAAGATTTCTTTCCAACACTAGAATGCCCAAGAAGGGTCTCCAGTTCCAAAGCGGTAGTCAATCTGCAGAAAGTGAGCGGAATAAACGATCAACTAGAAAAACAGGACTATGTCCAGCCTGGATGAAGGAAGGAGATGAAGGGGAAGGCAAGAGAGAAAGTGGACGGAGAGGATCAAGGAGATTACAGGGTAGTCCTTGGAGGAGCTAGAATGTAGTTAAAGAATAGCCAAATAAATGTAAGAGGTTGAAGGTTGCAATTACGTTGAGAAGCTCACTCCAGTTCCAACCACGTATTAAAAGAAGAACGGTTTCTCAGCTTGGAGTTTTTCTTGCCTTCAAAATGGGTCTTTGCCCTGCTGTGTCCTTTAATATCTCTCCCAGTTTTCTTTAGCGGCTTGGGGAACGTATGGGATGCATGGCTCAAAGAATGGTATGGGGAGGTGAAGGCCAGCAGTTTGGAGCTTGAGGTGACGTTTCTTGGTGACAGCAGTGGTGCTGGGGCCAAAGTAGAGGCCTGGGGGCAGTGGCAGCTGTGCAGGGTGACCAAAAGAGCAGAGGTGGCGGGGGGAGAGATAGGTGGTGGGGCAGTTGCAGGCCTGATGTGATGGAAGATTGGGGCTTGCAGGGACACAGGGAGGGAAGTGACTTGCTTCCAAGTCCAGCCTTGCTACCGAGCTCCAACTTGCCTCAGAGCCCTGACTTCCTACCTTGCCTTGCTGCCGTGCCCAGCCTTGCACCCAAGCCTCGCCTCCCTGCCTTGCTGGCCTCACGTGTGGAACCTGCCCAGTGACTGAATCACGTGTTACTGAGCATCTGCCTACTGTACTTTACTGTATATAGTTACTGTTTTTAATAAAAGTCATTAATTCACCGCTTCCTGTGTCGGGCCTTAGTCAGAACAGGACAACTCAACTCTTAACTAAAAGGACAAAATCCAAAAGTTTTGTCAATTCTTCCTTGTCAACAAAAGTCCAGTAAGGGAAACCAAATATAGATACTTTTCTCTTTTAGCCCTGATCGGATAAGCCAACCTTGCATTCCTTTCCTGAATTTTTAAGGGTCTAATTTTTTTAACCCCTTCAAAAAGGGGTTAAAGGGCTACTTTTTGTTTTTTATTTATTTATTTTCTATAGCCACCCATCTCAACAAGTGACTCTATAGCTTTCTACAGAACTGTGTTTTAAACCAAGAATCTTTCAGAACTTTAACAGGTTTCTTTTGTATAGCCAATAAGTAAAGCTTGTCCATGTGCTTGTCACTTCTTATAAAGTCCTTCAAGACCTGAACGGAGCTCTTTGGCATATCCAGTAAGGAGTAGTTCTCCAGATCAGTTTTCGGATTCAACGTACGTACATCTCCTTTAGGGAATAAGTCATCCATCGGTTCCATTTGTGTGTCCAGCATATCCTTCGCCATGTCCTTGTCATTGCTTGTCACATTTAAATCCCCCTTCAAATTAATTTCAAAATTATCAGTTGATACTTGTTCTTCTCTTACTTCATTATGACATGCTCTATCTTACCAGCAATTTTGCAGACCAGTGTTCAAAAACTTCTTCTAAGGATTTTTGCTCCATTCTTTTCTTTGTAAACCAAAGAAATTTATGATCCTCTACTTCCCTCTAGTCCAACCTTCAAGATCCCCTTATCATATGTCTTCTTAGGAAATGCCAAAACAATCCCCATTTCCCATGGGAATGATTCTTCTAGTTAATTTGAAACTATAATTCCAAAACCATCTGGACCTTCAGTCCGTTGCTAACTTTCTAAAATCCATATTTTAAGCACTCTTTTGCTGTAACCCAGAAAATCATATACTGTCTTTCCAAAACTTTTAAAATCACATTTACACCATCTTTCTCCAAGGAGAAGGGAACTCACCCAATGAATACAGTGAAACCTTGCCAATCCAAAGGGTCTGAATCTTTCCAGTACAGTAAAATAATAATAATAATAATAATAATGAAAAAAGTGATTTAAGAAATGATGCTCAGTCGAGCTTTAGGTATTTAAAAGGCTGCATTACGAGTGTGAGCTTGATGGAATCCTGAGTCCCAGTCACTCAATTTATAAGCCAATTGGAAAAGAGCAATTCCTACAGCCTACTTACACGGGGGAGCCGTCCAGATTCATGTGGATTATCTCAATGATCTCTCCTTCCTCCGGAGAGATTTCGCTGGTCCAGATCCAGCACCCAGCCACAATTCTCCTTGTAAATGCAGTCCCACTGCCAGGAGGATGTCACCTCCCCATGGTGCTCACAGGGAGGCTCCCCGTTTCTTTCTTCTGCAGTTTGACCCAGAACCATCGATAAGCAGTTTTCGAATAAACAGCTTCACATCAGCAGCAGTCTGAAACCCCCAATTACACCCCCACCCAAATCCTTCCAGAAATTTTGTCACTAATTTTTAATGCAACTAAAGAGAATTTAATACACGCCTGGAAAGTAACCACGCCATTGATTTTTAATTCATTTTATCGCAATCAAATTTAGACTTTTGCTTAGCCCTCATCATACCCCAGAAAGGCAAAAATGGCCCTAATGCTGGACATGTTTTGCACATGCATTTTGGGGCTTGTCTTCATTCTGGCTCCTTTTGTGAGAGAGGAATTCTTCATCCTGAAGCTCTTTCCACACACTAGACACTGATGTGTAGGTGACGATTCTCTCACATAACTGGAAACTGGAATGAATACAAACTTGAGAAAAAAAATTTTTTTCTCTTATTGATGTGCAATAGCTTTGGCCATCTTCAAATGAAAATCCCTCCAAAAATCCACGGTCAAGATTAAAACAAACCATTGTTCCATTGTTTTTGTTTTCATTGGTAAATTCTTCTCTCTGGGGCTTATGATTCTGAGGGTCAGACTCAAAAAAACGCTTCCTTTCCTAGTCAGTATACATAAATAGGAAATGCATAGATTTAACTAACTAAATCTAGAATTTACATGAATTCTCACCCAAATGGATCTGTGCAGGGGAAATTAGGTTGTTTGTTTGTTTGTTTATCAGATTTGTCATTGCCCATCTCCTCCCACCAGAGGGACTCTGGGCAGTTTACAGGAGATAATCAATAAAACAATAAAATTACAATATAAAAAAAAATGCAGTATATAAAAACAATTACAAATAGCTAATTAATATAGATAAAAATAAAGTCCAGATGGCTTTCTACACAGTCCTTGTGTGGAAGGAGCCCTTTAGGGCACTAGCCAACCCCAAGCATGACTATTCTCCTCCCCCAAGCCAGGTGGCAGAGCCAAGTCTTCAAATTCCTCCAGAAGGCCAGGAGGGATGAGGCTAACCTCACCTCCAGGGGCAAGATGTTCCAGAGGGCAGGAGCTACTGCAGAGAAGGCCCGCCTCCTGGACCCCCACCAGACAGAATTCTCTTACCAACCGGCTCTGCAGCATGCCCTCCCTGCATGATCAGGTGGGACAGGTAGAGCACATTGCCACTGCTCTGACAAGAAAACCAAGTCCTGGGTGAGGCCACTGTCTTGAGTCAGGTCCCAAATAATCTGAGACAGGCCCATGGCTGCCATGGTAGCCATGAACTCCCAAGCCACCTCCGAGGCATGCCCCAGGGACGGCAGGTTGAAGTCCCCCAGAACCATAAGCCTGGGGAACTCCAACACCAACCCCGAGATGGCCTCCAGCAGCTCGGGCAGGGAGGTTGCTATGCAGCAGGGAGGCCGGTACAATAACAACACTCCCAACTGTTCTCGGGAACCCAACTTGAAGGACAGGGTCTCACAACTGGCCACTTGTGGAGCAGTGCTTCAGAAGGCCACTAGAGACTCCTGGATGACAACCCCCACCCCTCCTCCCCTGTGTCATGCTCCCAGATCAAACCTTCCCAGAACATCTGATCTGACTCGCATGCATGCATGAAGTCAACACGTGTTGAGACTTGCAAGTCAGTAGAAGTGGAAGGGGTACAAGCCAGGAGTGTGAAAGCATCTTGTTTGGACTATCTCTGGCATCCAAGGTCAACCAGCAGAGCTGTTGCTGACATCTGCACAGAGCTGAACAGACTGGCACGAAAAGGGGGGCTGCATACCGAAGAAGGGGGAGGGTGTTGAGTTCATTGGGTTGTTTAACTTGGAGAAAGCACAGGAACTTCTATTTGCAACTTTTTCACTGTATTGCACGCTACAATCCATTAAAGAGATTTCTACTTAACCACTTATGAATTGAATTTAACGGTAAGCTGAGTAGGCAGTCATCACATAAAGTTGGGAATCATCAATTGGACTCTACCTGGAGATGGACGTACCCAGAAGAGAGTTGAAATTATGTCAAAAATAACATCTGGAGATCCAACTGCACCGTTGGAGGAAGAAGAGACAATGATGCAACTGATAGAGCCAGAAGCGGTGGCTGGACTGATGGCTGGATCTGATGGAGATTTGGAAACAGAAGGCCCTGTGGTAATCTCTTTACCTCTGCAAAGCCGTACGGTGGAGCTAGACACGGAACTGATTACGCTGGACGTCACTCGAGGCTCCAAAGTGATAGCATCCTGGCTCCAGCCATCGGCTCACCCAGATCTCCAGGGAGTAGAACGGACACCACCCGGAGATCAACAACATACCTGAACCTGGGAAGAAAGGTCGGAGGATGGAGTCTCCTTACCAGTCAACAGATGTGCGACCAAAGACCATGAGGTCCAGTTCCAGGGACTCTGAACCCAAACAAGGTGCTACCCCAGACCGAATGCAAAATCTAGAAGCCCGGTAGCCTCCATGGAAACCATATTGCAAAGCATCTCGTTGTCACTGGATCGGGTATTAAATCAACCAGAGGCGGAATCTGTCATGTCATCCAAAAGATCCACACCCGAACCAATCCCCGGGTCAAGACAACCATCTCCGGCGTCGGAGACCAGGAAAACCAGCCGACCTTCGGTGACGTGGGGAGAACCACTGACCGGACATGTAAGTCTTCCCCCTTCCAAGGGTGGGCACCGTGAGCTGCATGTGAAGTTTAATGGGCACCCTCAGCAGCTGTCTTTTTTCATGACTAATGGGGGAACATACATGGAAGAGTTTGGGGACACATTTCCCACGGAATATTCCAAGATGAATTTAGTAGGGGCCAGGCTGAAGGGGCCAGCAGCAGACTGGCTGGTGCAATTGCACGATGCAGTGGCCCCGTAACTCCACAGTTTAGATGACTTCATGAGAGCCTCGAGAGAACACTTTGAAGACCCACTGGCGAAGCTACAGGCCAAAACAGCTCTCCAGCAACTCAGACAAGGGTCCAAAGCTGTGTCTGAATACGCTATGGAATGTAAAGCTTTGGTGGGGAAAGTCACTGGTTGGTCAGAGTCTACCAAGGTGGATTACTTGAAAGGCGGGCTGCAACTAGAGCTACTACGCTGGGCATTGGGACGAGGAGACCCTGGCACGGTGAGAGGATGGATCTGCTTAGCAGGAGAGGTGGAGAACACTCAATTCCAAATCAGACGACAGGTACAAGCTCAAGTGATAGGGAAGAACACCGGAGCTCCAGCCAAGTTGCAGGCAGTGGCAAGAAAGCCAAGCCAACCATGGGAGGAGGAACGGGAGCGCTGAGTTACAAAGGGACTATGTTTTAAATGTGGGAAAGACAGACATCGAGCCTCAGAGTGCCCTCGGGTGGGACCGGCCACCACTGCAAAGCCCAGGACTAAGGCAGTGAGATCCCCACTCGACAAGCACAAGAGCAGTGCAGCTAGTGCCACTGCCCGCAAAGAGGAGTCCACCCTGTTTTGGGAGGATTCCGAGGGACTCTGAAGATGAAAAACCCCAGCTGGTGGGAGACGAGGCACGCCTGCTCTGAAACGCGCTGACAGGCAGGCGTTGGCTGGTGGGCGCGAGGACCCACTGGTAAGCGATGGTTGTCCAACGTTGTTGGTGGGAGCCCAATTAAGGATTTAAGAACCGCAAGGCTGACCTAATGGCCATGTTAGATTTGGGGAGCACAAGATGCTTACTTCACCCCGCTGTAGTAAAGGGACTAGACCTAAGTGTGAGGAAGCTAAAGCAACCCATTGTCTTCACACAATTGGATGGATCAGAAGCCCACGGGGGGCCAGTGGAATATTACACTGTGGATACACATGTGGATAGGCAGCCATACAGAGACTGCAATTTATTGTGGCACCTGTCACTAATTATGCCATGAGTTTAGGGTTGCCATGATTACGGAGCCAAAAACCCCATGTAGATTGGGAAGTGGGGACCTTGAAATTTGAAGGTGGATTTTATCTGGGTTTACCCTGAGACACTCTGGCTACAAAAAGCAAATCCGCAGGCATCATGGTCAACAAGAGAGCCTCTCCTCCCACCAACCCCAATCCATTAATTCCAAATCAATACAAAGAATTTGCAGATGTTTTTGATGAAAGGGAGTCAGACCAATTACCCCCCGCCAGAAAGACGGACTGTGCAATCGAAATTGATCCGAACGCCAAACTCCCAAAACCCAAAAGGTAAGCAATGACTGAAAAGGAAAAGGAATTCCTTAGAGAGTTCATTGATAAAAACCTAGCAAGGGGTTTCATTGAGCCTGCCAATTCGCCAATGGTGGCACCGGTCCTGTTTCGCGCCCAAAGGACGGCTCCTTAAGGTTATGTACAGATTACATAGGGTTAAATGCTATTTCCACTACAAACCAATACCCTCTCCCATTAATGAAGGACATGCTGGCGCACCTTTCTAAGGGAAGGATTTTTACCACCGCCAAACTGCTCCACCACGCCTCCAAGCCACCAGACCACTCAAGGCCCACCATCCAACGCCCCTGGGGGTTGCACTGCCAAGGCTCACCACGCCACTGAGATCCCTGAGTCTGCTGTGCCACTGCTGTGCCGACATGCAGCCAAACACTCGGGACTCACCACGCCACCGGAGTTCGCCCAGGCCCGCCACCCTCTGCTACTCTATCCAGGGGGCTCCATCCAGCACCGGCCCAAAAGGTAGAAGGGCTGGGGACCCCAAAAGTCTTCTTCCAGGGCCCTAGCTAGCAGTGAGACGAGGGAGAGGGTAAAAGAAAACCAGGAGTCTCCCCTTAGAGCAACAGCGGTGTCTGCTCTCGGTTGCCACCTTGGTCTTTTTCTCCTTATTGCTCCTCCTGAAGCCCTTTCCACATTCCATGAATTTATGTGGCTTCCCCCGTGTTGGATCTTTTTATGGCAAGTTGACTACTCTGAATAAAGATCTTTGTCCTGGCCAACTAGACTAGACACAGAAGAGGTGCAATAAAGTTCTTTATTTACAGTTTGTTAAACACACTAACTCAAAGGCAATAAGGAATAGGGTATTTCTCAAGTCAGTAAGGTGGCAGGCAAGGCAAAGCAGGGCTGGACTGGGAAGCTGGAAATCGCACAGCAGCAGGACAAGACAAGCAAGGCTGAACTGGAAGGCTGGAATCAGAGAGCAGCAAGGCAAGGTGAAAACAGGCTGGACTGGAAGGCTAGAATCACCAAGTAGCAAGCCAAGACTTTGAGGCGAGGTTGAGCTCGATAGCAAGGCAAGGATCTGAGGCAAGGCTGAGCTTGGTAATAAGGCAGGGCTCTGAAGAAAGACTGGACTCAGAAGCAAGGCAAGACTGAGGCAGGGTGGACCTCGGTAGCAAGACAAGGCTCTGAGGCAAACAGCGGTGCGGCAGCAGGGCAGGCAGCAGAGGCAGGAGGCTCAGAGTCAGCGGACAAGGTAAGGAGGTTGGCTGAGGAGGTGCATTCCGAGAACAAGGCAGGGAGAAGAGAACGGTTGTCTCCCACAACTGGCTCTTGCTTCTGTTGCTCTTTATATCTCTGGCTTTCCCACCTTTTTCACGCAGGAGCCAACCGCTTCTCTCGCTGCTCAGCCCGCTTTTCCAGCCTCCTTTGTTGCACATCGATAAGGGGCAGAGAATCTGCCTCCTGTCTGTCTTCAATCAGTGGCTCTGGAACTTGCTGCTCAAGGCTTTCTCTTGCTTTTTCTGCAATTAGCTGATCCTCCTCCAACTCAGCCTCCATCCTGACAGTCTTTCCACACTCCATGCATTTATATGGTTTCTCCCGTGTGACTCCTCTTATGCCCCTTAAGGGATACATTGTCACGGAAGCCCTTTCCACACTCCATGCATTTATATGGCTTCTCCCCTGTGTGGATCCTTTTATGGCAAGTATGTTGACTGCTCTGAATAAAGGTCTTTCCACACTCCATGCATTTATACGGCTTCTCCCCTGTATGGATCCTTTTATGGCAAGTAAGTTGACATCTCCGACTAAAGGTCTTTCCACACTCGATGCATTTATATGGCTTCTCCCCTGTGTGGATCCTCTTATGTCCCTTAAGGGATGCATTGTCACGAAAGCTCTTTCCACACTTGATGCATTTATATGGTTTCTCACCTGTGTGGATCCTATTATGGTAAATTAGTTGACTACTCCGACTAAAGCTCTTTCCACACTCGATGCATTTATATGGCTTCTCCCCAGTGTGGATCCTATTATGGTAAGTAAGTTGACAATTCCAAATAAAGGTCTTTCCACACTCCATGCATTTATGTGGCTTCTCCCCTGTGTGGATCCTTTTATGTTCCTTAAGGGATGTATTGTCACGGAAACCCTTTCCACACTCTGTGCATTTATGTGGCTTCTCCCCTGTGTGGATCCTTTTATGGCGAATAAGTTGACTACTGCCAAAAAAGGTCTTTCCACACTCCATGCATTTATATGGCTTCTCCCCTGTGTGGATCCTTTTATGTCCCTGAAGGGATGCATTGTCATGGAACCCCTTTCCACACTCCATGCATTTATGTGGCTTCTCCCCTGTGTGGATCCTTTTATGGCGAGTAAGTCTACTACTCCGAATAAAGGTCTTTCCACACTCCATGCATTTATAAGGCTTCTCCCCTGTATGGATCCTTTTATGTACAGTAAGTGACCCATTTTCAACAAAGCTCTTTCCACACTGCATGCATTTATATGGCTTCTCCCCTGTGTGGATCCTTTTATGGGAAGTAAGTTTACTACTCTGAGTAAAGGTCTTTCCACACTCCATGCATTTATATGGCTTCTCCCCTGTGTGGATCCTTTTATGAGATGTAAGGGAGCCATTTTCACAAGAAAGAGGGAAAGTCCTATTATGATTTTTTCCTTTCTCTTGACATATATAATCTTCTCCTTGGGCTTGGGTTAGATAGTCTTCATTTACATCCAGGTTGCCTTTGAATGGTTGTACACTTTTCCCAATACATTTTCTCTTCCTTTTTCCTTGTTGGGCAAGAAACTCTTGCATCTGATCATTGATGGTAGATGAGCTTTCCTTATTACAATTATTTGACTGGTTTCTCTCATGCCTTCCTACTTCCATTTGAACTGCAGGCTTCTCCAATCTGTCTCTATGCCTGATCATTTGGGATGGCTCACCTGAGTTTTTATTCTCCTGCCCATTATTACCTTCAAAGGAAAAGAGATATGAAAATAATAGCAAGGTGAGGGAAAAAGATCAAACTGTAGGCGGTCATTTCCTTCTGAAATTTTGCCAAACTCTACTATGGGGCAGTTTTGCATGCTCACAGTGGCATGGTATAGAAATGATAATTTCTGTATTTGTGAGCCATAAAAGCTTTGCAAACATCTAAAGCATCCTTTTTGTTTCTAATTATCCTTATCTATTCAAATCTCATCCAGAGTCAGCTCTGGGTTAAGGAAGAATCAGAGGAAACATCCAAGGAGGAATTAGAGAAAACCTAACATTTATTGGAGGGCCACCAATTACAACAGAGACCTGGGAGAGCTAAATCCATTTTGAAAATCGTCCTTTTCTTCCTACCCAAACTACCTGCATCAATGACAATCCTGCACAGGACTTACAGGGAAGCATCTGGGCCCAAAAACTGAAATCAGTGTGATGGAGTTTAACCTCTCCTCAAGCCAAGGAGTTAGCTTGTCACAGATATATTTAAACAGAAATGGAAAAAATCACCAGATGAGAAATGGCACAGGATGCATCTAAGCAGAGAGCCACTAACCTAGGATGCTACCTAGTTGGAGACAGATATTTTGAGTAAGAAATAGCTGAGGGCATCTAACTACCAAATGTCTTCCCAAACTCTCTGGTTGGAGAGTAGCAAACCCTTACCCAGAGAGGCCACGTTCCTACAATTTTCCAGTGTGACTTCCCAATGCAGCGCTTTTTGGTGAGGATCCAGCTGAGACCACTCCTCCTCGGAGAAACACACAGCCACCTCCTCGAAGGACACAAGACCCTCCTGAAGAAGGAAAAAGAGAACACAAGAGGGCCAGGAAGCTTTGCAAGATCTGTCCTGCTATTGTCCACAAACCCCCAAAGCAAAAATATGCACTACGTTAAATGGCTATGCTTAGTAGCGTTCCAAGGTTTAGGTGAGACAATGGAAGAGCCAAAAGCTTTGGACCAAAGAGGTATTTCAGGCAGGTTTCATCAACTTGATTGATTCTGCAGGACTTTCAGCGCCATTCAGGGAACGCAACTCCAGTTTCCTTCTGGATCGATCCATCAATCGATCCATTCATCCATCATCAAAAGAGTCCCAGCGTCTGGAGAGAATCAACTGGCAGGTGGGCCTTGGAAACCCCACCTGTCAGTGACTCCAATCCTTCCTGTGTTGGCATAAAGAAATTGGGGGGAGGATGACTCTTTTTAGCATTTCAGCAAATGGCTTCCACCAAATCCAGAAAGCCATTTCAGCAAAAGGAGCAATCCTGTCCGTGCTCAACCCCTGCATGAAAGTGCTGGGAGTGTTCAGCCAGGGACTTTTCTGAGCTACCACCAATATAGAGAGAGACAGTTTCTGCTTCTCCTCAGATTGCAAGGAAGCTTCTAGAAGTCTGAGCCGTTGGCTGAACGGGACATAAGAAGGCGGAGGAAATTTCCCGGGAAGGGCATTTCTCAGCCTTTGGCCTCCAAATCCAGGCACAAATCAGAGGATTAGAAACTACTTTGCAAGCCAAACAAGCCTCCATTCTGTGCTCTTTCAGAACAATTTTTACTTAGAGACTATTCTATCTGGCAACCTTCACTGGATTTTAGTACTGTGCCTTATCTTTTAATCCAATGAGCTTATTTCTCTTATCACTGGTTGTAAACAAGGCTTTTTAAAAATGTCCATGTGCCAGTGTGAGTCTTTAGTTATTTATGAGCAGCCTTGCACAATTCCAAGTCAAAGAATTACAAAAATAATGGGTCTCTAGAAGGATTTTGTAAAAACTCAGTGACTGAAAACAAGGGGGAGTAAACTAGCACAAGGAGAGTTAAGTACTGGTCTTTAAAAAAAGATTTCCTAATAAGAATCTCAATTGAATCTTCGGTGTTGCTAAGGAAAACGAAACAAACCCAGCCAAAACAAGAGGGAAAAATGGAAAGACAGGGTGCTACGTATACCAGCTTGACTTCCTGAAGGAAAGAGAGAATACAAATCTAATAAACAAATTTCTTGCTCTTACCTGAGTTGGAGGTTCAACCAGTGTTTTAGCTCCACCATAAGGAGGAGTGACCTTCATTCTGATTTTCTTCCCTGTGAGGGAGACAAAATTTTAAAATGCATAATTAACTAAATAAAAGGAAGTATTCTACAGAAGAGAATACGAAGAGAAGATGAGACAGCTGGGATCTCGCTGGGGAATGGGAGGACCTTCTATTACCTCCTGAGGTGTCCAGATTTGGATCTTCCTGAGAGAAACTCCTGGAAAACAGCTCCTGAGGTGGATTTGATGGATTCCTCCTTCCCTCACCATCTCTCATCTCCACAGCGAAGGACTTGAAATGATAGGCAGGAGAAAAGAAGAAGAATTAATGGACGTCACACAACATGAAGTGGAATCTTGCTCTCTGAAGACAACTTGGAAGCCCCAACGTCCATCGGTGAGGCTAGAAAGTAAGAAAGGAGCGGCTGTCCCAAATCTATCTTCTAGAACGGATAACGGAACAAGGTCCTATAAGAGTGAGTGAAACATCTCCACGTATTATGAATGCCAGAGAACTCTGCTAGGGAGGGGTTAGGAATTCAAACCCATCGTTTATTCCGTTCAAACCCTTCGGGGCTTCCAAGATGAAGGTCTCTCACCTGCAGCTCGACTTGCTCCTTCTGCTCCTCCACCTGGCTCAGGAGGAAGCCTTCCACCAGGGCCACCGCCTGGCAGCTGCTCTCTGCTCCACACTCCCGCACCCAGCTCTCCATCTGCAGGGGCAGCAGGGCCAGGAACTGCTCCAGAACAACCCGGTCCAGCATCTGCGCTTTGGTGTGCTTTTCTGGTCTCAACCATCGACTGCAAAAGGAGTGGAGTCGGCTGCAGAGTCCTCGGGGACCCTCAGCCTCCAGATATCGGAAGCTCCTGAAGTCCCAGGGCCAAACTTCTGAACGGATGGTTTCCTCCTCCAGGATCCCCTGACCGGTTCTGGCCCAGATCTCCCCACAGCTCCCAGGCCGAACAGCAGAAGGGCCTTTTCCACTTCCCTCACTTGCTAAGGCTTGTGTCTCCATTCTTCCTCTCTCCTGTAGCACAACTCCAGGTGGGTCCAAGGAATCCTCTGGATCTCCAAACGCCTCTTCATTCACATTCAGAGGACGGTTCCTGTGGCCGCAGGAATGGCCGCAGCAGGCCATTCAGCACTCTTTGCCCAAGAGATAATTTGGCCTGTAAGCAAGGATGTTCACTTTATCAGAAAGAGAAAAGAAAATAAATGCCAAGAATTAGGAAGTGGTAGATTTAACCACGGAACAACACTCATCCCCAAGAAAGCAATTTTTCTCCTGAGCTGGTATAGGATCGCAGTGGCATGAGCAGAGAGTTCAGACCCCAAATAGGTTAACAAGCCATGAAAGCTCAGTGCACAGAAAATGGAATGCCAACCAAACGACCTGGCTTAGGATGTTCCAGTTCCCTTTCTCCAGGGCTTGCTTTTGAGGAGCCAAGGCACGCTACTACACCCAGGCAGGTTCACACAACATGCCCTGAGCCCAGACAGCTCCACCAGCCGCAGGGGCTGAGTTCACATAAGACACAGGGCTTGAAAGAAGGTAGCGCAGAACGCCGTCCTGGTCACTCACCCTCCTAAGACATGGTGAATGAACTGCGGAGGATCCCACCCTCTTTTACTCCCATCCACCACATGGTCAGAAGGGAGGCACAATCTTTTGCACCCCCTTCCTTGCAAAGCTTTTCCCCTTTCCTGCTTGCGATTTGCAGTGCAAACTCTCCCCCTCCCCCCACTCACGGGCTTTCCCAGGAAAAGGGGCGTGAAGAGCTCCCCCAGATCCCCTCCTCCTTCCGGGGGATCCTGGATTTGTTCCTGGGGGCAACGCGGCTGGTCTGGAGCTCCGCTTTCTCCCCCCTCCCGCCTGTTACGTGCACGGCAAGGGCGGCAGGGGACCATGGGATCCGGGCTCTTCCACTCCCAGGACTCAGATGATTGAACCCGGATGAGGACTCGGCACGTGTCCCTTCCTTCCCCAGCGCGGGAACCCTCCGCCTCCCTTTGCACGGGAAGAGGCCCCCCACTCACCCAGGGCCACGGCCGAATCTCTTCCCTGCGAACCCTTCCTGCAGCCTTTTCAACCTCCTGCGGACCTCGAAGGGTTAACGAGGGAGAGCGCAGCGTTCCTAGAGGGGCAAGACTTAGCGATGACACTCCCCTTCCGTCCTCCTCTGGAAAGCCCCCGGTGGCACTCGCCCCCCGGTGGCCCAATGCGGCAGCGCACGGTGCTCCCTTCTCTGTGCAGAGGGAGCCCCCTGGTGGCTGCTGCGTGCAAGGCAGGTGCTGATGCACAGAGGGGAGAAAGCGTGCGTTTTCCAGGGCGGGGCCAGGAGGAAGGGGGCTGTCTGCCTGCCGCCCCCGCCGCCGATCAGGAAGGCTGCTCAACCCAGTTGCTTTCGTCTCCAGCGTTCCGTTTTTACGAAAGTGTCTGTAGACGGTCGCATCCCTGCACAGAGGGAGCAGAGGCAGTGAAGGCACAGACAGGAAATGGAATTTAGCGTTCGTGACCTTGCTTGCCTGAAAGGGCTGTTGCCCTGCAACTGCAGAGAGCCTTAGAGGAAGCAGATTATTTTTTTATTACTTTTTAATATATTTTTTATTTATTTAAATTTTATCCCGCCTTTATTATTTTTATAAATAACTCAAGGCGGGGAACATAGCTACTACTCTTTCCTCCTCCTATTTTCCCACAACAACAACCCCGTGAGTGGGTTGGGCTGAGAGGGAGTGGCTGGCCCAAGGTCACCCAGCCGGCTTTCGTGCCCAAGGCGGGACCGGAACTCACAGGCTCCTGGTTCCTAGCCCACTGCCTTAACCACTAGACCAAAGTGGCTCTATGTTTGTTTTTATAATTTCGCTCCTTGGCAATCCATTCCCAGCCAGCCTGGATACAGTGTGCAAATTACATTGGTTGCGCTTTTGGTGACTGATGGAGAGAGCAGGATTGGGGCAGTGCAACCCTCCTTGATCTCTCAGTGGCTCTCAGTCCCACGGACCGTGGCCGCCTTCTGCAACACCTCTGAGGGAATGCACTGTATTGCAGTGGCTCTCCTCCTGCTTGAGGTAGTGATGGCGGAAGAGAGATTTGTCCAGAGACGTCTATTCTGTCTGTGCTGGAAGGATCTCCCCACTCACACCTCCTTTTTCAGATCTGTGTGGAGCTGCTGGGGGAGGACATCTGATGGCCTAGAATCTGGTATCCTCAATGTGCTGACGAGACCCAGTTATTTTTTCCCATCCCCAGGCCAAACAGGTGATGTGGTGCTGCTGGCCTCGAGGCTGTCAGAGTCTGGATGGGAAGGAACAGAGTGAATCTCTGCAAGATGGAGTTGTTTTGGGTTTGTATCCCTTGCGATTCCAGGGAACTTCCATCTTTGACTTTGAACAGAGATGTACCGATGAATGACCCACAATTCATTGGGTCATGGGAAAATAGGAAATAGTACATAGGAAAATAAAAAACAGGACGGGGAAGGAGCATTCGGTATGTTCACTGCCTTGAGTTATTTGTAAAATAATATTTTAAAAAAAGTTATTTATGAAAATAATAAGACGGGACATAAGGACAACAAAGGTCCGCATAGTTAAAGCAATGGTGTTCCCCGTAGTAACTTATGGCTGCGAGAGCTGGACCATAAGGAAGGCTGAGCGAAGGAAGATCGATGCTTTGGAACTGTGGTGCTGGAGGAAAACTCTGAGAGTGCCTTGGACTGCAAGAAGATCAAACCAGTCCATCCTCCAGGAAATCAAGCCAGACTGCTCACTTGAGGGAATGATACTAAAGGGAAAACTGAAATACTTTGGCCACATAATGAGAAGACAGGACACCCTGGAGAAGATGCTGATGCTAGGGGGAGTGGAAGGCAAAAGGAAGAGGGGCCGACCAAAGGCAAGGTGGATGGATGATATTCTAGAGGTGATGGACTCGACCTTGGCGGAGCTAAGGGTGGTGACAACTGACAGGAAGCTCTGGTGTGGGCTGATCCATGAAGTCACGAAGAGCCGACTAAACAAATAAACAACAACAACAACGATCAGCTTTTATCTCCTAGTTTGGGGTTGCAGAGATTAAATTATTATTTTTAATGATTGAGTTTTGACAAAAGAATACATGCACACATACATAAAAGGAAAAAGTAAGGAACTATTAATTTATGACTCCCCACTAGAAAAGATGAAAGCCAACTAAATCAGAGCCAATTAAATGACAGCTCACTCTTACATCATGCAGATATTAAAGGACACAGCAGGGCAAAGAACCATTTTGAAGGCAAGAAAAATGCCAAGCTGCAGAAAGCCTTTGTTCTTTTAAAACTTGGTTGGAGCTGGAGTGAGCTTCTCAACATAATTGCAACCTTCAGCCTCTTATATTTGTTTGGTTATTGTTTAAGGAAATTCTAGCTCCTCCAAGGACTATCGTGTAATCTCCTTGATCCTCTCCATCCACTTTCTCTCTTGCCTTCCCCTTTAGCTCCTTCCTTCATCCAGGCTGGACATAATCCTGTTTTTCTAGTTGATCAGTTATTCCCTTCACTTTCTGCAGACTGACCACTGCTTCGGAACTGGAGACCCTTCTTGGGCATTCTAGGTTTAAGCCAATAACCAGCACGGGAGGCAACTGCGCCTGGGAGGAACTGAAGACTGTCCATGCCCCAGTGGGCTGTGCTTGTTGGGACTTGGGTGAAACAGTATGTGTTCTCCTTAACCTGGGATTCTTCCTTCTCCTCCTCCTCCTCCCCCCCCCCCCCTTTTTATAGAATACATGAGGAAAACAATGGGTAAAGCATATTGCTGTTGAATTGAAGGAAACTAATGAATGTCACAGAAAACGTTTGTGCGGAGCTTAGGAAAGGACATTTGGGAAAATGTGTGAACTCATCTCTTGCAAGCTTGAAAAATATGGGAATTCCTGTGCTCTTTTAAGTTCGGTGGCTAGTGAGTAAGTGGCTAGGTGCCTGCGGTCTCTCAATCAATCAATCAATCAATCTTTATTTACAGCCAAAAGGCCCAAGTAGCAAGTTACAAATACAATCTAAAATTCGATATTAAGTATAACAATTTAACAAACAAAATATGTCATAAATAATATATAATTGTCAGGCTCAGCCCAAGAACAATGACGGGGCAGTCCATTCAAACGCCAGTGCTTTATTTGCTCACACCGTATAGACAGAATCTTGCCAGACTAGAGCTACTCTGCCTCACCTCAGGGGAAATAACCTGGGAGACTCTGGGGCGGGGCGATCCGGAACCTCTTCCTTTTCCCACCATTGCCTCCCGGAATGTGCTTCCGCTTATCTCCTCCACCTCCTTGGAATGTGCTCCCTCCCTCCTGAGAACCAGTGGCACTGCCAAAATCCACCATATCACACGCCCTTCAGAGACACATTCCATAACAATAATGTACCTAAAACCCCAACTCATTGATTTATTATTAAAAACCTTTTTTTTATTGGGATAGTTAAAACTTTGGCTGTTACCTCTGTAAATTTGGGATTTTCCTCTGCAAGTAAATTTTTAACATACTCATAAGTATTTCTTTCTGGTTTTGATTTTAAAATAGGCCAGATAACTTCCTGTTGAAGAATCTTACAAAATTCACAGTACAATAAAATATGATCCACAATTTCAAGATCAATACCATTACAGTAGCAAAATCATTGAGAGACGGGGATATTTTTAAAAACTACCATAAAGCATATTTGATGGCAACACATTTAATCTAGCTTTTGAAAAGTCTATTCCGTATTTACTTACACACACACACACGCACGCACGCACACACTTAATCTGTTCAATCGTGCCTTGACAAGTCCCTGCAGTTTTCTTGGCAAGGTTTTTCAGGCGTGGTTTGCCATTGCCTGCTTCCTAGGGCTGAGAGAAAGTGACTGGCCCAAAGTCACCCAGCCAGCTTTTATGCCTAAGGTGGGACTAGAACTCACAATCTTCCAGTTTCTAGCCTGATGCCTTAACCACTAAATCAAACTGGCTCTCTATTTAATTTAATTTAATGTGTTTAATATTAAATATATATATATATAAATAATATTATAAATTTCATTTATGTATTAAATATTTTAGGTATTTAGATATAAACTATTCAGATATTTAGGGAGCTCAAGAGTATATCCATAACTGACTCCAAAAGTTACAGATGAACGTGAAAGTTTGGCTTTAGCAGTCATGGGGGCTCAGGCTCGGAGTTATCTCAGAAGTTTACCTCAGAAGTTACCTCAGTAAAGTTTGCAACTGCCTCCCTGGTGTCCTGCATGTGGTTTGGGCTGAGACGGGACATTAGTGTCAGGACGGAGGCTGAGGCTGAGGAGGAGGCAGATCAGCCGATTGCCGAAAAAGCGAGAGAGAGCCTTGAGCAGCAAGATCCGGAGCCACCGATTGAAGACAGACAGGAGGCAGATTCACCGCCACCTATCGGTGTGCGAGAAAGGAGGCTGGAAAGGCGGGCCGAGCAGCGAGAGAGGCGATTGGCTCCTGTGTGAAAAAGGCGGGAAAGCCGGAGGTATAAAGAGCACCAGAAGCCAGAGCCTTCCGCCAGAGGGGATTGAGGCTCGGGGCCTTGCCGCCGCACCAAATCTTCCCTCAGAGCCTTGCTTGCCACCATGCGTTTGTGAGTTATGAACCACTTAATTTAATGTGTTTAATATTATTTATATATATCCCCCTTTCCGGGATCTCTTACTGTTAAATAAAGAACGTTACCATCGCTTCCTGTGTCAAGTCATAGTCAGAACAGGACAATGAGCCATTAATTCTGGTACTGGATTATCCCATAATCTCTGTTTAATACAATGAAATGCTGATGTCATACCTGTAGAAAAAAAAAATCAGTTTCAATACCAATCTGGCTAAGCTTTTGGGTTACCTGTTTAAACCACATATCTAAAAAAGGATTCCCTTGGGATTTCCTGAAGCAATCTTTCCTTGTTTTTAGAAATGTATATTTGCAACCAAAACTTAATGGTGCTTAAGCAAGCCATTGTTTTTAAAGGGCATTGCCCAGTTTCCAGGAGAACAACAGAATTTGGAACACGGCTTGGAACACTTAAGAGAGATCTTAAAAATTTCACCTGCAGTTGGCCTACTGACAAATGTCATCCAAATTGGAGCGCCATATAAAATCTGGGATGCAATTTTTGCATTGAAAATGTGTATTGCTGCAGGAACAAATCTCCCTTCTTTAGAATAAAAATATTGAAGCAAGGCCATCATAGTAGGTTTTGCTTTCAGAAGTATTGCCTTGCAATGACATTGCCAGGGCAGAGCACGGTTAAATAAAATGCCCAAATAACTGAAATTCTCTTGTTGTGTTATTATATGAATTTTCCTGATACATAGTTTTTAACTTTTTTTCCAAATACTACGATTTTGGTTTCATCAGAGTTGATTTGTAACGGATTTTCTTGGCAATACTTAACTAGTGCCTCAAGAAGATGTTTCAAACCCAATCTAGTACGTGAAAGAAGAACAGCGTCTTCAGCACATAACAAAGCAGAAATTTTCCTTTTGCCTAATGATGGGTAATGGCCATTGACGTGAAGTAACGTGGTCTCCAGATCATTGAGATAGATGTTAAATAACGTAGGGGCCAGAATACAACCTTATCGCTGCCTTATTCATTGTAACATCACCTGTAAGTAAACCTTCCCTGTTGCATCTAACTTGCATTATACAGTACCGTCATGATATAGAGCCTGCATTAAATAAGTGAGACATATGTCGGGGACCAGCTTCTCTAATTTAGCCCAAAGTTTGTTTCTATTAACAGAATCAAAAGCAACTTTGGACTTCCAGTGGAAACATGGCCAACTGAGCAGCTGTCTCTGCGGGCCTTGCAGGCAGAGCTGACAACATGCACTTTTTGGGGGGCTGGGCAGACTTTTTCCTGGAGCCCAGAGCTTTTTCATGAAGGAAGAAAAAACTTGGAATCATCCCATCTGCTCTCCTGAATGCCGTCTTGCAGCCAGAAAATCGCAGCATTTGCGAAATGCATTCTGCGGTTGACTCCTGTGGTGGTTGTGCCCACTGGGGACAAACTTTCATTCCTGGCTTGGAACAGATGTGGTAAGATTTCTTTCCAACACTAGAATGCCCAAGAAGGGTCTCCAGTTCCAAAGCGGTAGTCAATCTGCAGAAAGTGAGCGGAATAAACGATCAACTAGAAAAACAGGACTATGTCCAGCCTGGATGAAGGAAGGAGATGAAGGGGAAGGCAAGAGAGAAAGTGGACGGAGAGGATCAAGGAGATTACAGGGTAGTCCTTGGAGGAGCTAGAATGTAGTTAAAGAATAGCCAAATAAATGTAAGAGGTTGAAGGTTGCAATTACGTTGAGAAGCTCACTCCAGTTCCAACCACGTATTAAAAGAAGAACGGTTTCTCAGCTTGGAGTTTTTCTTGCCTTCAAAATGGGTCTTTGCCCTGCTGTGTCCTTTAATATCTCTCCCAGTTTTCTTTAGCGGCTTGGGGAACGTATGGGATGCATGGCTCAAAGAATGGTATGGGGAGGTGAAGGCCAGCAGTTTGGAGCTTGAGGTGACGTTTCTTGGTGACAGCAGTGGTGCTGGGGCCAAAGTAGAGGCCTGGGGGCAGTGGCAGCTGTGCAGGGTGACCAAAAGAGCAGAGGTGGCGGGGGGAGAGATAGGTGGTGGGGCAGTTGCAGGCCTGATGTGATGGAAGATTGGGGCTTGCAGGGACACAGGGAGGGAAGTGACTTGCTTCCAAGTCCAGCCTTGCTACCGAGCTCCAACTTGCCTCAGAGCCCTGACTTCCTACCTTGCCTTGCTGCCGTGCCCAGCCTTGCACCCAAGCCTCGCCTCCCTGCCTTGCTGGCCTCACGTGTGGAACCTGCCCAGTGACTGAATCACGTGTTACTGAGCATCTGCCTACTGTACTTTACTGTATATAGTTACTGTTTTTAATAAAAGTCATTAATTCACCGCTTCCTGTGTCGGGCCTTAGTCAGAACAGGACAACTCAACTCTTAACTAAAAGGACAAAATCCAAAAGTTTTGTCAATTCTTCCTTGTCAACAAAAGTCCAGTAAGGGAAACCAAATATAGATACTTTTCTCTTTTAGCCCTGATCGGATAAGCCAACCTTGCATTCCTTTCCTGAATTTTTAAGGGTCTAATTTTTTTAACCCCTTCAAAAAGGGGTTAAAGGGCTACTTTTTGTTTTTTATTTATTTATTTTCTATAGCCACCCATCTCAACAAGTGACTCTATAGCTTTCTACAGAACTGTGTTTTAAACCAAGAATCTTTCAGAACTTTAACAGGTTTCTTTTGTATAGCCAATAAGTAAAGCTTGTCCATGTGCTTGTCACTTCTTATAAAGTCCTTCAAGACCTGAACGGAGCTCTTTGGCATATCCAGTAAGGAGTAGTTCTCCAGATCAGTTTTCGGATTCAACGTACGTACATCTCCTTTAGGGAATAAGTCATCCATCGGTTCCATTTGTGTGTCCAGCATATCCTTCGCCATGTCCTTGTCATTGCTTGTCACATTTAAATCCCCCTTCAAATTAATTTCAAAATTATCAGTTGATACTTGTTCTTCTCTTACTTCATTATGACATGCTCTATCTTACCAGCAATTTTGCAGACCAGTGTTCAAAAACTTCTTCTAAGGATTTTTGCTCCATTCTTTTCTTTGTAAACCAAAGAAATTTATGATCCTCTACTTCCCTCTAGTCCAACCTTCAAGATCCCCTTATCATATGTCTTCTTAGGAAATGCCAAAACAATCCCCATTTCCCATGGGAATGATTCTTCTAGTTAATTTGAAACTATAATTCCAAAACCATCTGGACCTTCAGTCCGTTGCTAACTTTCTAAAATCCATATTTTAAGCACTCTTTTGCTGTAACCCAGAAAATCATATACTGTCTTTCCAAAACTTTTAAAATCACATTTACACCATCTTTCTCCAAGGAGAAGGGAACTCACCCAATGAATACAGTGAAACCTTGCCAATCCAAAGGGTCTGAATCTTTCCAGTACAGTAAAATAATAATAATAATAATAATAATGAAAAAAGTGATTTAAGAAATGATGCTCAGTCGAGCTTTAGGTATTTAAAAGGCTGCATTACGAGTGTGAGCTTGATGGAATCCTGAGTCCCAGTCACTCAATTTATAAGCCAATTGGAAAAGAGCAATTCCTACAGCCTACTTACACGGGGGAGCCGTCCAGATTCATGTGGATTATCTCAATGATCTCTCCTTCCTCCGGAGAGATTTCGCTGGTCCAGATCCAGCACCCAGCCACAATTCTCCTTGTAAATGCAGTCCCACTGCCAGGAGGATGTCACCTCCCCATGGTGCTCACAGGGAGGCTCCCCGTTTCTTTCTTCTGCAGTTTGACCCAGAACCATCGATAAGCAGTTTTCGAATAAACAGCTTCACATCAGCAGCAGTCTGAAACCCCCAATTACACCCCCACCCAAATCCTTCCAGAAATTTTGTCACTAATTTTTAATGCAACTAAAGAGAATTTAATACACGCCTGGAAAGTAACCACGCCATTGATTTTTAATTCATTTTATCGCAATCAAATTTAGACTTTTGCTTAGCCCTCATCATACCCCAGAAAGGCAAAAATGGCCCTAATGCTGGACATGTTTTGCACATGCATTTTGGGGCTTGTCTTCATTCTGGCTCCTTTTGTGAGAGAGGAATTCTTCATCCTGAAGCTCTTTCCACACACTAGACACTGATGTGTAGGTGACGATTCTCTCACATAACTGGAAACTGGAATGAATACAAACTTGAGAAAAAAATTTTTTTTCTCTTATTGATGTGCAATAGCTTTGGCCACCTTCAAATGAAAATCCCTCCAAAAATCCACGGTCAAGATTAAAACAAACCATTGTTCCATTGTTTTTGTTTTCATTGGTAAATTCTTCTCTCTGGGGCTTATGATTCTGAGGGTCAGACTCAAAAAAACGCTTCCTTTCCTAGTCAGTATACATAAATAGGAAATGCATAGATTTAACTAACTAAATCTAGAATTTACATGAATTCTCACCCAAATGGATCTGTGCAGGGGAAATTAGGTTGTTTGTTTGTTTGTTTATCAGATTTGTCATTGCCCATCTCCTCCCACCAGAGGGACTCTGGGCAGTTTACAGGAGATAATCAATAAAACAATAAAATTACAATATAAAAAAAAATGCAGTATATAAAAACAATTACAAATAGCTAATTAATATAGATAAAAATAAAGTCCAGATGGCTTTCTACACAGTCCTTGTGTGGAAGGAGCCCTTTAGGGCACTAGCCAACCCCAAGCATGACTATTCTCCTCCCCCAAGCCAGGTGGCAGAGCCAAGTCTTCAAATTCCTCCAGAAGGCCAGGAGGGATGAGGCTAACCTCACCTCCAGGGGCAAGATGTTCCAGAGGGCAGGAGCTACTGCAGAGAAGGCCCGCCTCCTGGACCCCCACCAGACAGAATTCTCTTACCAACCGGCTCTGCAGCATGCCCTCCCTGCATGATCAGGTGGGACAGGTAGAGCACATTGCCACTGCTCTGACAAGAAAACCAAGTCCTGGGTGAGGCCACTGTCTTGAGTCAGGTCCCAAATAATCTGAGACAGGCCCATGGCTGCCATGGTAGCCATGAACTCCCAAGCCACCTCCGAGGCATGCCCCAGGGACGGCAGGTTGAAGTCCCCCAGAACCATAAGCCTGGGGAACTCCAACACCAACCCCGAGATGGCCTCCAGCAGCTCGGGCAGGGAGGTTGCTATGCAGCAGGGAGGCCGGTACAATAACAACACTCCCAACTGTTCTCGGGAACCCAACTTGAAGGACAGGGTCTCACAACTGGCCACTTGTGGAGCAGTGCTTCAGAAGGCCACTAGAGACTCCTGGATGACAACCCCCACCCCTCCTCCCCTGTGTCATGCTCCCAGATCAAACCTTCCCAGAACATCTGATCTGACTCGCATGCATGCATGAAGTCAACACGTGTTGAGACTTGCAAGTCAGTAGAAGTGGAAGGGGTACAAGCCAGGAGTGTGAAAGCATCTTGTTTGGACTATCTCTGGCATCCAAGGTCAACCAGCAGAGCTGTTGCTGACATCTGCACAGAGCTGAACAGACTGGCACGAAAAGGGGGGCTGCATACCGAAGAAGGGGGAGGGTGTTGAGTTCATTGGGTTGTTTAACTTGGAGAAAGCACAGGAACTTCTATTTGCAACTTTTTCACTGTATTGCACGCTACAATCCATTAAAGAGATTTCTCCTTAACCACTTATGAATTGAATTTAACGGTAAGCTGAGTAGGCAGTCATCACATAAAGTTGGGAATCATCAATTGGACTCTACCTGGAGATGGACGTACCCAGAAGAGAGTTGAAATTATGTCAAAAATAACATCTGGAGATCCAACTGCACCGTTGGAGGAAGAAGAGACAATGATGCAACTGATAGAGCCAGAAGCGGTGGCTGGACTGATGGCTGGATCTGATGGAGATTTGGAAACAGAAGGCCCTGTGGTAATCTCTTTACCTCTGCAAAGCCGTACGGTGGAGCTAGACACGGAACTGATTACGCTGGACGTCACTCGAGGCTCCAAAGTGATAGCATCCTGGCTCCAGCCATCGGCTCACCCAGATCTCCAGGGAGTAGAACGGACACCACCCGGAGATCAACAACATACCTGAACCTGGGAAGAAAGGTCGGAGGATGGAGTCTCCTTACCAGTCAACAGATGTGCGACCAAAGACCATGAGGTCCAGTTCCAGGGACTCTGAACCCAAACAAGGTGCTACCCCAGACCGAATGCAAAATCTAGAAGCCCGGTAGCCTCCATGGAAACCATATTGCAAAGCATCTCGTTGTCACTGGATCGGGTATTAAATCAACCAGAGGCGGAATCTGTCATGTCATCCAAAAGATCCACACCCGAACCAATCCCCGGGTCAAGACAACCATCTCCGGCGTCGGAGACCAGGAAAACCAGCCGACCTTCGGTGACGTGGGGAGAACCACTGACCGGACATGTAAGTCTTCCCCCTTCCAAGGGTGGGCACCGTGAGCTGCATGTGAAGTTTAATGGGCACCCTCAGCAGCTGTCTTTTTTCATGACTAATGGGGGAACATACATGGAAGAGTTTGGGGACACATTTCCCACGGAATATTCCAAGATGAATTTAGTAGGGGCCAGGCTGAAGGGGCCAGCAGCAGACTGGCTGGTGCAATTGCACGATGCAGTGGCCCCGTAACTCCACAGTTTAGATGACTTCATGAGAGCCTCGAGAGAACACTTTGAAGACCCACTGGCGAAGCTACAGGCCAAAACAGCTCTCCAGCAACTCAGACAAGGGTCCAAAGCTGTGTCTGAATACGCTATGGAATGTAAAGCTTTGGTGGGGAAAGTCACTGGTTGGTCAGAGTCTACCAAGGTGGATTACTTGAAAGGCGGGCTGCAACTAGAGCTACTACGCTGGGCATTGGGACGAGGAGACCCTGGCACGGTGAGAGGATGGATCTGCTTAGCAGGAGAGGTGGAGAACACTCAATTCCAAATCAGACGACAGGTACAAGCTCAAGTGATAGGGAAGAACATCGGAGCTCCAGCCAAGTTGCAGGCAGTGGCAAGAAAGCCAAGCCAACCATGGGAGGAGGAACGGGAGCGCTGAGTTACAAAGGGACTATGTTTTAAATGTGGGAAAGACAGACATCGAGCCTCAGAGTGCCCTCGGGTGGGACCGGCCACCACTGCAAAGCCCAGGACTAAGGCAGTGAGATCCCCACTCGACAAGCACAAGAGCAGTGCAGCTAGTGCCACTGCCCGCAAAGAGGAGTCCACCCTGTTTTGGGAGGATTCCGAGGGACTCTGAAGATGAAAAACCCCAGCTGGTGGGAGACGAGGCACGCCTGCTCTGAAACGCGCTGACAGGCAGGCGTTGGCTGGTGGGCGCGAGGACCCACTGGTAAGCGATGGTTGTCCAACGTTGTTGGTGGGAGCCCAATTAAGGATTTAAGAACCGCAAGGCTGACCTAATGGCCATGTTAGATTTGGGGAGCACAAGATGCTTACTTCACCCCGCTGTAGTAAAGGGACTAGACCTAAGTGTGAGGAAGCTAAAGCAACCCATTGTCTTCACACAATTGGATGGATCAGAAGCCCACGGGGGGCCAGTGGAATATTACACTGTGGATACACATGTGGATAGGCAGCCATACAGAGACTGCAATTTATTGTGGCACCTGTCACTAATTATGCCATGAGTTTAGGGTTGCCATGATTACGGAGCCAAAAACCCCATGTAGATTGGGAAGTGGGGACCTTGAAATTTGAAGGTGGATTTTATCTGGGTTTACCCTGAGACACTCTGGCTACAAAAAGCAAATCCGCAGGCATCATGGTCAACAAGAGAGCCTCTCCTCCCACCAACCCCAATCCATTAATTCCAAATCAATACAAAGAATTTGCAGATGTTTTTGATGAAAGGGAGTCAGACCAATTACCCCCCGCCAGAAAGACGGACTGTGCAATCGAAATTGATCCGAACGCCAAACTCCCAAAACCCAAAAGGTAAGCAATGACTGAAAAGGAAAAGGAATTCCTTAGAGAGTTCATTGATAAAAACCTAGCAAGGGGTTTCATTGAGCCTGCCAATTCGCCAATGGTGGCACCGGTCCTGTTTCGCGCCCAAAGGACGGCTCCTTAAGGTTATGTACAGATTACATAGGGTTAAATGCTATTTCCACTACAAACCAATACCCTCTCCCATTAATGAAGGACATGCTGGCGCACCTTTCTAAGGGAAGGATTTTTACCACCGCCAAACTGCTCCACCACGCCTCCAAGCCACCAGACCACTCAAGGCCCACCATCCAACGCCCCTGGGGGTTGCACTGCCAAGGCTCACCACGCCACTGAGATCCCTGAGTCTGCTGTGCCACTGCTGTGCCGACATGCAGCCAAACACTCGGGACTCACCACGCCACCGGAGTTCGCCCAGGCCCGCCACCCTCTGCTACTCTATCCAGGGGGCTCCATCCAGCACCGGCCCAAAAGGTAGAAGGGCTGGGGACCCCAAAAGTCTTCTTCCAGGGCCCTAGCTAGCAGTGAGACGAGGGAGAGGGTAAAAGAAAACCAGGAGTCTCCCCTTAGAGCAACAGCGGTGTCTGCTCTCGGTTGCCACCTTGGTCTTTTTCTCCTTATTGCTCCTCCTGAAGCCCTTTCCACATTCCATGAATTTATGTGGCTTCCCCCGTGTTGGATCTTTTTATGGCAAGTTGACTACTCTGAATAAAGATCTTTGTCCTGGCCAACTAGACTAGACACAGAAGAGGTGCAATAAAGTTCTTTATTTACAGTTTGTTAAACACACTAACTCAAAGGCAATAAGGAATAGGGTATTTCTCAAGTCAGTAAGGTGGCAGGCAAGGCAAAGCAGGGCTGGACTGGGAAGCTGGAAATCGCACAGCAGCAGGACAAGACAAGCAAGGCTGAACTGGAAGGCTGGAATCAGAGAGCAGCAAGGCAAGGTGAAAACAGGCTGGACTGGAAGGCTAGAATCACCAAGTAGCAAGCCAAGACTTTGAGGCGAGGTTGAGCTCGATAGCAAGGCAAGGATCTGAGGCAAGGCTGAGCTTGGTAATAAGGCAGGGCTCTGAAGAAAGACTGGACTCAGAAGCAAGGCAAGACTGAGGCAGGGTGGACCTCGGTAGCAAGACAAGGCTCTGAGGCAAACAGCGGTGCGGCAGCAGGGCAGGCAGCAGAGGCAGGAGGCTCAGAGTCAGCGGACAAGGTAAGGAGGTTGGCTGAGGAGGTGCATTCCGAGAACAAGGCAGGGAGAAGAGAACGGTTGTCTCCCACAACTGGCTCTTGCTTCTGTTGCTCTTTATATCTCTGGCTTTCCCACCTTTTTCACGCAGGAGCCAACCGCTTCTCTCGCTGCTCAGCCCGCTTTTCCAGCCTCCTTTGTTGCACATCGATAAGGGGCAGAGAATCTGCCTCCTGTCTGTCTTCAATCAGTGGCTCTGGAACTTGCTGCTCAAGGCTTTCTCTTGCTTTTTCTGCAATTAGCTGATCCTCCTCCAACTCAGCCTCCATCCTGACAGTCTTTCCACACTCCATGCATTTATATGGTTTCTCCCGTGTGACTCCTCTTATGCCCCTTAAGGGATACATTGTCACGGAAGCCCTTTCCACACTCCATGCATTTATATGGCTTCTCCCCTGTGTGGATCCTTTTATGGCAAGTATGTTGACTGCTCTGAATAAAGGTCTTTCCACACTCCATGCATTTATACGGCTTCTCCCCTGTATGGATCCTTTTATGGCAAGTAAGTTGACATCTCCGACTAAAGGTCTTTCCACATTCCATGCATTTATATGGCTTCTCCCCTGTGTGGATCCTCTTATGTCCCTTAAGGGATGCATTGTCACGGAAGCTCTTTCCACACTCGATGCATTTATATGGCTTCTCCCCTGTGTGGATCCTCTTATGTCCCTTAAGGGATGCATTGTCACGAAAGCTCTTTCCACACTCGATGCATTTATATGGTTTCTCACCTGTGTGGATCCTATTATGGTAAATTAGTTGACTACTCCGACTAAAGGTCTTTCCACATTCCATGCATTTATATGGCTTCTCCCCTGTGTGGATCCTTTTATGTCCCTTAAGGGATGCATTGCCACAGAAGCCCCTTCCACACTCTATGCATTTATATGGCTTCTCCCCTGTGTGGATCCTTTTATGGTAAGTAAGTTGACTGCTCCGAATAAAGGTCTTTCCACACTCCATGCATTTATATGGCTTCTCCCCTGTGTGGATCCTTTTATGTACAGTAAGTGACCCATTTTCACCAAAGCTCTTTCCACACTCGATGCATTTATATGGCTTCTCCCCAGTGTGGATCCTATTATGGTAAGTAAGTTGACAATTCCAAATAAAGGTCTTTCCACACTCCATGCATTTATGTGGCTTCTCCCCTGTGTGGATCCTTTTATGTTCCTTAAGGGATGTATTGTCACGGAAACCCTTTCCACACTCTGTGCATTTATGTGGCTTCTCCCCTGTGTGGATCCTTTTATGGCGAATAAGTTGACTACTGCCAAAAAAGGTCTTTCCACACTCCATGCATTTATATGGCTTCTCCCCTGTGTGGATCCTTTTATGTCCCTGAAGGGATGCATTGTCATGGAACCCCTTTCCACACTCCATGCATTTATGTGGCTTCTCCCCTGTGTGGATCCTTTTATGGCGAGTAAGTTTACTACTCCGAATAAAGGTCTTTCCACACTCCATGCATTTATAAGGCTTCTCCCCTGTATGGATCCTTTTATGTACAGTAAGTGACCCATTTTCAACAAAGCTCTTTCCACACTGCATGCATTTATATGGCTTCTCCCCTGTGTGGATCCTTTTATGGGAAGTAAGTTTACTACTCTGAGTAAAGGTCTTTCCACACTCCATGCATTTATATGGCTTCTCCCCTGTGTGGATCCTTTTATGAGATGTAAGGGAGCCATTTTCACAAGAAAGAGGGAAAGTCCTATTATGATTTTTTCCTTTCTCTTGACATATATAATCTTCTCCTTGGGCTTGGGTTAGATAGTCTTCATTTACATCCAGGTTGCCTTTGAATGGTTGTACACTTTTCCCAATACATTTTCTCTTCCTTTTTCCTTGTTGGGCAAGAAACTCTTGCATCTGATCATTGATGGTAGATAAGCTTTCCTTATTACAATTATTTGACTGGTTTCTCTCATGCCTTCCTACTTCCATTTGAACTGCAGGCTTCTCCAATCTGTCTCTATGCCTGATCATTTGGGATGGCTCACCTGAGTTTTTATTCTCCTGCCCGTTATTACCTTCAAAGGAAAAGAGATATGAAAATAATAGCAAGGTGAGGGAAAAAGATCAAACTGTAGGCGGTCATTTCCTTCTGAAATTTTGCCAAACTCTACTATAGGTCAGTTTTGCTTGCTCACAGTGGCATGGTATAGAAATCATAATTTCTATATTTGTGAGCCATAAAAGCTTTGCAAACATCTAAAGCATCCTGTTTGTTTATAATTATCCTTATTTATTCAAATCTCATCCAGAGTCAGCTCTGGGTTAAGGAAGAATCAGAGGAAACATCCAAGGAGGAATTAGAGAAAACCTAACATTTATTGGAGGGCCACCAATTACAACAGAGACCTGGGAGAGCTAAATCCATTTTGAAAATCGTCCTTTTCTTCCTACCCAAACTACCTGCATCAATGACAATCCTGCACAGGACTTACAGGGAAGCATCTGGGCCCAAAAACTGAAATCAGTGTGATGGAGTTTAACCTCTCCTCAAGCCAAGGAGTTAGCTTGTCACAGATATATTTAAACAGAAATGGAAAAAATCACCAGATGAGAAATGGCACAGGATGCATCTAAGCAGAGAGCCACTAACCTAGGATGCTACCTAGTTGGAGACAGATATTTTGAGTAAGAAATAGCTGAGGGCATCTAACTACCAAATGTCTTCCCAAACTCTCTGGTTGGAGAGTAGCAAACCCTTACCCAGAGAGGCCACGTTCCTACAATTTTCCAGTGTGACTTCCCAATGCAGCGCTTTTTGGTGAGGATCCAGCTGAGACCACTCCTCCTCGGAGAAACACACAGCCACCTCCTCGAAGGACACAAGACCCTCCTGAAGAAGGAAAAAGAGAACACAAGAGGGCCAGGAAGCTTTGCAAGATCTGTCCTGCTATTGTCCACAAACCCCCAAAGCAAAAATATGCACTACGTTAAATGGCTATGCTTAGTAGCGTTCCAAGGTTTAGGTGAGACAATGGAAGAGCCAAAAGCTTTGGACCAAAGAGGTATTTCAGGCAGGTTTCATCAACTTGATTGATTCTGCAGGACTTTCAGCGCCATTCAGGGAACGCAACTCCAGTTTCCTTCTGGATCGATCCATCAATCGATCCATTCATCCATCATCAAAAGAGTCCCAGCGTCTGGAGAGAATCAACTGGCAGGTGGGCCTTGGAAACCCCACCTGTCAGTGACTCCAATCCTTCCTGTGTTGGCATAAAGAAATTGGGGGGAGGATGACTCTTTTTAGCATTTCAGCAAATGGCTTCCACCAAATCCAGAAAGCCATTTCAGCAAAAGGAGCAATCCTGTCCGTGCTCAACCCCTGCATGAAAGTGCTGGGAGTGTTCAGCCAGGGACTTTTCTGAGCTACCACCAATATAGAGAGAGAGACAGTTTCTGCTTCTCCTCAGATTGCAAGGAAGCTTCTAGAAGTCTGAGCCGTTGGCTGAACGGGAGATAAGAAGGCAGAGGAAATTTCCCGGGAAGGGCATTTCTCAGCCTTTGGCCTCCAAATCCAGGCACAAATCAGAGGATTAGAAACTACTTTGCAAGCCAAACGAGCCACCATTCTGTGCTCTTTCAGAACAATTTTTACTTAGAGACTATTCTATCTGGCCACCTTCACTGGATTTTAGTACTGTGCCTTATCTTTTAATCCAATGAGCTTATTTCTCTTATCACTGGTATCACTGAAAACAAGGGGGAGTAAACTAGCACAAGGAGAGTTAAGTACTGGTCGTTAAAAAGAGATTTCCTAATAAGAATCTCAATTGAATCTTCGGTGTTGCTAAGGAAAACGAAACAAACCCAGCCAAAACAAGAGGGAAAAATGGAAAGACAGGGTGCTACGTATACCAGCTTGACTTCCTGAAGGAAAGAGAGAATACAAATCTAATAAACAAATTTCTTGCTCTTACTTGAGTTGGAGGTTCAACCAGTGTTTTAGCTCCACCATAAGGAGGAGTGACCTTCATTCTGATTTTCTTCCCTGTGAGGGAGACAAAATTTTAAAATGCATAATTAACTAAATAAAAGGAAGTATTCTACAGAAGAGAATACGAAGAGAAGATGAGACAGCTGGGATCTCGCTGGGGAATGGGAGGACCTTCTATTACCTCCTGAGGTGTCCAGATTTGGATCTTCCTGAGAGAAACTCCTGGAAAACAGCTCCTGAGGTGGATTTGATGGATTCCTCCTTCCCTCACCATCTCTCATCTCCACAGCGAAGGACTTGAAATGATAGGCAGGAGAAAAGAAGAAGAATTAATGGACGTCACACAACATGAAGTGGAATCTTGCTCTCTGAAGACAACTTGGAAGCCCCAATGTCCATCGGTGAGGCTAGAAAGTAAGAAAGGAGCGGCTGTCCCAAATCTATCTTCTAGAACGGATAACGGAACAAGGTCCTATAAGAGTGAGTGAAACATCTCCACGTATTATGAACGCCAGAGAACTCTGCTAGGGAGGGGTTAGGAATTCAAACCCATCGTTTATTCCGTTCAAACCCTTCGGGGCTTCCAAGATGAAGGTCTCTCACCTGCAGCTCGACTTGCTCCTTCTGCTCCTCCATCTGGCTCAGGAGGAAGCCTTCCACCAGGGCCACCCCCTGGCAGCTGCTCTCTGCTCCACACTCCCGCACCCAGCTCTCCATCTGCAGGGGCAGCAGGGCCAGGAACTGCTCCAGAACAACCCGGTCCAGCATCTGCGCTTTGGTGTGCTTTTCCGGTCTCAACCATCGACTGCAAAAGGAGTGGAGTCGGCTGCAGAGTCCTCGGGGACCCTCAGCCTCCAGATATCGGAAGCTCCTGAAGTCCCAGGGCCGAACTTCTGAACAGATGGTTTCCTCCTCCAGGATCCCCTGACCGGTTCTGGCCCAGATCTCCCCACAGCTCCCAGGCCGAACAGCAGAAGGGCCTTTTCCACTTCCCTCACTTGCTGAGGCTTGTGTCTCCATTCTTCCTCTCTCCTGTAGCACAACTCCAGGTGGGTCCAAGGAATCCTGTGGATCTCCAAACGCCTCTTCATTCACATTCAGAGGACGGTTCCTGTGGCCGCAGGAATGGCCGCAGCAGGCCATTCAGCACTCTTTGCCCAAGAGATAATTTGGCCTGTAAGCAAGGATGTTCACTTTATCAGAAAGAGAAAAGAAAATAAATGCCAAGAATTAGGAAGTGGTAGATTTAACCACAGAACAACACTCATCCCCAAGAAAGCAATTTTTTTTCCTGAGCTGGTATAGGATCGCAGTGGCATGAGCAGAGAGTTCAGACCCAAACAGGTTAACAAGCCACGAAAGCTCAGTGCACAGAAAATGAAAGGCCAACCAAACGACCTGGCTTAGGATGTTCCAGTTCCCTTTCTCCAGGGCTTGCTTTTGAGGAGCCAAGGCACGCTACTACACCCAGGCAGGTTCACACAACATGCCCTGAGCCCAGACAGCTCCACAAGCCGCAGGAGCTGAGTTCACATAAGACACAGGGCTTGAAAGAAGGTAGCGCAGAACGCCGTCCTGGTCACTCACCCTCCTAAGACATGGTGAATGAACTGCGGAGGATCCCACCCTCTTTTACTCCCATCCACCACATGGTCAGAAGGGAGGCACAATCTTTTGCACCCCCTTCCTTGCAAAGCTTTTCCCCTTTCCTGCTTGCGATTTGCAGTGCAAACTCTCCCCCTCCCCCCACTCACGGGCTTTCCCAGGAAAAGGGGCGTGAAGAGCTCCCCCAGATCCCCTCCTCCTTCCGGGGGATCCTGGATTTGTTCCTGGGGGCAACGCGGCTGGTCTGGAGCTCCGCTTTCCCCCCCCTCCCGCCTGTTACGTGCATGGCAAGGGCGGCAGTGGACCATGGGATCCGGGCTCTCCCACTCCCAGGACTCAGATGATTGAACTCGGATGAGGACTCGGCACGTGTCCCTTCCTTCCCCAGCGCGGGAACCCTCCGCCTCCCTTTGCACGGGAAGAGGCCCCCGACTCACCCAGGGCCACGGCCGAATCTCTTCCCTGCGAGCCCTTCCTGCAGCCTTTTCAACCTCCTGCGGACCTCGAAGGGTTAACGAGGGAGAGCGCAGCGTTCCTAGAGGGGCAAGACTTAGCGATGACACTCCCCTTCCGTCCTCCTCTGGAAAGCCCCCGGTGGCACTCGCCCCCCGGTGGCCCAATGCGGCAGCGCACGGTGCTCCCTTCTCTGTGCAGAGGGAGCCCCCTGGTGGCTGCTGCGTGCAAGGCAGGTGCTGATGCACAGAGGGGAGAAAGCGTGCATTTTCCAGGGCGGGGCCAGGAGGAAGGGGGCTGTCTGCCTGCCGCCCCCGCCGCCCCCCCCACCGCCGAGCAGGAAACCTGCTCAATCCAGTTGCTTTCGTCTCCAGCGTTCCGTTTTTACGAAAGTGTCTGGAGACGGTCGCATCCCTGCACAGAGGGAGCAGAGGCAGTGAAGGCACAGACAGGAAATGGAATTTAGCATTTTTCTAAACCATCCTGTCTGGATTCTACGTCCCATCAAAGACGGGCTTTCCAGATTCTGGTATTATACCCCACAAGAATAGGGTAGCGCTCCAATGGGCTCTGCGGGATCCGATTCCTGAGCTGGCTTGCCTGAAAGGGCTGTTGCGCTGCAACTGCAGTTTATTTTTTTATTACTTTTTAATATATTATTTTTATAAATAACTCAAGGCGGGGAACATAGCTACTACTCCTTCCTCCTCCTATTTTCCCACAACAACAACCCTGCGAGTGGGTTGGGCTGAGAGGGAGTGGCTGGCCCAAGGTCACCCAGCCGGCTTTCGTGCCCAAGGCGGGACGGGAACTCACAGGCTCCTGGTTCCTAGCCCACTGCCTTAACCACTAGACCAAGTGGCTCTATGTTTGTTTTTATAATTTCCCTCCTTGGCAATCCATTCCCGGCCAGCCTGGATACAGTGTGCAAATTACATTGGTTGCGCTTTTGGTGATTGATGGAGAGAGCAGGATTGGGGCAGTGCAACCCTCCTTGATCTCTCAGTGGCTCTCAGTCCCACTGACCGTGGCCGCCTTCTGCAACACCTCTGAGGGAATGCGCTGTATTGCAGTGGCTCTCCTCCTGCTTGAGGTAGTGATGGCGGAAGAGAGATTTGTCCAGAGACGTCTATTCTGTCCGTGCTGGAAGGATCTCCCCACTCACACCTCCTTTTTCAGATCTGTGTGGAGCTGCTGGGGGAGGACATCTGAGGGCCTAGAGTCTGGTATCCTCAATGTGCTGACGAGACCCAGTTATTTTTTCCCATCCCCAGGCCAAACAGGTGATGTGGTGCTGCTGGCCTCGAGGCTGTCAGAGTCTGGATGGGAAGGAACAGAGTGAATCTCTGCAAGATGGAGTTGTTTTGGGTTTGTATCCCTTGCGATTCCAGGGAACTTCCATCTTTGACTTTGAACAGAGATGTACCGATGAATGACCCACAATTCATTGGGTCATGGGAAAATAGGAAATTGGAGGAAAATAGGAAATAGTACATGGGAAAATAAAAAACAGGAGGGGGAAGGATCATTAGGTATGTTCACTGCCTTGAGTTATTTGTAAAAATAATATTATTTTAAAAAAGTTATTTATGAAAATAATAAGACGGGACATAAGGACAACAAAGGTCCGCATAGTTAAAGCAATGGTATTCCCCGTAGTAACATATGGCTGCGAGAGCTGGACCATAAGGAAGGCTGAGCAAAGGAAGATCGATGCTTTGGAACTGTGGTGCTGGAGGAAAATTCTGAGAGTGCCTTGGACTGCAAGAAGATCAAACCAGTCCATCCTCCAGGAAATAAAGCCAGACTGCTCACTTGAGGGAACGATATTCAAGGCAAAACTGAAATACTTTGGCCACATAATGAGAAAACAGGACACCCTGGAGAAGATGCTGATGCTGGGGAGAGTGGAAGGCAAAAGGAAGAGGGGCCGACCAAGGGCAAGGTGGATGGATGATATTCTGGAGGTGATGGACTTGTCCCTGGGGGAGCTGGGGGTGTTGACGACCGACAGGAAGCTCTGGTGGGGCTGATCCATGAAGTCACGAAGAGCCGACTAAACGAATAAACAACAATAAATAAGGCGGGATAGAAAATAAATAAATAAATAAATAGATTTGGGGTTTCTCCTAGTCTCGCTTGGAGGCCCTGCTTATGGTCACTCTTAACGTAATCACAACAATGCAGTTCTCAATATAAGACAGGTTGCGGGAAGGAGGAGGAAGAAGTCCTTCAGAAGTGGCTCCTCTGCCTTTGGAGATGTAAGCTAAAGAAAACTGGGAGCAATATTAAAGGACACAGCAGGGCAAAGAACCATTTTGAAGGCAAGAAAAATGCCAAGCTGCAGAAAGCCTTTGTTCTTTTAAAACTTGGTTGGAGCTGGAGTGAGCTTCTCAACATAATTGCAACCTTCAGCCTCTTATATTTGTTTGGTTATTGTTTAAGGAAATTCTAGCTCCTCCAAGGACTATCTTGTAATCTCCTTGATCCTCTCCATCCACTTTCTCTCTTGCCTTCCCCTTTAGCTCCTTCCTTCATCCAGGCTGGACATAATCCTGTTTTTCTAGTTTATCAGTTATTCCCTTCACTTTCTGCAGAATGTGAATGTGAATGTCACAGAAAACGTTTGTGCGGTGCTTAGGAAAGGACATTTGGGAAAATGTGTGAACTCATCTCTTGCAAGCTTGAAAAATATGGGAATTCCTGTGCTCTTTTAAGTTCGGTGGCTAGTGAGTAAGTGGCTAGGTGCCTGCGGTCTCTCAATCAATCAATCAATCTTTATTTACAGCCAAAAGGCCCAAGTAGCGAGTTACAAATACAATCTAAAATTCGATATTAAGTATAACAATTTAACAAACAAAGTATTTCATAAATAATATATAATTGTCAGGCTCAGCCCAAGAACAGTGACGGGGCAGTCCATTCAAACGCCAGTGCTTTATTTGCTCACACCGTATAGACAGAATCTTGCCAGACTAAAGCTACTCTGCCTCACCTCAGGGGAAATAACCTGGGAGACTCTGGGGCGGGGCGATCCGGAGCCTCTTCCTTTTCCCACCATTGCCTCCCGGACTGTGCTTCCGCTTATCTCCTCCACCTCTTTGGAATGTGCTCCCTCCCTCCTGAGAACCAGCGGCACCGCCAAAATCCACCATATCACACCCCCTTCAGAGACACATTCCATAACAATAATGTACCTAAAACCCCAACTCATTGATTTATTATTAAAAACCTTTTTTTTATTGGGATAGTTAAAACTTTGGCTGTTACCTCTGTAAATTTGGGATTTTCCTCTGCAAGTAAATTTTTAACATACTCATAAGTATTTCTTTCTGGTTTTGATTTTAAAATAGGCCAGATAACTTCCTGTTGAAGAATCTTACAAAATTCACAGTACAATAAAATATGATCCACAATTTCAAGATCAATACCATTACAGTAGCAAAATCATTGAGAGACGGGGATATTTTTAAAAACTACCATAAAGCATATTTGATGGCAACACATTTAATCTAGCTTTTGAAAAGTCTATTCCGTATTTACTTACACACACACAGACGCACGCACACACTTAATCTGTTCAATCGTGCCTTGACAAGTCCCTGCAGTTTTCTTGGCAAGGTTTTTCAGGCGTGGTTTGCCATTGCCTGCTTCCTAGGGCTGAGAGAAAGTGACTGGCCCAAAGTCACCCAGCCAGCTTTTATGCCTAAGGTGGGACTAGAACTCACAATCTTCCAGTTTCTAGCCTGATGCCTTAACCACTAAATCAAACTGGCTCTCTATTTAATTTAATTTAATGTGTTTAATATTAAATATATATATATATATATATATATATATATATATAAATAATATTATAAATTTCATTTATGTATTAAATATTTTAGGTATTTAGATATAAACTATTCAGATATTTAGGGAGCTCAAGAGTATATCCGTAACTGACTCCAAAAGTTACAGATGAACGTGAAAGTTTGGCTTTAGCAGTCATGGGGGCTCAGGCTCGGAGTTACCTCAGAAGTTTACCTCAGAAGTTACCTCAGTAAAGTTTGCAACTGCCTCCCTGGTGTCCTGCATGTGGTTTGGGCTGAGACGGGACATTAGTGTCAGGACGGAGGCTGAGGCAGATCAGCCGATTGCCGAAAAAGCGAGAGAGAGCCTTGAGCAGCAAGATCCGGAGCCACCGATTGAAGACAGACAGGAGGCAGATTCACCGCCACCTATCGGTGTGCGAGAAAGGAGGCTGGAAAGGCGGGCTGAGCAGCGAGAGAGGCGATTGGCTCCTGTGTGAAAAAGGCGGGAAAGCCGGAGGTATAAAGAGCACCAGAAGCCAGAGCCTTCCGCCAGAGGGGATTGAGGCTCGGGGCCTTGCTGCCGCACCAAATCTTCCCTCAGAGCCTTGCTTGCCACCATGCGTTTGTGAGTTATGAACCACTTAACCTTTCCGCTATCTCTTTTGTTGTTGTTTATTCGTTTAGTCACTTCCGACTCTTCATGACTTCATGGACCAGCCCATGCCAGAGCTTCCTGTCGGTCGTCAACACCCCAAGCTCCCCCAGGGACGAGTCTGTCACCTCTAGAATATCATCCATCCATCTTGCCCTTGGTTTCCTGGAGGATGGACTGGTGTGATCTTCTTGCAGTCCAAGGCACTCTCAGAATTTTCCTCCAACACCACAGTTCCAAGGCATCGATCTTCCTTCTCTCAGCCTTCCTTATGGTCCAGCTCTCGCAGCCATATGTTACTACGGGGAACACCATTGCTTTAACTATGCGGGCCTTTGTTGTCAGTGTGATGTCTCTGCTCTTAACTATTTTATCGAGATTGGTCATTGCTCTTCTCCCAAGGATTAAGCGCCTTCTGATTTCCTGAATGCAGTCAGCATCTGCAGTAATCTTCGCACCTAGAAATACAAAGTCTTTCACTGCTTCTACATTTTCTCCCTCTATTTGCCAGTTATCAATCAAGCGGGTTGCCATAATCTTGTTTTTTTTGAGGTTTAGCTGCAAGCCAGCTTTTGCACTTTCTTCTTTCACCTTCATTATAAGGCTCCTCAGTTCCTCTTCACTTTCAGCCATCAAAGTGGTATCATCTGCATATCTGAGATTGTTAATGTTAATATTTCTTCCAGCGATTTTAACTCCAGCCTTGGATTCGAATGAACAACAACAAAATGTTTAATTAATAACAAGAGATTAACTTTTATGTGCTTTTATATCTGTGTTGGAGAAGGCCAGAAGCCAGTTTTATGTTTTTCTATCTATTCTTGCGCTGTTTTAGTTTTTCTTGCTTCTTTTTAGACTTGTATGCTATCTGTTCTATATTCGGTATTTTGTGTTTTAATTATATCTTGAAAATTGATAAAGCTTTACAAAAAAAAACGGAAATAGAAATCTCGGACTAAGGGAGCAGTGAAAGCCTTGGAAATTAACTTCCAAAGGGTTTGGAATCTGTGTGTTGAGAAGCATTTGGCAATAATGTCCAGGAATCTCTCTGTTTTCCATTTCTTGTGCTGTATTAGTATATTATATATTTTCTTCAATTCATAGTATCTTAAAGGGAGCTGTTGTACATTAGGCTCTCTGTATGCTAAATATAAAGCTCTTAATTTTTTCTTAACAGAGGCACATTCTGCATCAAACCAGCTGGAAGTAATACTCAGCTGGGTATTTCTTTGATGTAATGCTCTGGATACTGAAGATTTACTGATTAAATTTGTTAGACTATTAAAAGAAGTTCTTTTTTTCTGTAAAATTTGCATCTTTTATTATTCATGATCTACAATCACCAGGCTCTTAACTGTTAATTTATTTTATCTTAGTGTATGTTTTTATCAGGTTCCTAACTGCATTTATGTTGGTTTAAGTTTAATTTTCTATTCTTACTGTTTTAGTTTCATTTAGTTTAGTGTAGTTTAACTTTTCTATTTTACTGTTGCACGTATCTTGATTATCAGATAGAGAGGTGGGGTATGACTCCAATAATAAATACAATATTTTAAATGTCCAGAAATATAGCAAAAGTTTGTGCCATCATTTGCTGGTTATCAGAATTCAAAGTTTCCCCTTTGGTAAAGATCTGTGTCCCTTTTTAAGTTTTAAGTTCCAGGTTATATGCCAACTGTTTTATTTGATCCATTTATTTGCTTTTTTCAATATTCTTTACAAAGGTCTTTTGACCCAAACTATAAACTGAATTAAACATTGGAGCCTTTTTCATGTGGCAGTGAAAGAGGAAAAGGGTAAGACTATAATTTCAAATACTATCATTTTAATGATATTAATTTAATAATATTAATTTAATAATAATATTAATTTCAAATAATAGTTCAAATAATATAAATTTGCCTAAGTGGTTGTAAATTACAGACAAACAAACAAACAAACACATATACGTACACATAGGTATACATACGCGCTTAAGACGCTCTCTCTGCCTTTTGGTTTCCCTCTTTTATCTTCTATTTTTTGTACTTTCTATTTGTATAATGATTTTATAGCCTTTATCTGTAAGCTGCCCACAGTCACTTTCATAGCGATATGGGAGGTGTATAAATTTAATAAATAATTGTCTTTATTGAGACATACATATATATGCATGCACGTGTATATACTGTATGTACTCCTTGGGAGGGAGATGGGTGGTGATCAGATTTGATCAATCGATCGATCGATCAATCAGTACTGTATGTACGAGTGTATGGTATGAGTATGTGACTGTGGGTTGTGTGTGTGAGTGTGTGTGTGTGTGTGTATGTTCGCCGCCTTGAGTTATTTATAAAAATAATAAAGGTGGGATAGAAAATAAAGAAATTTGTGAACTTTTGCATGCAGACAAGGCTAGGTTGCTGGTCAAGAACCCAAATGATCTGCAGCTCATGTTAGCCAATGTGAATTAGGCCTTATTCACACATTGTACTAAGTTGTAACAGAATCTGTTTGCTTTTGACTGAGCACAGCAGGAACAGTTTGTGAAGCCAAACATGACTTGCACTGTGCATAAACCCTCTTGTGCTGAGACTCTTGCAATTTATGCCCCTTTGGCCAATCACCTGTAGCACAACCACCCCAGGAAAGGGGATTTCCATAACTGGGGACAGACCAGGAAGCATCGTCGGTCTGTATTTCTGTGTTGCAAACCAGGAAAAGGGAACATCAGCCAGATCAGCCTTTCTACACCGCTGACCTTGACCTCTGGGGCAGGAGTGCCAGTTCTGTGTCACATTAATCCTTTGCTGAGGACAACTCCAGACTTAACAGATTTCTGGGCCCCTTGAATCTCTGGGGTCTGTCTGACCTGGAGAATCAAAGAACCAGACCAAAATGGGTAGAGCAGCATTTATTGTCTTAGCACAGAGAAAATGGTATTCCCAGAGGGAAGACAAAGAAAGAAGGAAATACAGTGTAAATATGAAGTACAGTGAACAAAAACCATCAATCAGAAGTTATTGCACCACTTGAGCTGACTCCAGACTTCTAACAATCTCTGCCCGCAAAGAAAACATTTCTCAAGGCCTCTTATCACATCCTTTGGCTTTCTTCTTACCACCTCTCACACCCTTTCCCACAATAGCATCCTCAACCTTCTCCACTTATTTTTCTCTTAAACAACTTACATCTGCCAAATACCAGGGTCAAGCACAGCAGCATCATGGCAGCTGTCTTGCTCTTTTCTTCCGTACTTCCCTTACACCTTCGTTAGTCTTCCCTACCCACGAGCCCTTCGCCTTCCCTAAATCTGAGCCTGCCGCGGCTGAAATTGCCCTGATCAGAACCTTGCTGGATTGCAGTGGCATAGAAACCCTAGAGATAAATAAGCAAATAAATAACATTGTAGATGACAGCACAGGGGAGTAAAAAGCCACCTTGGGAAGCAACATTCAGTATTCTACGGTCACTTATTAGAATGATCGCAATGTCTTTTTTCCCCCCTCTTCTTGCAGTATTCCAGGCTTCAAGCAACATCTCATGGTCTGTATCAATAGCCTTTCATGTATTAAGTGACAGGGTAAGTCCCTGAAAGTGATAAGTTGGTTTTGGCTCTTAGCGATCACATAGATAGATCTTCTCCAAGAAAGTCCCTGAAAGTGGTTTGTCTCTTACTGTTTTCCAGCCACCACTTCGTTCCACTTTATGACTTTTCCAACAATTGATGACAGCTTTTCCCATCACCTCCACCATCTTAAATTATCCTGAAACGTAGTCTCTTCTACTGAGTTTCTTCCATTTATTCTGATGGGTTCTCTTTCTAATCTTTACCTTCATCATTTATTTCTCCCATACCTAGAAGAAAAAGGTCAGGGTACAGTAAATCAAGTCTTAAATGTTGAAGTGATATAACCTTTCTGTCAGCACTAGTTCATTCAAGCATTCACACAATGACAGTCAGGAGACCAAGATCCTTTAACTGTTTAATGAAGCAAAATGAATAGGACAGAAGTAAAGCTGCGAATGGAGAGTTCCCGCTAAAACCTACATTTAAAACTACATTCCCTTGACTGGTTCCCCTTCCCACAAAAGTATGCCACCCCCCTTCCCATCCAGGTGGTGTTTCACCAACTGGCCTTGATGTCTGCCATCATAAATGTGTAGCCATAATAATACAATTCACACTCCAACTTCACACCCCCTCCCACACGGCGACAGGGAGTCTGGTCCATTGATAAGGAAATGATGGAAGATGCTCCGATAAGGAGTTCTGTGAACCCTTTGATCGGAGGGATCTGACACTTTCTAACAACCAAAAATAGACTATAAAAGAAATTAGGACATAAAAATAGTCTTGATGAGATTTCCTAAGTATCTCAACCTTATTTAACTACTTGCTGTTCTCATTCTGTGTATTTTCATTCCCCTTAATCCTTAATCATTATGATCAGTAATCATAGATATTATGGAAATAGAAGTTCTAACAATGATTTGTTGCAAACTCCACAAGGACTGGGTTCCCTGGACACACAAAACCCTAAACTATGGTTTACAAATCACAACATCTGAGTCAAAAACCAAAGTATGACTTAATGGGATGGGGGGACACAGTCCTTGAGACAAGCGGTCCCTTCAGTGTAATTCTAATCATTGAAAGACTTTAAACATTGTGTGTATTGTCTTCTGGGAGTCAGACAATCTCCAAATCTAATAATAAAAAATGAAATGAAATGAAATGAAATGAAATGAAACATCCTTGAAATGTTAGGTAGGTAGGTACAGGTAGTCCTTACTTAATGATCACAATTGGGACCGGAATTTCAGTTGCTAAGTGAAGTGGTCATTAAGCAAATCCTACCTGATTTTACGACCTTTTTTGCAGTGGTCATTAAGTGTATCTCTGCGGGTGTTAAGCAAACCATGTGGTTGTTAAGCGAATCACATGGTTCCTCATTGATTCTGCTTGCCAGAAGCCAGCTGGGAAGGTCAAAAATGGCATTCATATGACCATGGGATGCTGTGACGGTCATAAATGCAAACCAGTTGCCAAGTGCACAAATTGTGGTCATGTGACCGTGGAGATGTTGCAACTGTCATAAGTGTGAGTACCGGTTGTAAGTTGGTTTTTCCAGCACCGCTGTAAGTCTGAACCATCACTAAACGAATGGTTAAGTGAGGACTACCTGTATATTTTTTCCATAGTTGGGAATGCAAAAGCTCAAAGTTCTGAAAAAGTCTTGAAATAGTCTCAAAGTTCAAAAAAAAATCTCAATATCTTCAAGTCCCCCCTATACAACTCCATCTCAAGAGCAACATTCCCAAAAGCAAAAATCTGATTCCCAGCCTATGCTAAGTTCCCTATCCATTGCACTTCCTGCTGGTGACTGCCCACATTCTCAACCACTTTTTAGGAGTGGAAAAACATGGAGAAATTTTTCCCTTCTCTTTCAGGATTTTGTCCCTGGTGGACACAATCACCACCAAAGGCAAGAGTCCCCAGTACAACAATGACATAAGCTTATTGAATCAAAGCTTGAACACAATTATCCCTTTAATACATTTCTTAGTTCCAGCACACATCGTCAGAGGTACAGACTGCTGATCAACATGATCTTCCCAACTAATGAAAGCAGACAGGTTATCTCAATCAGTAATCAGAGAGTTCCCCAAACTGGTTCTGTAGCTCTTTGATCCCAGATAGATCTGCCGTGTGGAAAAGATCATGACAGAAGTAGCAGGCAAAACGCAACAGATCAAATAGCAAACTATAGAATGGAGAAACTTCCCACGCATATTCTTACACTTCTGACACTTCTCAGAGAGCAGCTTTTCAACTCCTATTTCACAAGCTAAAAGCATTGGACTCCAATCAGCTGAATTTCATCAATCTTGCCCGGAATATTGTTACAATTTAAAAGACAATTTGAGGATGGCTCTAACTGTCCTTCGGCAGATCTTAATCATAGAACAGTGTTTCTCAACCATGGCAACTTGAAGATGTGTGGACTTCAACTCCCAGAATTCATCTCTTCATTGCAACTTCTAGTCTTGCGCACATCGTTGCTTTAGTCCACCTTAGCCCACTGCTGTGCATGCTGTTTCCATGCACCTGTGCATTTGGATGGACTGCATGTACTTAATTAGACTAAGTATTCAGCATATAGTTCATTAGCCTCATTATCTATCATGATGATTAGAAAAGGTCATTTGCTGGATAAGTAAAGGTTTCCCTTGACATGAAGTCCAGTCGTGTCCGACTCTAGGGGGCGGTGCTCATCTCCGTTTCAAAGCCAAAGAGCCGGCATTTGTCCGTAGGCACTTCCTCCGTGGTCATGTGGCCGGCATGACTACACGGAACACCGTTACCTGCCTGCCGAAGCGGCACCTCTTAATCTGCTCACATTGTCATGTTTTTGAACTGCTAGGTTGGCAGGAGCTGGGACTAGCAACGGGAGCTCACCCCGTCACACAGATTCGAACCGCCGACCTTCCGATCGGCAAGCTCAGCAGCTCAGCGGTTTAACCCGCAGCGCCACCGCGTCCCTTGCATTTGCTGGATAAGCCTGCAAAAAAAAAAACCAATAATCACATTCCGTTCAAGTGCGAGTTCTCTCCAGTTCAGCTAGTTTATGGTTTCTATATATCCAAAGTACCTTCTAACAAGTTTGTTTGTTTATTTGTTTATTTATCATATTTCTTCCCTGCCTATCTTGTATTATGACGACTCTGGGTGGTTTGCAAACAGTTAAAAAATCAAAGATCAAAATATCATTAGAATAAATACAATACAAATATAAATAATATAAATACATAAATATAAAATACAAGATATTGTGTAAAAATGGCCACAGTGGTTTGTAAATCATAGCTTCTGAACCAAAGCATTGTGCATATGCAGCCAGTTGAGCTTTATTTAACAAACTACAATTTAGCAAGCGGTTGCCTCAAGCAAAAAATGGAATCCACGGGTGAGGAGTATCCGAACATGTGCAAGTTGCTCCATCGGAGAAGAAGCTTTTTTTAGAGAAAGTAGAAATGTTTGTTTAGTTTGGACAATGGTTCGGAAACGGGGGGTAATTGTGGAGGAAGTACTTTGGGCATATTCCTGGGGATAATGGAACAGTTTGTAATTGCTAGTTTGTGAGTCAAGGATCCAGTATGGGACTGCCGCCACTGAGACGCTTGTGTGAAAAAACAGAGTTGGGGTATGGGGGGTGATGGGGGTAATGACAATATTTCAAACTGGGAAAAGGGGTAATTGGGTCAAACAGTTTAAGTACCACTGAATTAGGATCTTTCTAGAGAATAGGTAGTTTTCCCTTTCTGACTTTTTTAAAAATCCAGTTGTACAATTTTATCATTTTTCCAGTCATCTGAGGTATAAGGGCTTCACCCCCAACTCCCCAAAATCCAGACAGACCTATGATTTTATTCCTGGCAACGAGTGGGAAACCATTCATCCCACAGCTCTAACTCTACAACCACTGGATCATAGCAGATCTGGAAATCAGGTGAGCTGCCCAATACAGGGAGTCCTTGTTTAGTGACCAGTAACATTGTTAAGTGAAGTGGTCGCTATGTGAAACCACAACTGGGCTTACAATCTGACTTCAGCTTTCCTTTGCTTTACAGGCCTGTGAAGGTCATAAATATGAGGACTGGCCATAAAGTTACTTTTTCATCACCATTGTAACTGCAAACAGTCGCTAAATGAGGCAGTTGCTAAACGAGGACTACCTGTAGACATGAGACTCATTCATTGCAATAGAGGGTCTGTGTCATGCGCTGCCTGCCTCTGAATAATACTCAGACACTGGTTCGTGGATCAGGCTCTGATTTATTCACAGCGCAGTTACAGCGTCGGAAGAAAAAAGCTGAGAGTGACAGGAGCACGCCGGTGCGGGGTTTAAATACCCCGCGCCGGTCAGCGCCCCCTCACTCGCGGTCACGTCACCCCCCTTTGTCCAATACGTTGCCCTGCCGGTGGGTGAGGGGTTGTGAGGCCCCGCTGGCGTTCCGGGATCGCCCATCATCGGGTTTTCTATTCATCCGGTGATTGCTGTCAGCTGGGCGATCTCCGTTGTATTGGCGCTGATGGCTTGGGTGTGCTCCGTGATCCGTTTAGTTATTGTTTGTTGGCCGTTAGTTGTTGTGGGTTGATGGCTACTTATCTTGAGCCCCTTCACCTCTTTCCTTGCTATTGTCATGTGTGCCATTGCGCTGATGACTTCAGCTCAACGGCACTCATGACATACTGCCCCCTGTCCGAATAGTGCTCCCCCCCGGTTTTCTGGTTTTTTTTTTTTTTTCGGTGGAGCTGTCAAACGGCACTTTTTTTTTTTTTCGAAATTCCCGCCAGAGTAGTTGTCGCCCCTCCCTTTGCTCCTCCCTCTACCACGTGCCTTCCCAGGGTGTATCCATGGTGCGCATGCCCGGGTCCCGTCCTGGCGTGCGCATGCTCCAGCCACACCCTGTTTGTCTGGCTCAGTTCGGCGAGGAGAGAGGCGTGGCTGGTCGGGTGCTTATCAGCTCCAGGTAGGGCCCTTCTTTTTTTCCTTTTAAAGTGCGTCGCCTTTGTTGTATCTCCTGGACGTTGCCCCCAGGTTGCCCTGTTGACTTGCTTGCCACTCCCCCGCGGCCAGGGGGCGGGGGGAGGGTGCTGGCGAACGCTTGTCACCACCTCGTGGGCCCGGGGCGGGGGGAGTGAGTCCCGGGGGGGGGAGGTCCACCCAAGTCGCGGGCTTGGGGGGGCCCTTTCCCTTGGGGCACGGGAGGCGGGGGGGGCCTGCGGGGGGGGGTTTGGCTTGCTGACCTTGGTTTTGGCTTGTCGGGGTATGCCCGGTGAAATGCTCTGGTTAGGTCAGGCGCGTTAACGTTGTGCGCCGCCACCCATTCCGGGTGGGGGAAGTGTTTCCACCTGACCAGATAGTGTAGAGTTCCTCGTTGCTTGCGGGAGTCGAGAATGTCCCTTATCTCGAAGTGGTGTTGCCCGTCGATCATCACCGGTGTGGGCTGTGGCGTGCTTGGGTGCCATCGGGAGGTGGTTGCCGGTTTCAGGAGGCTGGTGTGGAACACCGGGTGGAGTCTCCGTAGGTTGTGTGGCAGGTCCAAGCGTATTGCTACCGGGTTCACTATTTGGGTGACTCGGAACGGCCCGATGTACTTAGGCCCCAGTTTTTTCGAGGGTTGGGTTGACTTTAGGAACTTGGTGGATAGGTAGGCCATATCCCCCGCTTGGAACGTCGGTTGTTGGCGCCGGTGCTTGTCAGCCTGCTCTTTGTAGGCTGCCTGTGCATCCTTCAGCGCCTCCGTGATTACTGGCCATGCTTCCGCGATCTTCCGTCCCCAGTCGCTAGCGTCCACCTGGGGTTCCGGGGGTTGAGGTAGCTCTGGTATGGGGACGAAGTCGCGCCCCGAGACTACTTCAAACGGAGTTTTCCCCGTGCTCGTGTGGACGGCGTTGTTGTATGCGACTTCTGCGAACGGGAGCAGTTCAGCCCAGTCGTCTTGGTGGTAGTTAGTGTATGATCGTATGAATTGCTCTAAGGTGGCATTAAGAACCTCTGTGGCTCCGTCCGTCTGGGGGTGCCAGGCCGTAGATAGGGCCTGTTGGGTCCCCGTCAGCTTTAGGAAGGCCCGCCAGAATTTGGAGGTGAACTGTGTGCCCCTGTCGGTCACCACACGTGCGGGACATCTGTGTAGCCTGTACACGTGGATGAGGAAGAGTTTGGCTAGCTGTTGTGCGGATGGGACCGACGTGCAGGGGATGAAGTGGGCCTGCTTTGAGAAGTAGTCCTTCACCACCCAAATGGCCGTTTTCTTCTGGCTGGGTGGGAGGTCCACTATAAAATCCATAGAGATTTCCTCCCATGGGCGGGAGGGTTCTGCCACCCGTTGTAATAGCCCCGCGGGTTTGCCTGGTGCCCGTTTGGCCCTAGCGCACGTTGGGCAGGACGCTACGTAGGCTTTTACGTCCCGCCTGAGCGCGGGCCACCAGAATTGACGCCGTGTTAGGTGTAGGGTCTTGAGGAACCCAAAGTGTCCCACTTGTTTGGCGTCGTGTGACCTATGCAAGATCGCCTGGCGTTGCGAGTCCGGGACGTAGATTCTGCCTTCCCCCCATGCTAGGTCCTGTGCCATCGTTACCTTGTCGATGTTTGCCAGGAACCAGGGGTCGGTTTTGAGGGCGGCGGCGAGGTCCGCGCGCATTCCCCCTGGTAGTTGCGGTTGGCTTCTTCCGGTCGCCGGGTGTCCCGTCGTCGGCTGCGCCATAGAGTCAAGCTGCCTCCGCGCGCCGCTTCGGGTGGTCACGGCCATCCCCAGTTGCGAGGCGGATAGGACCGTCCCAATGGTGTCTGGGGCGGGCTCTTCGTCTTGGGGCAGTCGGGAGAGGGCGTCGGCCAGGAAGTTCTTTTTGCCCGGCATGAACTTCAGCTGGAAATTAAAGCGGCTGAAGAATTGGGCCCATCGGACCTGTTTTGGGCTAAGGCGTCTGGGCGTTCGTAGGGCCTCGAGGTTCCGGTGGTCGGTCCAGACCTCGAATGGTTGGGTGGCTCCCTCGAGTAGGTGTCGCCATGTCTCTAGCGCTGATTTCACCGCGAAGGCTTCTTTCTCCCAGACGTGCCATCGCCTTTCTGTCTCGGAGAACTTCCTTGACAGGTAGGCGCATGGTTTCAGGAGTCCCGTGGGGTCTTTCTGTAGCAGGATGGCTCCCAGGGAGAAGTCTGAGGCGTCGGCTTGGACCACGAACGGCCGTTCTGGGTCCGGGTGCACGAGGATTGGCTCCGTAGTGAACAGCGCTTTCAGCTTGTTGAATGCGGTCTGGCACGCGGGAGTCCAATTCAGCACTGTGCCTGGGTTCTTGGCGCGTCGGGTGTCCCCCACCCCTTTGGTTTTGAGGAGGTCCGTTAGGGGGAGGGCTATCTCTGCGAACCCCCGGGCGAATGACCTGTAAAAATTCGCGAATCCGAGGAAGCTCTGTAGTTGGCGTCTGTTGCGGGGGCGCTCCCAGTTTAGCACCGCTTCGACTTTTGCGGGGTCCATTTCGATGCCGTCCCTGGAGATTCGGTACCCCAGGTAGTCTAGGCGCTCTTTGTGAAACTCGCACTTTGTAGGCTTGGCATAGAGCTGCGCCCTTCTGAGCTTGTCGAGGACTTGCCTGACTAGGGTCACATGTTCCTCGTGCGTTTTTGTGTAAATAAGGACGTCGTCGATGTAGACCAGGACCCCTTTGAACAGATGTTCATGCAGTACCTCATTGATGAGCTGCATGAACACCCCAGGGGCCCCCGCGAGTCCGAAGGGCAGTACTTTGTACTGGAAGGCGCCTAGGGGGCAGTTGAACGCCGTCTTCCATTCGTCCCCCTCCCTGATTCGGATGCGATAGTACGCCTCGCGAAGGTCCAGTTTGGAAAAGACTTTGCCCATGGACAGGTGGGCGAGCATGTCCTTCACCAGGGGTAAGGGGTATTTGTTGGACAGGGAAGCCGCGTTTAGGCCCCGGTAGTCGGTGCAGAGCCGTAGGGTGCCGTCTTTCTTCTCCCGGAATAAGACGGGGGCTCCGACCGGTGAGCATGCTGGCTCTATGAATCCCCTGTCTAGGTTTTTATCGATGAACTCCCGGAGGGTTGCCATCTCCTTCGGGGTCATCGAGTAGATCTTTGGTCTAGGTAAGGGGACGTCGGGCAGTAGGTCGATCCGGCAATCCGTCTTGCGGTGGGGGGGTAGTTGGTCAGCTTCTGCCTCTCCGAAGACCTCGGAGAAGTCGGCGTATTGTTCCGGTAGGTCTGCTGTGGTAGCGGCGTTGTCTTGTGTAGTCGCCTCCGCTCGTCCTACAGTGGGGTTGGTTCTGCCCGCTGGAACTGGTGCTCGATACTCGCCGTCGCCGAATGTGAAGGTGCGGGTCTCCCAGTTGATCCGCGGGTTGTTTGTCGCGAGCCATGGCATCCCCAGGACTGCAATGGGCCGTCCGATGTGCGTGACGACGAAGGATGTGCGCTCGGTGTGAGTGCCCATTTGCAGGGTGACCGGCTCGGTTTGTAGCGTGGCTGGTTTCCCTCCCGCTGTGGAGCCGTCGAGCTGGTGGAATGCCAGCGGCGTGGGGAGGGGGAAGCAGCGGAGGTCGAGTTTGGCGACTAGGTCGGGGTGGATGAGGTTTTTTGAGCACCCCGAGTCCACTAGTGCTGCGGCCGTGGTGGCTCCGTTGCCGGCAGAGAGTTTGATTGCTGCCATTATTACGGGGCTGTCGTCGTTCTGTCGAGGTGGTCCACGCTGCTGTCCCACCGCCTGCCTTGCCACGCGTTTCAGGGCAGGCGGGGAGCTTTTCCCGCCGGCTGGTCGGGGTCTGCGTTATCCTCTTCCCCCCAGTAAGCGTCCCAGCCTTCCTCTGGTGTCGCTGTGGCCATGGTCATTCGGCGGTGAGGGGGCGGCCCCAGGTTGGGTGGTTTGGGGCTAATTTTCGGGGTGGGTTTGGGCGCACTGGTCGGTGGTTGGTTGGCGAAGCAATCCACCGTCTTGTGCCCTAATTTGCCACACCTCCCGCAGGGCTCCCGATTGAATTTCTTTTTTGGGTATATGGGGCCGGCCATCCCCACGTGTGGTGCGGGTACCTTTTTTCCGGCATAGTTTGTGTCTTCCATGGTTGTCATGAGGAAGGTGCGGTGCGCGTGTTCGGCTTTCCCCGCGAGGTGGATCCACCCGTGTAGCGTTTCCGGGTCGTCGCGGTAGAGGGCCCATTGGAGAACGTCGCGATTGAGCCCCCTTTTGAACATTTCCAGCAGGGTGGTCTCGGACCAGTCGCTGACCTTCCCTGCGAGGGCTTTGAACTCCAGGGCGTAGTCAGGGACCGTGCGTGTGCCCTGTTTAAGTCTTTGGAGTGCGCTTTTCGCCCTTACTTTGGCTAGGGGGTCTTCGAAGTAGTTTTTCATCTCATTGATGAAAGCGAGGTGGCGAGGGCGGGGGAGCTGGACTCGTACAGTTGGACGTACCAGTCCGCCGCCCTGTCTTGGAGTTTGATCGCCACGGCGGCGATCTTGTCGGCCTCGGAGTCGTAGGAGTGTCCGTGCCTCCCCATGAACTCCCTAGCGTTCGTGACGAAGAACGAGAGTTTCGTGGGGGTCCCATCGAAGAAGATGGGGAAGTCCTTTGGGGCCCGGGCGTTGTGCGCGGCCCTGCCTCTCGCTTCCCGGTCCGTGGTGTCGTCCGCCTGTGCCGTCTGCTGACCCTCCGCTGGCCCGTGGGGGTTCGGTGCTTCGCTCGGGGTGTGGGCCTGTGCGGGGACGTCGTTGGGTGGCGCGGGGGGCATAAGCGACTGGAGCATGGTCCGGAGTTCCGTCAGTTGAGCCCGCATGGCCGCGAGTTCAGCTCGTGCCTCCTCGTCCACAGCCCGCGCCGCCGCTGGGGCCGGTTCCGTTGGCACGTCAGCGGGGGTGGGTTGCCGGCGGGGTTCATCCTCCCTCTGCCGCGGGTCCGCTTCCTCCGCCGTCTGCTGGGTGTCTCCATCGTCCTCCTCCGTGTTGACCGCCGTTGGGCTGTCGCTCCACGCCCGTTGCTGGGGTGCGATGTGGGGCGTGGGCTCCTCCGCTGGTTTCGGAAGTCGTGCTGCTCCCTCCCGCGGTCGGGTTGCCTCCGTCGCCATCTCCCCTTGGGGTTGGAGCTGAGGCTCGGGTCGGGTGGGGTGGGCGTCCATGGCTCCGGGAGTCCGCGGTGCCTCTGGCCTTGGTCGGTCCTCCTCTGTCTCTTGCCGCGCGGCTCGCCCTCCTTGCCCGCGCCGCTCCGGCCTCATCTTGCTGGTCTTCTCGCCGTCTACTCCTCCCGCGGCTCGTTGTCGTCCGGTGGGGCTCGGCGAGGCTGAGTTTATGACTCTCAGCTTTATGTCATGCGCTGCCTGCCTCTGAATAATACTCAGACACTGGTTCGTGGATCAGGCTCTGATTTATTCACAGCGCAGTTACAGCGTCGGAAGAAAAAAGCTGAGAGTGACAGGAGCGCGCCGGTGCGGGGTTTAAATACCCCGCGCCGGTCAGCGCCCCCTCACTCGCGGTCACGTCACCCCCCTTTGTCCAATACGTTGCCCTGCCGGTGGGTGAGGGGTTGTGAGGCCCCGCTGGCGTTCCGGGATCGCCCATCATCGGGTTTTCTATTCATCCGGTGATTGCTGTCAGCTGGGCGATCTCCGTTGTATTGGCGCTGATGGCTTGGGTGTGCTCCGTGATCCGTTTAGTTATTGTTTGTTGGCCGTTAGTCGTTGTGGGTTGATGGCTACTTATCTTGAGCCCCTTCACCTCTTTCCTTGCTATTGTCATGTGTGCCATTGCGCTGATGACTTCAGCTCAACGGCACTCATGACAGTCTGGCCCTCATCCAGGGTATGTGGAAGTGCCTTTCTCTCCTTATTTAAACTATCTGGAGTGCGAAAGGAAGCTCAGAAACTCTAGATGATTCCTGTTACTTAGTTTAGCTTTTCAGAAGACTGTACTGATCGGCTCAACTTTCCTCACTTCCTTCTATTTCCTCGGATGAACATCAGCAGCCATGAAATTCCAACCAAGTTGGTGGGGTAACACAACAATGTAAGGAGCCATTTGTAACAGCTACCAGCCATGTCTCCGTTTTAGAGCACTGCTGTCTCCATCTTTGGATTAGTCGATTTTCTTGCTTTATTTACAAAATGGTACTTGTGAAAGAAAAGATTACTGCAGATGCTGACTGCAGTCAGGAAATCAGAAGACGTTTAATGCTTGGGAGAAGAGCAATGACAAATCTCAATAAAATAGTTAAGAACAGAGACATCGCACTGACAACAAAGGTCCGCATAGTTAAAGCAATGGTGTTCCCCGTAGTAACATATGGCTGCGAGAGCTGGACCATAAGGAAGGCTGAGAGAAGGAAGATCGATGCTTTTGAACTGTGGTGTTGGAGGAAAATTCTGAGAGTGCCTTGGACTGCAAGAAGATCAAACCAGTCCATCCTCCAGGAAATCAAGCCAGACTGCTCACTGGAGGGAACGATATTAAAGGCAAAACTGAAATACTTTGGCCACATAATGAGAAGACAGGACACCCTGGAGAAGATGCTGATGCTAGGGAGAGTGGAGGGCAAAAGGAAGAGGGGCCGACCAAGGGCAAGGTGGATGGATGATATTCTAGAGGTGACGGACTCGTCCCTGGGAGAGCTGGGGGTGTTGACGACCGACAGGAAGCTCTGGCGTGGGCTGGTCCATGAAGTCACGAAGAGTCGGAAGCGACTGAATGAATAAACAACAACAAAAACTTGTGAAAGAATGTCATGGCTTTAAATCCCAGCATTCGTAACAATAGTCATGGAGAGTGAGGGATTCTGGGAATCCAGGTCTTGCTCCACAGAAACTTAAAGGTTGGATGCAGTGCAGAGCAGAAGCAGGTTACTGCCCTTCGCACAAGGTTACAGCTTTAAGTGCAGACTCACTCATGAATCTTTCTCGAAAGCCCTTAGGCCTAACTGCATATTACCTAGTTTAATATTTGTTAATGTTTCTTAAGAATAAAAAAAGAAGTCAACAGGCGGTCCTGGGTGGAAGAAAACCATGTCAAGCCCTGGGTAAATAAAAGAACAAGGAACGAGACACTTTTCTCTATGAGTGAGAAAGAAAAATTGATCCAAAGCAAACAAACCATCTGTCATGTTCATCATTTCAATGTGCATTGTACATCGTAACGTTTCGCATGCCAAGGCGCTGACGCACATATCTGGTTGGGAGGGAGCTGCTGAGGGACCTTGTACCAAGCTCTGTATCTGTGCTCATTAAGATGGAATGTGTTTGGGTTATCTTCTCTGCTCAAGGTCTTTTTTCCCGTTGATCAGCAGAACTCGTTAGGAGCACCTGGGATTGTGAATTTGAGACGATTGTAAGGGGGGGTGGGACTTCATTTGAACGGGGGTTATTTAGTTTGAATTTAGGCACGCTTTTCTCATTCTCAGCTTTCTTTGTGTTTGCATTCTATTCTTCAATAAACCAGATTTTATTAAGCCTTGGCTTGTGAGTCTGAGAATCTTTTTAGAATAGGCATTCATTATATAAAGCTGAGAATCAATCAACATACCTTGCTAGTTCCTACCAAGAAAATTCTTGCGAGGGAAGAAGTTAGCGATGGCAGAGTCAAAATCAGAGTCTGCGGGGCTTGAGGGGATGACTAGCCGGTTACCCGAATCGGCAGTCCGGAGCAGAGAGGCGAGCCCCCTCCCCCCCGAAATTTCCTATTACCAAAGGGACTCGGAATCCAGCCCTGAGCTGGGGGGATCTAGCAAGGGGGGAGAGCCAGAACAACCAGCACCGACTGGTTCCCCCCCGGAGATGACCTGGGATACGATGGGGGAACCCCGGCCGGGGATGTCCCAGGCATCCTGGAAGCTCCGTTTCCTGCTGACCCCCGAGGTGGAATCTACAACGGTGGCAACGCGGAGACAACCCAGTGGTCGACGAAGGGAGGACTCTGTCACCCCTGAGAGGATGAGATTAATGGAGGCGAAACTGGAATCGTTGGAGTATATGTTGAAAAACCAGGCGGTGAGCGGCCAGGCGAGATACGACAGGAGCCCAGACTTCAATCAACCCTCCCCCATCCTTCCCCCCAACCAACAGCCAACACGGAGCCGTGGACGACCATGGGATGCGTCTCCACCCCAAAGGGGAACAACTACGTAACCTGGGGTCCCCCCACCCAACCCGCCACCGGATCTGTACCAGCAGGTGGGGTGGCAAAAGACTTTCCCATAAAATTTGATGGAGATCCTGCCAAGCTGTCATTTTTCCTCATGTATGCAAAGAGCTACATGGAGCAATTCGTCACTGCTTCCCTTCCGAAAAGGCTAAGGTAACGGTGGTGGCCACCAAGCTGAAAGGCAGAGCGGCGGACTGGTATGTCCAACTGACAGAGGCTAACGCCCCTGAACTCAACTCTTTTGAGAACTTTCTGCTGGCCTTGAAGCTATTTTTTTAAGATCCCCTAGCCAAGGCAAGGGCAAAAGAGGCACTGAGGGATCTCATCCAGGGTCCCAGGCTGGCTATGCCCTGGAATTTAAAGCCTTAGCGGGCAAAGTACCCGAGTGGTCTCAGTCAAACTTGGTAGACCAATTTAAGGATGGACTCAATCGGGATGTCTTAAAGTGGGTGCTGGGCAGAGACGACCCAGAATCCCTACACAATTGGATCTGTCTGGCCGGAAAGGCAGAGCATGCCCAGCGCACCTACATGCAAGCCAGAAGGCACGAAAGACCACAGCCTGCGATGCGAGGACCCCGACCAGGAGCACCTGCCATCCCATTGGGCTACCAAACTTGGGACGAAGAGAAGCAGCGCCGTTACACGTGTGGCCAATGTATCCGCTGTGGGAAAGGCGGACATCGCGCCACAGACTGCCCGAAGAACAAAGCTGGGGACCAAGCGCCGAAAGTTCCAACCAAATCACCACCCCCCTCGCGACAGATGACGGTGGCAAAAGGGGCTGTGGACGAAGAAGTCGTCTACTTCTCAGGGGAGGCGCAAATCGCCTCTGACCTGCCAGTGGGAAACGCCAGCCACCTGCCTTAAAAAGCGCCTGCAGGCAGGTGGAGGAAGATGGGTGCAAGGATGAGATGGTGAGTGCTGACTGCCCCATTTTAACAGTCAAAGTGAAGTTGGGCTCCCGCACTTGTACTACTGAGGTATGTGCTCTCATTGACTCGGGGTGTTCCTGGTGTCTCATCCATCCTGACCTGGTGGCTGTGCTGGATTTGCCTAGCTTTCCGCTACGGCAGCCCTTGGTTTTCACCCAATTAGACGGGTCAACAGCGGGGGGGGGGGGAGCAACTCACTTCACTGGGATTGTGGCGATGCAAATGGGCAGCCACAAGGAGGCTTTAAAATTCATTGTGGCCCTGGTTGGCAATCCCATGGTGATTTTGGGAATCCCCTGGTTGACTTGGCGCAGCCCGTACATAAACTGGGCGCACCGAACTGTCACTTTTGACAATGGCTTCTACCAGGTGCCCAAACCAGAGAAGCCTGTAAGTGTGGGGATAGGGAGAGCCGCGATCACCATGCCACGCCCTAGCTTGCCACACCTGGAAGGCTTGCCCGACCTGTACCAGGCAACGTGTGTGGGAAGAGGAGAGAGAGCGCCGCTATGCAAAGGGACAATGCCTCCGATGTGGGAAGGAAGGTCACCGAGCGGCGGCGTGCCCGAAAGGAAAGACTGAGGAACGTCCGGGAAAGTCGTCGGGGAAATCTCCCTCTTTACCCAGGAAGATGAAGGCGGCTTTGGCTGAGACCGAGGCAGAGGAAGTCCCTTATTTCAGGGACGAGGGGGAGCCCGATCTGCTCCAGCCGGTGGGAAACGCCAGCCACCAGCTTTAAAGGGAGCCACTGGGCAGGTGGTAGAGGAAGGGCGCGACCACATTTTGGTGAGTGGCAACTATCCCACACTGACAGTGAAAGTGAAGCTAGGCTCCCGCACAAGAACTGTTGAAGTGTGGGCTTTGATCGATTCAGGGTGTTCACGTTGCTTGATGCACCCTGACGTGGTGGCTGCTTTGGAGTTACCCAGGTTTCCATTAAAACGTCCCATGATTTTTACTCAGCTGGATGGTTCTACGGTGGGGGGGAAGCCAGTCACCCATTCCACAGGCTTGGTGGCGTTGCAAATGGGCAGCCACCGTGAGGGGCTGCCGTTTGTAGTGGCACCTGTGGGGGGTCCTTTGGTCATTCTGGGGATTCCTTGGTTGGTCCAGCAAAACCCGTATATAAATTGGGTGCACAGGACTTTGACTTTGGGGGATGGTTTCTATCAAGCCCCTGGAGAGGACGACGCTCCGCAGGCTGCAGTGGGGAGGGCGGCGGCAGCAACCCTGCATTTCGCTGCCACCCCACTGGAAGGCTTGCCAGAGCAATATCAGAGTTTTGCAGATGTGTTTGATGAGAAGGAGGTGGACCAACTCCCACCTCATCGAAAAACTGACTGTGCCATAGATTTGGTCCCAGATGCACAACTACCCAAGCCAAAAATCTATGCCATGACACAAAAGGAACTGGCGGCACTGTGGGAGTTTGTGGACAAAAACTTGGCCAGGGGTTTTATTGAACCAGCGAATTCGCCAGTGGGCGCCCCCGTTTTGTTCCGAGCGAAGAAGGATGGGACATTGAGACTTTGTACAGATTACCGCAGATTAAATGCGGTATCAATATTGAACAAATATCCTTTGCCAATAATAAAGGACATGTTAGCACATCTGGCCAAGGGGAAAATCTTCTCTAAGCTGGATTTGAGGGAAGCATATTTCCATATCCGTATACGGGAGGAGGATGAGTGGAAGACTGCTTTCAATTATCCTCTGGGTTCTTTCCAGTACAAGGTTTTGCCATTTGGTTTGGCGGGGGCACCTGGGGTGTTTATGCAATTGATCAATGAAGTGTTACATGAACATTTGTTCAAAGGGGTACTGGTCTATTTGGATGATGTTCTGATTTATACTGAAACGATGGAGGAACATGAGCGTTTGGTGAAACAGGTGCTTAGCAAACTGAGAAAGGCTGAGCTTTATGCTAAACTATCTAAGTGTGAATTTCATAAGACTCAGCTTGACTATTTGGGGTACAGAATTTCCGACAAGGGTATTGAAATGGACCCTGCAAAAGTTCAAGCCATTTTGGAGTGGGAGTGCCCGCGTACTCGCAGGCAGCTCCAGAGTTTTCTTGGCTTTTCCAATTATTATCGCCAGTTCATCCAGGGGTTCGCAGAAATTGCATTGCCTCTCACTGATTTATTATGAACAAAGGGGCTGGGGGACACACGGAAGGTGAAGAACCCGGGAGCATTGCTCAATTGGACACCTGAGTGCCAGTTGGCTTTCGACAAACTTAAAAGCCTGTTCACTGCTGAACCTATTCTGCAACACCCTGATCCCACTAAGCCTTTTGTGGTTCAAGTGGATGCTTCCGATTTCTCCATTGGAGCACTTTTGTTGCAGGTGGATGCTGTGGGCTGCCTGAAGCCCTGTGCGTATTTGTCCCACAAATTTTCCGAGATGGAAAGGTGATGGCATGTTTGGGAAAAAGAGGCTTTTGCAGTCAAGGCTGCTTTGGACACATGGCGCCACCTCTTAGAGGGGGCCAAATGTCCTTTTGAGGTTTGGACTGACCATAAAAATTTGGAAGCGCTTAGTACGCCCCATAAGCTCAGTCCTAAGCAAATCCGTTGGGCTCAGTTTTTCAGCCGCTTTGATTTTAAGTTGAAGTTCATTCCGGGAAAGAAGAACTTCCTGGCTGATGTGCTTTCCCGCCTGCCCCAGGATTCGGTTCAGGTACCTGACGTTGTGGGTACACTGTGGACAGAACCCCAGTTGGGTATGCAAGCTGTCACATGCAGTCAGACTCGTGCGCAGCTGCCCTCAGCTTCAGTTTCACCGGCTGGGCTCAGTTCTTCATTCGCTGGGCTCAGTTCTTCAGCCCTTTTGACTTCCAACTAAAGTTCATTCCAGGTAGGAAGAACTTTCTGGCTGACGCTTTGTCACGACTACCCCAGGACTCTGGGCAGGTGTCTGACATAGTGGGGACTGTTCTTACTGAACCTCAATTAGGGTTGGTCACTGTCACCTGTAGCAAGACCCGTGCACAGGCATCTTCCCCCTCCTCCCCCCTTGGGAGGTGGCGGATGCAAGTCCCTTGTCAGTTGCACAAGGACTTCCTCAAGGCACTGTAATCTGATCCCTGGGTCCTTGCTGATAAAGACAAGGTTTCGTTTGAGAGTGGTCTGGCCTGGTTGGCTCACCGATTATATGTACCTGAGGCTGTCAGGGCTGATGTTTTACACCGCTCTCATGACGACAAGCTTGCTGGACATTTTGGGTTCGTTCAAACCTTGCATTTGGTTCGGCGCCAATTTTGGTGGCCAACTTTGCGTCGTGATGTAAAAGACTATGTTGCTTCCTGTTCTGTTTGTGCCATGTCAAAACAAAAACCGGGTAAACCACAGGGGCTTCTACAGCCAGTGGCCAACCCTTCCCGTCCCTGGGAAGAAATTTCTATGGGTTTCATTGAGGATCTACTGCCCAGTCAGAGGAAAACTGTCATTTGGGTGGTTAAGGATTTTTTTTCCAAGCAGGCGCATTTCATTCCCTGTGCTTCCATCCCGTCAGCCCAACAGCTGGCCTGTTTGTTTCTCGTCCATGTCTACCATCCCCATGGATGCCCCTCCCATTTGGCGACTGACCGTGGGACACAGTTCACTTCCCAGTTCTGGAGGTCATTTTTAAAATTGATTGGCACCAAACAGGCGTTGTCCACCTCTTCGCATCCCCAGACTGACGGATCTACGGAGGTTTTGAACTCTACACTTGAGCAATTCCTTAGAGCATATGTAAACTACCACCAGGACAACTGGGTTGATTTGCTGCCCTTCGCTGAAGTGGCATACAATAATGCTGTCCATCAGAGCACTGGCCAGACCCCTTTTTGGGTAGTTTCTGGCCACAACTTTGTGCCCATTCCTGAATTGCCGCAACCCCCTCCCCACTCTTCTTCTGCCTCTGACTGGGCTTGGCAGTTGGCTGATTCCTGGCCAGTGATTAAGCAGGCATTGGCTGATGCCCAGGCTTCTTACAAGTCTCAAGCGGATAAGCACCGCTCCCTGCAGCACACTTTTAGAATTGGGGACCAGGTTTACCTATCCACCAAGTTCATTAAGTCACCACAACCTTCCAAGAAGCTTGCTCCCAAGTTCATAGGTCCTTTTCCCATAGTTGAACTAATCAACCCTGTTACTGTTCGACTTGAATTGCCTCATAATTTGAAACGTTTGCACCCTGTTTTTCATTGCAGTTTGCTCAAGCCTGTCCACCAATCACCCACCTGGCATCCCCAACCTCCTCCTCCTGCTCCCATCATGATTGACGGGCAACAACACTTTGAAGTCAAGGAGGTCCTTGATTCTCGCAAGCTTCGGGGCACCCTTCAATATCTCATTCGCTGGAAGCACTTCCCTCACCCTGAGTGGGTCCATGCTCGCCACGTTGCTGCTCCTGATTTAGTGCACCAGTTTCACTTAGCTTACCCTTTGAAGCCTTCTGCTTAGCATTTTGGGGGGGCAGTATGTCATGTTCATCGTTTCAATGTGCATTGTACATCGTAGCATTTCGCATGCCAAGGCGCTGATGCGCATATCTGGTTGGGAGGGAGCTGCTGAGGGACCTTGTACCAAGCTCTGTATCTGTGCTCGTTAAGATGGAATGTGTTTGGGTTATCTTCTCTGCTCAAGGTCTTTTTTCCCGTTGATCAGCAGAACTCGTTAGGAGCACCTGGGATTGTGAATTTGAGACGATTGTAAGGGGGGTGGGACTTCATTTGAATGGGGGTTATTTAGTTTGAATTTAGGCACGCTTTTCTCATTCTCAGCTTTCTTTGTGTTTGCATTCTATTCTTCAATAAACCAGATTTTATTAAGCCTTGGCTTGTGAGTCTGAGAATCTTTTTAGAATAGGCATTCATTACACCATCCAAATCAAAGACACCTCAAAGGCTACCATTTCTTACTCCCTGGAGAACATCTACTCTCTGTTCAAGAAAGCCTTTGGGAACTGCACTGATCGCCAGTGCATAATCTGCAATTATTTCCTTAATCATTAGTATGTATTACTGTATTACTTTTGTATAATGTTCTTTGGGCTGATTCTTGGGATTTAATTTATATTTACCTGGGCAATTTGATTGGCTTGTTGTTGTTGTTTTACTGGGAGTCTAGAAGGATTTGATGGCATTCAAGTGAAATCTACAGCAAAGGATCGTTACCGTGTCGTGGTGCTGGAGCTTGAGCACCTCAATGATGCCATGAGCTAAACCGTGAAGGGCCACCCAAGACGGGAAGGTCATGACAGAGAGGTCAGACTAAATGCGATCCCTGGGGAAGGTAATGGCAACCCACCTCAGTATTCTTGCCGTGAAAACTAAATGGATCAGTACAACCAGAGATATGTCGGTATACCATCGGAAGATGAGACCCCCAGGTCGGAAGATGGTCAAAATGCTACTGGGGAGGAACAGAGGATGAGCTCAACTAGCCCCAGACGTGATGACGCAGCTAGCTCAAAGCCGGAAGGACGGCTAGCGGCCGACGGTGCTGGTGGTGAACGGCGAATCCGATGTTCTAAGGATCAACACACCATCGGAACCTGGAATGTAAGATCTATGAGCCAGGGCAAATTGGATGTGGTTATTGGTGAGATGTCAAGATTAAAGATAGACATTCTGGGCGTCAGTGAACTGAAATGGACTGGAATGGGCCACTTCACATCAAATGACCACCAGATCTACTACTGCGGACAAGAGGACCACAGAAGAAATGGAGTAGCCTTCATAATTAATAGTAAAGTGGCTAAAGCAGTGCTTGGATACAACCCAAAAAATGATAGAATGATCTCAATTCGAATTCAGGGCAAGCCATCTAACATCACAGTGATCCAAATATACGCCCCAACCACAAATGCTGAAGAAGCTGAAGTAGAGCAGTTCTATGAGGATCTGCAGCACCTACTGGACAACACGCCTAAAAGAGATGTTATTTTCATCACGGGAGACTGGAATGCTAAGGTGGGCAGTCAAATGACACCTCGAATTACAGGTAAGTATGGCCTAGGAGAACAAAACGAAGCAGGACACAGGCTGATAGAATTTTGCCAAGACAATTCACTCTGCATAACAAACACTCTCTTCCAACAACCTAAGAGACAGCTTTATACATGGACTTCACCAGATGGACAACACCGAAATCAGATTGATTACATCCTTTGCAGCCAAAGGTGGCGGACATCTGTACAGTCGGTAAAAACAAGGCCTGGAGCTGACTGTAGTTCAGATCACGAACTTCTTCTTGCACAATTTAGGATCAGACTAAAGAGATTAGGGAAGACCCACAGATCAGCTAGATATGAGCTCACTAATATTCCTAAGGAATATGCAGTGGAGGTGAAGAATAGATTTAAGGGACTGGACTTAGTAGATAGGGTCCCGGAAGAACTCTGGACAGAAGTTGGCAGCATTGTTCAGGAGGCGGCAACAAAATACATCCCAAAGAAAGAGAAAACCAAGAAGGCAAAATGGCTGTCTGCTGAGACACTAGAAGTAGCCCAAGAAAGAAGGAAAGCAAAAGGCAACAGTGATAGGGGGAGATATGCCCAATTAAATGCAAAATTCCAGAGGTTAGCCAGAAGAGATAAGGAATTATTTTTAAACAAGCAATGCGCGGAAGTGGAAGAAGACAATAGAATAGGAAGGACAAGAGACCTCTTCCAGAAAATTAGAAACATTGGAGGTAAATTCCAGGCAAAAATGGGTATGATCAAAAACAAAGATGGCAAGGACCTAACAGAAGAAGAAGAGATCAAGAAAAGGTGGCAAGAATATACAGAAAACCTGTATAGGAAGGATAACAATATCGGGGATAGCTTTGACAGTGTGGTCGGTGAGCTAGAGCCAGACATCCTGAAGAGTGAGGTTGAGTGGGCCTTAAGAAGCATTGCTAATAACAAGGCAACAGGAGACGACGGCATCCCAGCTGAACTGTTCAAAATCTTGCAAGATGATGCTGTCAAGGTAATGCATGCTATATGCCAGCAAATTTGGAAAACACAAGAATGGCCATCAGACTGGAAAAAATCAACTTATATCCCCATACCAAAAAAGGGAAACACTAAAGAATGTTCAAACTATCGAACAGTGGCACTCATTTCACATGCCAGTAAGGTAATGCTCAAGATCCTGCAAGGTAGACTTCAGCAGTTCATGGAGCGAGAATTGCCAGACGTACAAGCTGGGTTTAGAAAAGGCAGAGGAACTAGAGACCAAATTGCCAATATCCGCTGGATAATGGAAAAAGCCAGGGAGTTTCAGAAAAACATCTATTTCTGTTTTATGGACTATTCTAAAGCCTTTGACTGTGTGGACCATAACAAATTGTGGCAAGTTCTTAGTGGTATGGGGATACCAAGTCATCTTGTATGCCTCCTGAAGAATCTGTATAACGACCAAGTAGCAACAGTAAGAACAGACCACGGAACAACAGACTGGTTTAAGATTGGGAAAGGAGTACGGCAGGGCTGTATACTCTCACCCTACCTATTCAACTTGTATGCAGAACACATCATGCGACAAGCTGGCCTTGAGGAATCCAAGGCTGGAGTTAAAATCTCTGGAAGAAACATTAACAATCTCAGATATGCAGATGATACCACTTTGATGGCTGAAAGCAAAGAGGAACTGAGGAGCCTTATGATGAAGGTGAAAGAAGAAAGTGCAAAAGCTGGTTTGCAGCTAAACCTCAAAAAAACCAAGATTATGGCAACCAGCTTGATTGATAACTGGCAAATAGAGGGAGAAAATGTAGAAGCAGTGAAAGACTTTGTATTCCTAGGTGCAAAGATTACTGCAAATGCTGACTGCAGTCAGGAAATCAGAAGACGCTTAATCCTTGGAAGAAGAGCAATGACAAATCTCGATAAAATAGTTAAGAGCAGAGACATCACACTGACAACAAAGGCCCGCATAGTTAAAGCAATGGTGTTCCCTGTAGTAACATATGGCTGCGAGAGCTGGACCATAAGGAAGGCTGAGAGAAGGAAGATCGATGCTTTTGAACTGTGGTGTTGGAGGAAAATTCTGAGAGTGCCTTGGACTGCAAGAAGATCCAACCAGTCCATCCTCCAGGAAATAAAGCCAGACTGCTCACTTGAGGGAATGATATTAAAGGCAAAACTGAAATACTTTGGCCACATCATGAGAAGACAGGACACCCTGGAGAAGATGCTGATGCTAGGGAGAGTGGAGGGCAAAAGGAAGAGGGGCCGACCAAGGGCAAGATGGATGGATGATATTCTAGAGGTGACGGACTCGTCCCTGGGGGAGCTGGGGGTGTTGACGACCGACAGGAAGCTCTGGCGTGGGCTGGTCCATGAAGTCACGAAGAGTCGGAAGCGACTAAACGAATAAACAACAACAAGTGAAATAATAAGTAAATCACATCTGCGAAGGTGGGGGGAATGGACAGAGACGTTTTAGGACAGGCACTTGCTGGAGAAAGGCTGTGGGCACTCTAGTCTGTGGCAAGGAAAGAGTGTTTGCTGAAAGTAGCAAAACCGGTTGTATAAAAGAGTATGTTTCTGTTCACTTTGTTATATGGAGCAGCTCATTGCCGAAGCCACTCAAGCACATTATTAATGAGTTGCAGTCCATCTTGGACAATGACACTTCACTTTCTCAGGCATTGGGTAGCAGGCCCGTACTTGTACTTGTAAGTCACCAACCTGAAACAGGTTCTCACAAGCAGCAAGAAACAACAGGATAACATGGGAAGAGATCCTGCCCTGAACCCAGATGTCTACGTTGCCCCCACCTCTGCACCAACAGCACCATCACAGGCCCAACAACTAAAATGCACAAGGTTTGAGGTGCCTTCACATGCTCTTCCTCGACGGTGATATATGCCTTCATCTGCCAGCAATGCAGAAAGAAACTTTTAGGTTGTTGAACTCACATACATCAAAAGGTTTCAGGCCATCTTAAAGGCTCTCGACAAACAGAATGGGTTTTTAATACATTACAGTTATTAGAACAGAGCTATAATCTGTCTCACATATAACCTGTATCTGTATAACCAGCCAGTCTTCCTCTCCCTTCCTCCCGCTGCCCACCTCACCCCAATTTAAATTCTACATCAGTCAACCCACTCCATGCATCTGATAAAGTAAGCCTCAGCTCACAAAAGCTTATGCCTTTTAATACGTTTTTTTAGTTCTTAAAGAGGCTACCAGACTCCTCCTGATTTTGGGCTATCATAGACTAACATGTCTCTCCTCCTACATTAGATATGCCAGGAAAAAAAGAAAAGCAAATTTAAAGCTGTAAGAAAGGGCTCCTGAAGAATTATGTGGGGTCAAACAAGAAGATAGAGCAGTGTTTTCTCAACTGTGGCAGCTTGAAGATGTGTGGACTTCAACTCCCAGGATTCCTCAGCCAGCATATGCTGGCTGGGGGATTCTGGGAGTTGAAGTCCACACATCTTCAAGCTGCCAAGGTTGTAAAACAATGAGATAGAGGATCAAGAATGACTGATGGTTGAAGGAATGGGGACTGAGTACAAAATGAATGACCAGTCTGAAAGAGGTATGAAAAAGGGATTTAGAGAGAATGAAGGAGGACTGAATTACAAAACAAATTTATGAAGGAATGAGTTGGGAGGAAGAGGAACACCAAGAGAGTTCTGGTTGGATGCAGTTGATTAAATCCTTAATCAAGAGACCGGTGAGAACAGAAGGTGCTGAATGCACTGGTGTATGGACATGGCGAAGGAATGATGGTTTGCAAGGCTGGAAATATATAGACAGCAATAGCCTGATAATGTTGGCTATCATTCAGGGGTCAAAAAAGCAAGAAAAAAGTCAAAATGGCAGTTGTGGTACTTTGATTGCACACCTAAAAAGTGGTGGGGATTCAATCACATTGTGGTGACCACCAGTTTGACTTCTCCTGCAGATACTGCAACGTAGACTAGATTTAGTTCTTCCGTCTTCTTATCTCAGGCTTTAATTTCTTTAATTTCTTCCATTTCACAATTTCTTTTGCTTTTTCCGTCCTCTGCATAACTTGGCTTATCCTGAAAGGGTACAACACAATGGGTACATATGTATGTACCGTATGTCTCATATGGCAAGAAAAAATGATCCAGGGTACCTTACAAATTCTTCAGCAAATGATCGCTACCTTGTCATGGTGCTGGAGCTTGAGCACCTCAATGATGCCATGAGCTAAACCGTGAAGGGCCACCCAAGACGGGAAGGTCATGACAGAGAGGTCAGACTAAATGCGATCCCTGGGGAAGGTCATGGCAACCCACCCCAGTATTCTTGCCATGAAAACTAAATGGATCAGTACAACCAGAGATATGTCGGTATACCATCGGAAGATGAGACCCCCAGGTCAGAAGATGGTCAAAATGCTACTGGGGAGGAACAGAGGACGAGTTCAACTAGCCCCAGACGTGATGACGCAGCTAGCTCAAAGCCGAAAGGACAGCTAGCAGCCGACGGTGCTGGTGGTGAACGGTGAATCCGATGTTCTAAGGATCAACACACCACTGGAACCTGGAATGTAAGATCTATGAGCAGGGCAAATTGGATGTGGTTATTGGTGAGATGTCAAGATTAAAGATAGACATTTTGGGCGTCAGTGAACTGAAATGGACTGGAATGGGCCACTTCACATCAAATGACCACCAGATCTACTACTGTGGACAAGAGGACCGCAGAAGAAATGGAGTAGCCTTCATAATTAATAGTCAAGTGGCTAAAGCAGCGCTTGGATACAATCCAAAAAATGACAGAATGATCTCAATTCGAATTCAGGGCAAGCCATCTAACATCACAGTGATCCAAATATACGCCCCAACCACAGATGCTGAAGAAGCTGAAGTAGAGCAGTTCTATGAGGATCTGCAGCACCTACTGGACAACACGCCTAAAAGAGATGTTATTTTCATCACAGGAGACTGGAATGCTAAGGTGGGCAGTCAAATGACACCTGGAGTTACAGGTAAGTATGGCCTGGGAGAACAAAACGAAGCAGGACATAGGCTGATAGAATTTTGCCAAGACAATTCACTCTGCATAACAAACACTCTCTTCCAACAACCTAAGAGACGGCTTTATACATGGACTTCACCAGATGGACAACACCGAAATCAGATTGACTACATCCTTTGCAGCCAAAGGTGGGGGACATCTATACAGTCGGTAAAAACAAGACCCGGAGCTGACTGTAGTTCAGATCACGAACTTCTTCTTGCACTATTTAGGATCAGACTAAAGAGATTAGGGAAGACCCACAGATCAGCTAGATATGAGCTCACTAATATTCCTAAGGAATATGCAGTGGAGGTGAAGAACAGATTTAAGGGACTGGACTTAGTAGATAGGGTCCCGGAAGAACTATGGACAGAAGTTTGCAACATTGTTCAGGAGGTGGCAACAAAATACATCACAAAAAAAGAGAAAACCAAGAAGGCAAAATGGCTGTCTGCTGAGACACTAGAAGTAGCCCAAGAAAGAAGGAAAGCAAAAGGCAAGAGTGATAGGGGAAGGTATGCCCAATTAAATGCAAAATTCCAGAGGTTAGCCAGAAGAGATAAGGAATTATTTTTAAACAAGCAATGTGTGGAAGTGGAAGAAGACAATAGAATAGGAAGGACAAGAGACCTCTTCCAGAAAATTAGAAACATTGGAGGTAAATTCCAGGCCAAAATGGGTATGATCAAAAACAAAGATGGCAAGGACCTAACAGAAGAAGAAGAGATCAAGAAAAGGTGGCAAGAATATACGGAAGACCTGTATAGGAAGGATAACAATATCGGGGATAGCTTTGACGGTGTGGTCAATGAGCTAGAGCCAGACATCCTGAAGAGTGAGGTTGAATGGGCCTTAAGAAGCATTGCTAATAACAAGGCAGCAGGAGACGACGGCATCCCAGCTGAACTGTTCAAGATCTTGCGAGATGATGCTGTCAAGGTAATGCATGCTATATGCCAGCAAATTTGGAAAACACAAGAATGGCCATCAGACTGGAAAAAATCAACTTATATCCCCATACCGAAAAAGGGAAACACGAAAGAATGTTCAAACTATCGAACAGTGGCACTCATTTCACATGCCAGTAAGGTAATGCTCAAGATCCTGCAAGGTAGACTTCAGCAATTCATGGAGCGAGAATTGCCGGATGTACAAGCTGGGTTTAGAAAAGGCAGAGGAACTAGGGACCAAATTGCCAATATCTGCTGGATAATGGAAAAGGCCAGGGAGTTTCAGAAAAACATCTATTTCTGTTTTATTGACTATTCTAAAGCCTTTGACTGTGTGGACCATAACAAATTGTGGCAAGTTCTTAGTGGTATGGGGATACCAAGTCATCTTGTATGCCTCCTGAAGAATCTGTATAACGACCAAGTAGCAACGGTAAGAACAGACCACGGAACAACGGACCGGTTTAAGATTGGGAAAGGACTACGGCAGGGCTGTATACTCTCACCCTACCTATTCAACTTGTATGCAGAACACACCATGCGACAAGCTGGGCTTGAGGAATCCAAAGCTGGGGTTAAAATCTCTGGAAGAAACATTAACAATCTCAGATATGCAGATGATACCACTTTGATGGCTGAAAGCGAAGAGGAACTGAGGAGCCTTATGATGAAGGTGAAAGAAGAACGTGCAAAAGCTGGTTTGCAGCTAAACCTCAAAAAAAACCAAGATTATGGCAACCAGCTTGATTGATAACTGGCAAATAGAGGGAGAAAATGTAAAAGCAGTGAAAGACTTTGTATTTCTAGGTGCGAAGATTACTGCAGATGCTGACTGCAGTCAGGAAATCAGAAGGCGCTTAATCCTTGGGAGAAGAGCAATGACAAATCTCGATAAAATAGTTAAGAGCAGAGACATCACACTGACCACAAAGGCCCGCATAGTTAAAGCAATGGTGTTCCCCGTAGTAACATATGGCTGCGAGAGCTGGACCATAAGGAAGGCTGAGAGAAGGAAGATCGATGCTTTTGAACTGTGGTGTTGGAGGAAAATTCTGAGAGTGCCTTGGACTGCCAGAAGATCACACCAGTCCATCCTCCAGGAAATAAAGCCAGACTGTTCACTTGAGGGAACGATATTAAAGGCAAAACTGAAATACTTTGGCCACATAATGAGAAGACAGGACACTCTGGAGAAGATGCTGATGCTAGGGAGAGTGGAGGGCAAAAGGAAGAGGGGCCGACCAAGGGCAAGGTGGATGGATGATATTCTAGAGGTGACGGACTCGTCCCTGGGGGAGCTGGGGGTGTTGACGACCGACAGGAAGCTCTGGCGTGGGCTGGTCCATGAAGTCACGAAGAGTCGGAAGCGACTAAATGAATAAACAACAAAACCTTACAAATTTGTATGCCAGCTTTGAAAATAAATGAACAAAACCAGCAGCTAACAACTGACACCTGCAGTCAGTTAAAGGGTAATAAAATTGCAGGATTAAAATGTATTCAAAAACACAGCTGCAGAGTTCTTAAAATATTAGAAGGCCTAGGTGATTAAATAAGAATTGAATAATGAATGTCACACTTATGACCTGATTGGGTTGTTATCATTATATACCATTTCAAAAGACTGCAATCAAGAGACAGTGAATAGATCTTTTGAACTCCAGTTTATCTTTCCTTCTTACCTATTGATCTTTCAATTTTTCAGTTCTGTTACTGCTCCGGTTCTGCTTTTACACCCACAGACATACTGTCACCCAGCAAATATATTGCTTCATATTATCAAAGGAACAATAGGTCATGGCCTGATGAGGTTTCCCCAGAAAAGGAACTGAATTGCTCATTCCTGTCCGGAAGTTCCAGAAAAGTTTACTTTTTTTTTAGGTCAGAGGTGTTTTAACACCCCTGCCTCGGTCTCTAAACTACTGTATTTGCAGCATTCTCCCTTTCACCATGGAAGCATTAGGTTGCTGAAAAATAATGCCATTAATTAACGTTTGCAAGGTCACCGTTGCCGTATATTCTGCACAGACCCATTATAAAAGAAGTGTTGTGCAGATCCTGGAAATGCTTTTGTTCATCTTCAACGCCTTCCATTTGGGAGTGGCAGAAAATGGGTGAAGGTGAATGATTTGAAAGTTGGTGTTTTGAAATCTGCTCCCAAATTGCTGTTGGCATGTTGGTTTTGTTTAAAACTCCCCTGCCTTCCATTGGAGAAGCGGGCTTAGCAAAGAAAATTTGCATTAAGGAAAATGTTCCTGAGGTGGCCAAATTTAGCAACAGTTAATCCACTCTCTTGGTCATAACCCACCTAGACTATTATGAGCTGGTCTACATGGGGTGACGCTTAAAAATATGTAGAAAGTATACTTGGTGCAAAATGTGGCAGCTTTGGCTGCTGCCCAGCGCAAGGTTCAACGATCGTACGATGTTTGAATACCTGCTCTGAAAGCTTGCTGTTAGTTAGCTGCTTATTGGGCAGAAATGTAAAGTGTCAGTGTTAACTTTCAAAGTCCTAAATGGCTTAGAACCTGTACATCTGAAGGACCAAATCTCTCATTATGAACCTTTTCAGTAGATGAGGCTTTAAAATCTACAGGAGAAGCCATTCAGAAATCTCTTCTCCAGTCTCAGAGACTTATTAATCTGGCTGCCCAAAGGATTGAACATCTTTCAAATGGTGGAATACGTTTCCATGTTCTCTTTGTCTTTAAAAGAACAGTCAAGGTGCATCTATTTAGATGGGCCTTGAAAAAAGGCAGTGCTTGTATTTATCTTTTAATTTACCCATTATTGCACTGTTGTTAGCTTTGTGCCTTTGGATCAATTTTTCTGGGCAACATTTTTCAGAAGTGGTTGGCCATTGACATCTTCCTACAGCTGAGAGAGAGTGATTAGCCCAAAGTCACCTGGCTGATTTCATGCCTAACGCTGGACTAGAACTCACAGTCTTCTGGTTTCTAGCCCAGTGTCTTTAACCACTACCCCAAGCTGGCTTTTTTTAAAAATTAAAGTAAAGGTAAGGGTTTCCCTTGACATTAAGTCCAGTCGTGTCTGACTCTAGGGGGCGGTGCTCATCTCCTTTTCAAAGCCGAAGAGCCGGCGTTTGTCCGTCGACACTTCCTCCGTGGTCACGTGGCTGGCATGACTACACGGAACGCCGTTACCTGCCTGCCGGAGCAGTACCTATTAATCTACTCACATTTGCATGTTTTTGAACTGCTAGGTTGGCAGGAGCTGGGACTAGCAACGGGAGCTCACCCCGTCACGCGGATTCAAACCACCGACCTTCCGATCGGCAAGCTCAGCAGCTCAGCGGTTTAACCCACAGTGCCACCGCGTCCTTTTTTTTTTTATTACTCTGTATTTAATTTTTATTTTTAATTCACTAAATTAGTGGCTCCCATCACCACATGTTACAGCAGTGAATTCCACCATCTGTATGTTGCATGAAGAAGTTCTTCCAGTTGTTGAACTTGAATTTGACTTCATTTCATCGTCAACTCTAATATTCCTTTCTGCACAATTCTAAGCAGGTTAGAGACTCTGGCAGATTTCCACAGCCTGCCTGGAACTGGTTGCAGAAAAAAATACATCCAATGCAGAACAGATAGGTCAACGTAGAACAAATTATTTTAACTGTGCGAGGTAATTTGGATTGGCCAAACTGGATGTTTTACAGAGATGGTTATTGAATCTAGGAATTCTGTCCTGGGAAATTCCAAGCTAGGACTCAGTGGGAAAAGATGAGTGCTTTCCAATCTCAACACAACTTGTGGTGGAGAGAGAAACAGGGCTCTATGGAACGGAATTTGAGGTGGTGGCAGTATCCTTCCTATTGTTGCTACCAGTACGGTTGGCAGGATCCCATTTCTTTTCTGCCCATCACCTCACAAAGGTTGCTAGGCACAAAACACAAGAGTGCCCTGGAGACTGCGCCCATCTCAGCCCAACACCTGGCTGTTCCCATCTATTCAGACATAGCCAACCAACCCAATGCCCCTTTCCTGGTTGTCTGCCCTTTGAAGGCAAATTCTGATGCCAACCTCCACTCAGGTCCTGTTCCCCCAGCGACTATGACAAACATGACAAAGATCTGAATTGTAACCCGGAGTATGGTAGCCGTGTGAGCTAGCTGACAGTTACTGAGCAAGCAGGAAAGGTTGTTCAGGGTTTATCCCAGGTCTGAGCAAAAACCCTTCGTGCTCCCTTGCTGCCCTCTTGGAAAAAGAGACTTGAATTTCCTCTGATCTCCAGCCCTTGTAGTGTCTGTTGATGATGGCTGCTTGTTTACATTCTCTGCATTCCCGTTCTTCTGTCCTGGTAAGTCCATAAAGTGAGGCTGGAACTGTCCAGCTACCAAGGGAGGAATGGCACCTTCTCTGCCCTATAGACTGAGGGGGAGATAACCAAGTGGTGGGGAGGACAGCACGACAGAGGTAGATCCAGGAGTTAGCCAAGGGAAAAGCCCAGATCTATGGCACTGCTGAGGGGAAAGGATTGGTCACAACCACAGCCAAAAGCCATTATAACCAGAACCACTAGCGCTCAGCCAGAACTATCTTTCCCCGTTGGCTTCCCCATCAGAGCCATTTCGTCTTGTCCAGGTGCCACTGCCTGTTTGTTCTGGAGCAGAAATAGGATCTTAAATGCAGCAAGAATGAAGTCCAGAACAAGGCATCTGGGCCAGATCATAAAAGACGCAATGTTTGACTGTGATGATACCTTCTACCAGGTGATCTTGGAAAATATGCCTCACGGGAGCCCCATCCCGTTTTTCCCCTCAGTATGACTTTCTTCAAAATACCTCGTTTCTTCCCCACTCATTAGCGTTGCTTTGCAAAGCTTCCCTCCTGCTTGCAATTTGGCTGCAATCGAGCAGACCCAATTCCTCCCTCCGGAGAAGATCTGTCCTAGAAATCATGTCTTTTTCCTCTGCAACTTGGCTACAGTTCAGTAACAGGCACGATTCAGCCTGCACATCAGAGGAAGCTGCAAGTCACAAAAGCTTATGCCTTTTAGGAAAATGCCAATTTTCCTAAATTGGTATTTACCCCTTTTATCCCTTTCCTAGACTAACCAGAGACCTCCTGATTTTCAGCGTGAAGTAACTGAGAAATACACTCACACGTCTTGCACCAAAGTTGACTGCTTTTTATCAATAGCTGTCATGTAGCAAAACTGTACATTTTTTAATATTGTGAAGCTGGTCTAAATTTATTCCACACTGAGAACAGGTCCTTGTCATATAATTGTCCTGATTTAGGATATTTTTTACCCTGTAGCCTTGTTAGTTATGTGGCTGGCAGGTTGCATAAAATTAAAATTGAACTTAAGAGGCTGGTCCAGATTTTCCATTAACACATGGTTCTTAAGCTAAACCAATAGCTCTTAGGTGATTTGAACCTCATTTACATGTGAAAAAAACCTTAAAATAAAATTTTAAAATGCCCAATATAAGGAAATAGGTTATTCCAGGATTTGAAGTTTATTATTTCTAACTACTAGTAATTATTTCTAATTACTAACTGCCCAGAATCCCCTGTAGGAGGGAGTGATAAGGTAAAGGTAAAGGTTTCCCTTGACGTAAAGTCCAGTCGTGTCCGACTCCAGGGGGCGGTGCTCATCTCCGTTTCTAAGCCTTAGAGCCGGCGTTGTCCGTAGACACTTCCGGGTCATGTGGCCAGCATGACGACACGGAACGCCGTTACCTTCCCACCGAAGCGGTACCTATTGATCTACTCACATTTGCATGTTTTCGAACTGCTAGGTGAGCAGGAGCTGGGACTAGCAACGGGAGCTCACCCCGCCGCGTGGTTTCGAACCGCCGACCTTCCGATCGACAGCTCAGCGGTTTAACCCGCAGCGCCACCGCATCCCTAGAGGCAGTGATAAAAATATGATAAATAGATAGATAGATAAATAAATAAATATTATTTACTATTAATTGCTCAAAATGGTGTCTGTCTGTCTGTCTGTCTGTCTGTCTGTCTGTCTGTCTGTCTATCTATCTATCTATCTATCTATCTATCTAATCAAATAATGAATGAATGACCTTTATTACAGTCTTTGACCAGAAAATAGTTTAATCCAACAATTCATTGTCAGGAAAAAGGAAAACAATAAAACAATATATCTAATTAAAAGTGTTGCTTAATTATATACCTTTCAAATAATGTATTTGTTTTTAAATAATGAAAACTAGAAAGCAAATAAACATTAGATTTGTCAGAAATCAGAAGTACCTGAAAACCACTGATATCACAAAGACGGTACCTGTGTTTTTCACTGAGCTGTCAATTAAATCCCTTTTAAAGAGAAAAAGCAATCAAAAAGAAATATGCTCAGAGACTACAGTGACCATATGTCCTTTATTATAAAGGACAGTCAGAAAGCCAGCCTTTAGACTGATCTATTTTTCAAAAACTCACTTTTGTCCTTTATTTTGGTCTTTTAATTTTTACTGTACAAATGGTACCACATATTGCATAGATTTTCACATTCATGGGAAAAATATGGGAATCAAATTGTCTGTTTAAAATAAATTTACCTATACGGTTTGATTTTAGATACTTTTATTAGAATATGCGTTTTTGTAAAGTTTTTCCTGGTTTTGCTCTTGAATTTTCCTTTGCAAAGTTATAAACATAAACAATTTTTTTTAAAAAATCCTTATGAACCTCTTGCAGATTTGCCCCATTTTTAGGTTGGTCCTTTATTTTTTCCAAGAAAATAGGGTCACCGTATCATAGACATGCAAAAGCCAGGCTTCTTATCAACAGCCCAGCAGGAGAGAGTATTGATGGTGCCTAACACCAAGAATTACAGAATTCTGTCCATCATGGGGGGGAAAGATTGAGAGCCAGTTTGACCTAGTGGTTAAGGCTCCAGGCTAGAAACCAGGAGGTGGTGAATTCTAGTCCCACCTTAGGCATGAAAGCCAGCTGGGTGACTTTGGGCCAGCCATTCTCTCTCAGCCCAACTCACCTCACAGGGTTGTTGTTGTGGGGAAAATAGGAGGAGGAAGGAGAATTAGGTATGTTTGTTTATTTATTTATTTGATTTCTATAGTTGCCCATCTCAGCGAGTGACTCTGGGTGGCTTACAACAATAAAACTACAAAACCATTAAAACAATTACAATTACAACAGTTAAAATATAAAATAAATACAAAATAAATATACATGGCTGCCAAGTGAGCAATGCATGGATGTATGTTCCTCACCTTCAGTTATTTATAAAAATCATAAAGGTGGGATAAAAGGCAGGATAAAAAAGTCTTTTAAAAAAAAGTCATTTTCACGGAGTACAGATAGCAATTTGGAGGCCTGGCTTCAGCTCCCCTGCCTTGGCCTTACTGTATCCCTTTAGGGCTTGCAAACAAACAAATCTTTATTAGGGTTGAAGTCCAGCATGAGGAGGATGGGGTATACTCAGTTAAAAGCACAGAAAATATGTTAAAATCTAATATAAACAAACAAACAACCCTTACGGCTTGAGAAACAGATGGAACCTGCACTGGGGGGTGGGGTAGAGAGGAACAAAGCCTGTTTGCGCACATTGCTCAAGCCGTGTCCCTATTTCTGACCTTGGCGTGTTGCCTAGTACAACATACAGCCCAGCTCACACAAACATGCATGGACAGGGGGACACGGGCATGCAGGCCTCTTAGCTGTGCAAACAGGCAGCAAGCCAAAGCAATAACCGCTGGGGGTAGAGAGGAGTGTGTGTGTGTGTGTGTGTGTCCTTGTGTTTGCAGGCAGCAGTGTATAAAAGGCTAGCAAAGGACAGCGCAGGAGAGGTGGACAGCTGCCTGTCCTCTCTGACCCACCAGCTGTGACTCCTCCACCAGCTGTCCTCGCCGCACAATGGGGAACAACCGGATACTTGCAGGACCCCACATTCTCCTGGGGCTCTTCCTCCTCCTCGGGGAGGCCTTAACATCGACCACAGAACCGTAAGCAGCTTCCCCGTCTCTTCCTCATTTCCCCCCGAATATTGATTCTGGCTTCCCAGGAGGGAAAATGGGCTTGTCCATTACTTCCTTATTTTTTCTTAGATCGCTACCCCGGCTTTCCTGCTGAAGTTCCAGGCAGCGTGCATAGCCCTTCTTCCTATTTTGGCCTCACAACAACCCTGGGAGGGAGGCCAGGCTAAGGGATAGCGACTGGCTGCCTGGCGTCCTTTGGTGGCCAAGGGGGGTTTTGAACCCGGGCCTCCTTGCTCTTGACACCAATGCTTTCATTGCTACCCTGTCCTGACTTTTTGCAAAACTGACGAAGATGGAATAAATGCATTAGCCAGGGTGGGGTAGGGGTTAAAGGCACCAGGCTGGAAACCAGGAGTCTGTGAGAGCTGGTCAAGAAGAACAGGCTTCATTCAGTGGCTGTCAACTCATTTATTTGATGGATTTCTTTTTCCTCTTTTTCTCCAGGGGCTCAAGAAGGTATATTTACCAATTGCTAAATTGCCTTCCCCCTGTCCACCCCCCCAAGAACAACTCTGTGAGGTAGATTAGACCGTGACGCTGTGGCTACATTTGCATGACCTGCTTAACTAAACTGGGCATGTGCATACCATGCTAGCCTTTATTAGAGTTAATGTTGCTTCATCTTTTTTTTTAATTAGTCAATGCATTGTCCCAGACCTTTGGATTAGCTTATGCTGCTACTCCAGCAAACGGCTTAACTAAGTACAGGTAGTCCTCGTTTAGCCACTGCCTCGTACAGCAACCATTCACAGTCATGACGGCTGTAAAAAAGTAACTTTGTGACCAGGCCTTGCATTTATGACCTTCATAGGTCTTTAAAGCCAAGGAAGGCTGAAGCTGGATCATAAAATTGTGATGTTTCACTTAGCGACCGCTTTGCTTAACAACCAAGTTGCCAGTGCCAATTGTGGTCACTAAACAAGGACTACCTGTAGCTGAATTCCATGTATCGGGTAAGCTCAGCCACTGGCTGTTACACAGTCACCCAGGAGCTGACCTAAACCTGGGATCTGTGATGGTGGCAGGCGTAGAGGAGACTGCACCCTATAGCTAGGATAGGTACTCACTGCCAATGTCCTACTTCTGGGCTTCCTCCCCCCAAAATTTGGTCAGCTATTGTTGAATGCTGTTTAGACAGATCTGTGGTTCAGCACTGTGGAGCTGTTCTGAGGTGTTTCTGTAGCTGGGGATGGTCCCCAAAATCAGTGATGGGTCAGGCCAGTAATCCTGGCTTGGAAGGGAATCTGCAGGCCTGGTGGGGAGGCTAAGCTAAGCTTTTAACTCCTTCATCAAAGGAAATTAGCTGCTTCCCATCTATTCCTTTAGGTCGGTGTTTCTCAATCTCAGCAACATTAAGATGGGTTGGACTTCAACTCCCAGAATTCCCCAGCCAGCAAGCTGGCTGGGGAATTCTGGGAGTTGAAGTCCACACATCTTAAAGTTCCCAAGGTTGAGAAACATTGCTTTAGCTCTTTGATTTTGTTTTCAGTACAAAAACTAATCTTGTCCTGCCCCCTCCCCAAGAATAACTGATTCGGGATCACAGAAGCTTTTAGGAATCATAGTCCACTGATGTTGACTGCATGGAACATAAACCATGAGAAAGGAATATTGGGTGTGCTACATTCTTGTGCTGAGTATCTAGTTTACACACGTAGTGTGCTAGGAAAACTCTCTTGTTTAATCCAGGGGAAAGGGTGAGAAATCTCCAGATTAATTTTAGTTCAACTCTTTCATAAAGAAATCAGGATTTGTAATTCCTGCACATCTTGAGGTCAGCAGCAGAAGGTCCTGCAGAGCTGAAATGTCCCCCCAACTGGTTTTGCGAGTTTCAATTGCTGTTTCCTGTGGGGGCTGGAAAAGAAATTTGTGAGGAAAGATAGAAGGTAGAACCATGAAGAGATGATACGTCAAGTGTTTTCAGACATTTGAAGGGCTGTTACTTGGAGAATGATGCAAATTAACCTTCTCGGCACTAACAGCTAGGACTGACGCAAGTTCAAATGATAGGAAGGGGGATTTTGACTGAGCGCTGAAAATGACTTCACAACCATAAGTCTCGTTGAACACTGCTGGGTACACTAAAGTGTTCCTAGCAGAGCTGTATCACCACTGATCTTAGATTATTTTAGTAAGTTTCCTGCACCAACAGGGTGACGGGTTATGTTCGCTTTTAAACGTTGGCCAATACAATTTGATGAAAAGTGAGATGGGTAGCCATATGCTGAACAAAGTCTCTTCTTTTAATCTGGATAACTTCTTCAGGGGCAAATACATGATTATCTGCCAATTATTTCCCTTCAGCCACTGAAAACTTCCCTCCCTCCTTCCTTCCTTCCTTCCCTCCTTCCCTCCTTCCTTCCCTCCCTTCCCTCCCTCCCTCCTTCCTTCCTTCCTTCCCTCCTTCCCTCCTTCCTTCCTTCCTTCCCTCCTTCCCTCCTTCCCTCCTTCCTTCCTTCCTTCCTTCCTTCCTCTGGAATAACTACCACCCTAATAGAGGATATTAGTCCTTGTTTAGCAACCACAACTGAGACCGGTAACTCGACCAGTAAGTAAAGCAGTCACTGACTGAAACTGCAGCTGTGCTCACAATCTGACTTCAGTTTTCCTTGGCTTTACAGGCCTGTGAAAGTTGTAAATGTGAGGATTGGTGGCAAGGTTACGTTTCTACCACCGTCATAACTGCGAACAGTCGCTAAACAATGCCTACTGACTACCTGGACCTTTTGAAAGCCCTTTTTCAGGAAAAAAAAATAGTGTACCTTATTGTTGCAAAATATAGAACCTTCCCCTAAAAATATTGCACACTGTAGGAAATATAATAACAAATAAAATACAACAAATCTGGGGAAATTACCTTTGATAGTAAACTCTGGGAGTTGCTACTCATGCGGTGGGGGGGGGGGATGCCTGTCTTTATTCTCTGGTCCTCTGACTGGTGCTGTTTTTCCCTTTCCAGGCAATACCTGGTCCTGGTGCCTGTTGTTGTCCCCACGGAAACCTCCCAGAAGATCTGTGTCCAGATGAGTCACCTGACTGAGCCAGTAACGCTGAGCATTACCATGGAATATGGCTTGCAGAACAGGACCCTCCTAAGGGAAGAGGTCTCCAAGAAAGACCTCTTCCAGTGCACCCCATTTCAGGTGACAGCATTTGGGGAGCTCTTGTGTTTCTAACTCTAAGCAAAGGGAGTGGTGGTTTTGTCAGGATCTCCAGGTACAATACAGCAGTTAAATAACAGCCCAATAAAAATTTGCTTGGACGTAATTTTTGGAACAGGAGAAGATGAATGTTTTTCCATTATTGCTGTATGATATTACTATGACTGCATGTTCTGCCAAGTGTCCCAGGTGCTCAGACAACTGGTTCTTTTTGATCCAGAGACAATAAACATGCCAGTGAATAAAGAGATTTTAAGCTTTATTATAAACTGGCCCTAAAACCTCATCACCCTGTTCCTGTGGTGCAGAGGCTGCAGGATCCGACCTTGACTGGAGAGTTCCCAGAGTCTGGAGCACCTGTTCAATCCAGGAGCCTGGGAAGCTATACAGATTAGCTGATGCTTAACAAAATCAATCTTGGGGTTTTCTCTTCTCCCACACCCCCTGCTATTTCAAACAGATATAAAAACCAAGCCAGCTAAACATTAGTATAACTCAAAATAAACTGTAAGCTTCTTCGTGTGAAGGAGAAAAATCAAAGCATGTCACTTAAACTCCTCAAAATAATAGTGGTCTTCTGCATTGCCACTACACTGTTTGTTGTTGTTTATTCGTTTAGTCGCTTCCGACTCTTCGTGACTTCATGGACCAGCCCACGCCAGAGCTTCCTGTCAGTCGTCAACACCCCCAGCTCCCCCAGGGACGAGTCCGTCACCTCTAGAATATCATCCATCCATCTTGCCCTTGGTCGGCCCCTCTTCCTTTTGCCTTCCACTCTCCCTAGCATCAGCATCTTCTCCAGGGTGTCCTGTCTTCTCATTATGTGGCCAAAGTATTTCAGTTTTGCCTTTAATATCATTCCCTCAAGTGAGCAGTCTGGCTTTATTTCCTGGAGGATGGACTGGTTGGATCTTCTTGCAGTCCAAGAAGAAGCCACTACACTGTATTAATAGCAATATCAACAATACTTGGAGCAATCAAACCAACAATAATAGTTTTAATATTCATTTGGAACTTTGGCAGCTGTATTCACTGAGACACACAACTGACAGTCAATAGACAGTCTTCCCGTCCCGTCCCGTCCCGTCCCGTCCCTTCCCTTCCCTTCCCTTCCCTTCCCTTCCCTTCCCTTCCCTTCCCTTCCCTTCCCTTCCCTTCCCCTCCCTTCTCTCTGGGAGGAAAATGCTAGGAAATGTTAGTTGTCCCCTCTCTAGGCACAAGGCCATCCCTGTTGGCCTTCTGGAAGGCTTTTAAAACTGGGCTGTTCCCCCAGGATGTTAGGTGAGCCTGGTTGATATAACTGGCATGTCTTTGGAGGAGGGAGATTGACACACACCTCAGTGTCAGTACTGTACTGATTATTATCATTATTTTACTTATCTTTGCTATTGTTGATATGTTAAATTGCTGTCAGCTGCCCAGAGTCACATGACCTTCCCAGGCTTTGAATCTTTGGCAGGGCCAGTCAGCAGCCACGATGCTCAACTCTAGAAAATCTAAGGTTCCTCTCTTTCTCCCCTCTCCAGCTCCCCAAATGGGAAAGGTCCTTTGGCTCCCACATAGTGCTTGTCACAGTGGAGATAACAGGGTCAACCCTGAAGTACCTGAATCGGAAAAGACTGTATGTCAAAAATCAGGAGAGCCTTGTCTTTGTTCAGACTGACAAACCCATCTACAAACCACAACAGGAAGGTAAGTACATGGCTCTGGAAAGGGAATAATTCTCCATGAAGTCCTTGGTGCCCTCTGAGCTTGGTTGTTCGTTGCAGATGTTTCATTACCCAAGTAGGTAGCATCATCCATGCAGGTATAACCACCATCATCATCTCACACTGATGATGCTACCTAGTTGGGTAATGAAACGTCTGCAAGCCAACAACCAAGCTCAGAGGGCACCAAGGACTCCACAGTTAAGATGTGTGGACTTCAACTCCCAGAATTCCCCAGCCAGCCTTGCCAAGTTGAGAAACACCGATCTGTGGAGTCCTTGGTGCTCTCTGAGCTTGGCTGTTTGCCTGCAGACCTTTCATCACCCAACTCGATCGCATCATCAGTGCGAGGGACTGGGGGGTTTCCTGCCTACTTACATACAGTAGCTTGCCCTGCCAGTGCTGATGGGGGCGTGCCTTGATGGTATTAGCTACTTGGGTAATGAAACGTCTCCAAGGAAACAGCCAAGCTCAGAGAGCACCAAGAACTCCACAGTCCAGCTCTGAGCTAGAGATACTCCCTTCTATTGGAATAATTCTCTGCCAATTGTATATGATCTCAGTTCAACCTTTTGTGCTTTTGTGGTATCTAACAAACGGCCTTGCTTTTAGCTGGGGTCGGGGGTGGGCAAACGCATAAGTCCCCTGGTCCCATTTTCCTGGCCTTGGCGTCTCTTTTGTAGTGCAAATTGTGGCCAGATTTCAGTGTAATGAGCCAAAATGTTCATTTATATATTAAATGAATTAGCCTGTTACAACTGGGTCACAGCTGAAACAGCCTATAAACCTGAGTAAGTAAGTAAATGGATAAATAAATAAGTGTATTTATTAAACTCAACTCTAAAGGGGTTGGGGGGAATTAAAATGTTTTGGGAAGTGACTTTTTTCTTACCGGATCTTATCTTAGTAAGAAAAAAGATGCAAAATTAGCCCTTGGCAGTTCAAAGGTGATCCACATCTTTGCTCTCTTGCATTCCACAAGACCGAAAACCTGTTTGTTTGTTATTTATTGACCCCTTAGATCAATGTTTCTCAACCTTGACAGCTTTCAGATGTGTGGACTCCCAGAATTCCCCAGCTAGCATGCTGGCTGGGGAATTCTGGGAATTTTAGTCCACACATCTGAAAGCTGCCAGAGTTGAGAAATGCTGCCTTACATCAATAGTTGATTTTTTTATTGTGGACCTTTATCAGTAAAATAATTTTGAGTAGGGCCTTCCCATATATATTTTGTTTTTACATTTGCTAGGGACTGATCCTGGCATCTTAGCTGTGCTCTGTTGAGTCATAACATATATGCATGTTACATGGCTGTAGACTTTTTTTTTTTTGGATGGATGGATGGATGGATGGTTAAAACAGCAGTAAATGTGGCAGTGGTGTTTCAGGCCCCCTTTTTCTGGTTATTTTCCCCCTGAGTCTGGAAATAATAATAACAACAACAACAACAATAATTTATTAAACTTGTATTCTGCCTGATGCTCAACGACTCTGGGCAGCTCACAACAATCAAACAAAGAAATTATAATAAAATCAATAGAGCGTAAAATGTAGAACATAAAGATAAAAGATGGCATATGGTGGATTTGGATTTTCTTTATGATACATTTATTTTAGGGTTTTCAAAACAGCTTTGGGGGTCTTCCATCTCAGAATAGGAAGTAATTGTGCCATTGATTTGGAACAATTGTGGTTGGTGGGGTGCAAAAAAGGGGATTTGGGAAGACATCTGTTCTTGTGGAGGAAGAGTGGCATAACAATATAACATGATTCAATGTAATAATCTTTTATCCATATGAAAATGCTTTTCCTCTTGCTTCCGCAGTTCTAATTCGTATTGTCTCTCTGGATAAAGATTTCCTTCCTGTGAATGAGAAGGTATGTTCCATTATGCAGCGACCTTTTTAAGGTAGTTGTTCAGCTAATGCCAATATCTGGGGATTGATACTTCCCTTGAAAGCTTGTTAAATCTCTTTGTTAAAGTTCTGTTTACCCGGATGGAGCCTTGGGAGCAGAGTCCTTCTGAAGTAGTGCTCCTACCATGGATGGTCCTGGTGGAGCAAGTGTAGATGATAATTGGTATTTCTTCAGGTGTGTCCAAATGTGTAGGTGATGAGAATGTGTCACTGCATGAACCCAGTTGGGCTGGGGAGAGAAAGGACCCACAAGTGTCCATTATGGGCCTTGGATCTCTGTCCCCACATCCTGCTTTGGTAGTCCCACTGCACCCATGAACACGTTCTCCTTGGTGGCGTGGGACCGTGTCACACAAAAGCGAGGGAGGGGGTCAACATTTGGCTTCAAGTAAGCTCTAATGCAGCGTTTCCATACCTGGGCAACTTTGAGATGTGTGGATTTCAATTCCCAGAATGCTTAGCAATGGCCATGCTGGCTGGGGAATTTAGGGAGTTGACGTCCACCCATCTTGAAGTTGGCCAGGTTGAGAAATTCTGCTCCAATTCATTCCTGTTTCTGATTTTGTTTTAAATTTGTTTCCTTCCACAGTTTCCTTTGGTCTACCTCGAGGTAAGTCACTAAGTCCCCTTCCCATAGTAATTGTTAACTGATTAACCAATAACAGGATCCTCCAACCGGGGCATTTTTCTGATGACCTGAACTTTGACTCCCTTATCATTCCATCAGGGTCATCTGCAGGAGTGGGCCATAAAGGTCAAGATGACACCCATGCCTGCCTTTGCAACTGAAGCCCCGCCCCCTCTTTCTGTTCTTTATTTGCGTTAAATCAATAAATCTATCTTACTGGGTTGTTATAGGGAAAATAAAATTAAGGTAGTTCTCTCTGGACACTACCATAAAGCTCTAGTAGCATATATGAGCAGCAATTACATTCTGGTCACCAACAAGCAATTACATTCTTGTCTGATTCCTTTGCACCCCAATAAAAATCAAGGCAATTAACTTTTGCAAGTATGCAAAGTTTGCTTGGCTAAATTACTTGGGAAATTCTCCTGTATGAATCCCACCAGGTTGCCCTGTTAATACTAACTGGTGGGAAAGGAGTCTTGTTCACACGTTCCATCTCCAATTGCGTTGAGAGAGAAACGCCTTTGACGGATGCAGATGGATTCTATAGAATTTCTACAGAAAATCAAGGGAGCATTAGTGGCCAAGTCCATTGAAAACCCACCGGTTCTATCAGCTGCTGTTAGGAGACTTTTCATTTTTGAAAGAGATTTCACTTATTCACTTGGGGGAAATTGTGTTCAAAGATCATCTTTGTTTTATTGCAATCTTCAAACCACCAAGGCCTTGAACCACTTGCAACAGACTTCCCAAATTGGATATTGTCCACATGTACTACATTTCAATTTGCATCGACTCTAATCTGCTCAGTATGGATTGTTTGAAGGGTGAAGGAAATTGGAGAAGATTTGCTTCTTTATTTTTTTTTTATCCCAAACATATTGGGTATGTTCGCCACCTTGAGTTATTTATCAAGGCCGCTCAAGGTGGCAAACATGCCCAGTACTCCTTCCTCCTCCTATTTTCCCCACAACAACAACCCTGTATTCTGATGGACCCAAAGTCTAGTGGCTATAGGATTCTATAGGATATGGTGTAGGCATCTATAATTACATGCAAAACTGTCTACACACATAGAAGACAGTAGAAGGGATTGTTCGCTTGATACTTTAATGCCAGTATACCTGATTTGCAGTAATGTGCAGACTGAATTAGTCCTGTACATTGCAATGAAATTACTGTAAGTCAATGTTCACACTTTATTTTGCAGAGTAGTCACAGACAAATCAAACTACTTTATATAGAAGGGCATATCAGAAGAAAATGCATATCCCAAATGCATGCATTAATAAAAATAATGGAGGGAAATAGGTTTGTCAGAGATTGTCTACCAGAAAAGTACATACAGATATATAAAAAAAGAAAATAGATCCCAGGACTATACATGTGAATTGTGATTTGAATTTTAAAATGGCTATGGAAAGAAGGTGAAACAAATCTAAGGTTGTAGAAATTAGAAACCAAGCAAAGCTAAATTGTTTGGTACTAGATCTAATAGCAGAATGTGGGCATTGGCTTACAGAAATGAGATTTCAGGCAGGTGCTGTAACTGCAAAACCTTAGCAGTCAAGTATTCCTCATTGTTTGAAAAGATTTGTGCAATATTTGATCAGCTGCTGTCTGCTGTCTCATGCATGCCCTATTTTATCTGGCTGCTGGCACATCAGATAAGTCATAAAAGTAACTGTGGGTTATCTTGAGCAAAGATTTGATATGATACAGCAGTGAAAACAAACAGAGAAGCAAAATGGCATTAAATATTAACTGTGGCTGCCATTTTATGAGGGGTTACTTGGCAATAAGTTCCATTTAACTCAGCCGCAGGCATCGATGGATGAAAGCCCAGATGTACCATTTGGGGCATGGACAAGATTCACAAGTGATGATGCAGAATAGGCTGAGGATTTTTCCTCCTCCTTTTTTTTTTTTAAGGGAATAGAAGTTTTCCTTTTCTTTCCTTGGAGGTGACAAGGCATCTGGTTGATAAGTGTTGATCATTAATATCCACTTATGGAATGTACTGTATATACCAGCCTTTCTCAACCTTCTGACCCTGGAGGAACCCTTGAAATATTTGTCAGGCCTCGGGGAACCCCTGCACATTCAGGCTCAAACATAGACCAGAAGTAGAGACCCAGTTTGGTCTAGTGGCTAAGGTTTTGGACTAGAAACCAGGAGTCTGTGAGTTCTAGTCCCACCTTGGGCATGAAAGCCAGCTGGGTGGCCTTGGGCCAGTCACCCTCTCTCGGCCCAACTAGGTGCAATGCAGACTAGCCTCCTTGTGGTGCACCCCGGGCAACGTGGCTTGTCACGGCTAAATAGTCTACACATCTGGCTGCTGGACCTCACAAGGATTTCCCAGCAAGAAAAAAAGCAGCATGAACACCGAACTGCTGTGCCATACGATTAAAAAAAAAAAAAAAAAAGGCCAGAAGTTACAAAATTATTCTATTCGTTTCACAGGTAGGCCTGTCTATATGCATTCACAGTGTTCTTGAACTGAAAATAAAGAATGAAACTTACCTGTTTAAGGTGAAGTTGCCCACATTTGAAATAACTTTTAAAATAAATCGTGATGTCCCAGGGAACCTCGAGTGACCTCACTCGGAACCCTAGGGTGCCACGGAACCCTGGTTGAGAAACCCTGGTCTATATTGATCTCACAAGGTCAGTTGCTAGAAGTAACCAGATCACTAGAATTTGGAAATCTGGGCGCTGTTACAGTACTCACAAGAGGGCAAAGTTGACATTTGCTTTGAACTACGATCCACCTAAGTTTGCTGGCAGAACTCCTATCCAACTGTCACCTCTAACCCTTTTTTTAGATCGATGGGTTACAAAACTTTTTATTTCAGAAGGAATAATTCTGTACGTGGTGGATATTAGAGGCTGATTTTAAAGGTGAATGGATAGATGGATTTGACTAATTCATTCATTCTTTAAGGAGCAGATGCATGACCTTTCATCACAAATATTTATTTATTATTTCTTATTCAAATTTTGTCACCGCCCATCTCCCCCAAAAGAGGGACTCTGGGTGGTTTACAATAAAATTCATACTTTAACAATAAACATTAAAATCCCATAAAAAGTAAAAACAAGTTACAAATATAAAAATATAATATAAATAAATATAGAATCCAAGTGGCTATAAAAATTCCAATCTGGTGGGAGGTGGGAGGGGCTCTAAGCCCCTCTATTAAGGGGCTGTCTCACCCGTAGAAGAAGAAAACACAACAAGCAGGCTAAACTGAGAATAAACCAATAATTAAAGCACTTGTAAGAAAGATTTTTAAATACTTTTAAGAATCAGACTAGCATTTGATATGATCTCTTTCAGCCTTTCCGTACCTGCTGCCCTCCAGGTGTCATGGTCTACAATCCGGCCATCCTCAGCTAGCATGACTGTGAGGTGCACTAATTGGGGATGATGGGGGCAATAATCCAGGACATTGGAAGGGCATCAGAGAGGGAAAATCTGAATTTATGTTATTTTGGTTTTGTGTCAGCTGCTCCTGCCATCAGCTTTAAAATACAGGGAGTAATCAACATTAAGTGAATACATGCACACAGAGGTAAGAGTGCAATTCTAGTCAGAAGGAGGACCACAGTCCAACCCTTTGCTGGCGCAGTCTCTTTGAGTTTAACCGAGCTTTACTCCCAGGCTTACAGTAGTCCAAGGCAACGAGTCCTCAGCTTAGAACTAAGCTAAGCTTAGTTCTTGCATAGGCTTGCTTAGCTTAGAACGAATGGGCATAATGTTCTGCAGAAGACAGAGCAGCTATGGTAGATCACCAGATTTCGGACTGTTTAAGATTAGCAACGGCAGCAATGCTTACTCACATCTTGTGACCCTGCTTTCTTGGGATTCGCAGGACCCCAAGAGAAACCGGGTGTTCCAGTGGAGAGATGTGCTACTGAAGGTGGGCCTTGGCCAGCTGAGATTTCCTCTGGCTTCTGAGCCCGCCTTGGGCACCTACAAACTTGTGGCCCAGAAGGTTTCTGGAAGAAAGGTTGAACATTCCTTTGTGGTGGATGAATACGGTGAGACGGATTAGATGCCTCCGGTGCCCGGCGCCCATTTGCCCATCCCCAAATGAAGTGGGGCGGTGGTCGTTGGGTTGTATGTTTTATTGCACTGATTTTGGGGGCAAGACACATTATAAATGTCAGACAAAAACGGCCAAGCCTTCTGTCTCACCCCAACATCCAGGGTGGTCTAGTGGGGAAAGGGCTGGACTAGGAGTGGGGAGACCCAAGTTCTGGTCCCCTCCAGCCATGGAAGCTCCCTGTTGGACTTTGTCTCAGTCCCTCCCTCCCAGGCCAAGAAAGGACCAGTCATTATTGCCTAACCCAACCTACCTCGCAGGGTTGTGGTTATTAGGGAGATAGAATGAGGGTAGACCTCCTTGAGCATCTTGGAGGGGGCCAGGATATGAATCTAATAAATAAATATCCTGCATTTCCACCAAATACTTGCCACTCCTAATGTGAGTACTCCTGAATTGATTTCTCATTATTTCAGGATAATTTTATAATTTCTTGGAAGTTGCATGCTGCAACTGGGCCCAAGCAGAGCCAAGGTAGCGAGGTCCATCCTGCTTTTCGTCTCTTTTTCGCTCTCTTTCTCTGACACCCCACTCCCACATGCGGCCATACATTCCTCCCATTTTCCCTCCTTTCCTCCCATGACCCCGGGAATGTTGTGGAAGAGATCAGTTGCTGTCACCAAAGCTCCACCTGGTCACCCTGCTGCTCTTTCAGAATAAATTAGGATGAGGGCTCGAATTTGACTTAAAAATGGGATATGAAGGATCCCTTTGATTTGGGTTTTTTTTCTTCCTTGCACCTGTTCTTTCAAGATTCCTTTGGAATTCCTTCTGCAGAGAGGAGTCCAGGGGTGTCTGCAGGGAGGGGGGGGGGTCAAAAAAAATCAAGATGCGGCCAGAAGCATTCAATCAAAACCCTGCTCTTTATTCTTTCACCAGCACAAAGTCACTGAGCTGGCTTTTGGGCCGGAAGGAGGACTAAATCTCACATTTTCTGCTTCTTAGTCCAGCACTTCTGAGCACTTGCATCAAACCGGCTGCCTTGCGCAGCTTAATTCTCAGCCATCGACTCCAACTCAGCCAGAAACTGATTGTTTTCGCTGTCTCTTCGCTCTACTGCTGTGGGAATGAGGGCATCATGAAGTGGAGAGCACTCTGTTCTTTTCCTTCCTTCTTTTTTAAAAATTTGACTTTATCCTGGTGCTTCGTTCTTCCTTGTAGTGTTGCCCAAGTTTGATACGGAAGTAAAGGTCCCCAAAGTCATAACGATTCTGGACAAGGAGATGACTGTAACCGCCTGTGGCAAGTAAGTGGCAACAGTTGGAGCTTCTTTTCTTCTTACTCAAAGCCAGGACTATTTTTTTTCTCGTTCTTCACATCGGCACAGACATTCAGATTCTCCCCTTCTGTGCCAACCGTCTTTCAGTTGTAGCTGCACAAGACGCATTCAGCCAGCCCTACTGTCCCATTTTTTAGCAGTGGGGCAGTGATAGATTTGAAAGCACAGGATGCTTTCCTCTTCTCTGGGGTCATAAGAGCTAAACCTTTGGTTAAATATTATAGACACACACACACACACCTTTGAATCAGCGTCGACTCCTGGCAACTGCCTGAATGAATCCCTGCAGTTTTCTTGGCAACATTTTTGGAAGTGGTTTGCTCTTGCATTTGCGTGCATTTATGACGGTTGCAGCGTCCTGCGGTCACGTGATCTCCATTTGCGACCTTCACAGCCGGCTTCCAACTAGCAAAGTCAATGGGGAAGCCGGCAGGAAGTCACAAGTTGCGGTCACGTGCGCTTAATGACCGCAGGTGATGCACTTAATGACCACAACCGGAAGTGATGTTAGTCGGGCACTGTCACGTGATGTTTCACTTAATGACTGTGCCGCTTAGCGACTGAGTTGCCAGTCCCAATTGCAGTCGGTAAGCAGGGACTACCTATATGCAAGCTTAGCCCACAACATGCATTTGAGGGCACTGTCCATGATATTATTTTAAAACTCCAAATGAGCCCCCTCCAAAAAAAGTATTTGTGAATCAGAGGATAAGCAAGCAACTTAAAGAGCAGGAGAAGTTTGTGGCAATCGGCTCTTTAAAAATAGCTTGAAATGCATAAGGACCCATATTTTCAACTTCCTTTTTTTCTTTGGGCCTTCAAGTCAGTCTTCACTCCTGGCAACTACGTGGATGAGTTTCCTGGCAACATTTTCAGAAGTGGTTTGCCCTTGCCTGCTTCCTAGGGCTGAGAGAGAGGAACTGGCCCAAGGTCACCCAGCTGGCTTCGTGCCTAAGGCAGGGCTAGAACTCAGGGTCTCCCAGTTTCTAGCCCAGTGCTTTCCAACCTTGGCAAGTTGTGTTTACTTCAACTCCCAGAATTCCATGCTGGCTGGGGAATTCTGGGAGTTGAAGTCCACACATCTTAAAGCTGCCAAGGTTGGGAAACACCGGTCCAGCCTGGTGCCCTAACCACTACACCAGACTGCCTCTAAAACGCCGTCATAAAGCTCCAAGCTGCAATGCAAAGAACAGTAACACTTTGCAATTAACTTTATGGGGCATGGCGACAACCCTCTGCCAATCTGGAGCAATTCCCATTGTACGCAGCGTGCTCACTATAGTTTTACTCAGGACAATTCTCTTAACAGAACCCCAGCCAGTGAAGTTGGTGGCAACACGCTGTTGTCTCCACACCACTGTGGCATTGAGTAGAGTACTAGTAGTAACTGCATTTCCTTTTCTCCCACCCTTTCCTCCCCACCGGGAGCTGCGGACAGATTGTCTCATTTCTCTAATGTTCTGGCTGCTTCTGGTTGCAGGTACACCTATGGGAAGCCCGTTCCTGGCCTGGTGAACATCAGGGTCTGCCGGAGATATTCCTATTACAGAAGCTCATGTTACGGTACAGAGTCAGAAGCTGTCTGCGAAGAATTCAGTGGAGAGGTGAGTCCCACGACTGAAGCAGAGACACCGTGACCAGGGGCTGGGAAGATTCCTCCTCCACTGGAGTCCAAGTGAAGTCCACACGATCAGGGACAAAATTAATCCACGGGGAGTGAATAGAGCAGTGCTTCCCAACCCCAGCAGCTTGAAGATGTGTGGACTTCAACTCCCAGAATTCCCATTCCCCAGCCAGCCAGCAACTTCAGCAGGGGTTGAAGTCCACACATCTTCAAGCATGCTGGCTAGGGAATTCTGGGAGTTGAAGTCCACACATCTTCAAGCTGCTGGGGTTGGGAAACACTGGCAGAGAGGAATATGGAGGTGGCACTGAAGAAGAGATTCAGCAGCCATTATGCAAAGAGCAGCTTGTTTGCTTATTTATTTACTTAAAAGGTATTGATCGATATAAAGTTTATATGCCCATGTGTGTCACGATTGTGACTCTAGGCTGCAAATGAGGATTAAAACCAGAGCTCAGCCCTGGAAGGGAGGAGAGGGTGAGAAAGAAACTCAAGATTGCCCCACCTTGATTGGTACATATAAGAAGGAAGGAAGGGAAAAGACATTCAGGCTTTCAAGATTCTGTTGTTATACCCTTTAACAACAGAGTTCCAGTAGGTCTTGTGGGATCTCTTCCCTGGACTGGCCTCAAAGGGCTGTCAGTGGGATGGGCAGACCGTGGGACAGTGTAATGGTGATAAATATTGGGCTAGGGACCAGGAGAGGCCCAGATTTGTCTCCCCACTCAACCATAGTGTCACTGCAACTTTGGGCTGGTCACTGACTCAGCCCAGCCTACATTATTGGGTGGCTGTGAAGATAATATTAAGGGAGGCTCTCCTGTGCATCCCCTTGAGTACCTAGTGGAAAAGCGGGATATAAAGGTTATAAATAAATCACAGGGGCAAGGTTTCTAAAGGAGGCTGGTCTTCAAGGCACCCTGAGAAGGTTCAAAAAAGTCAAAATGGCAGCCACCATCACACGGTTGAAGCCCCACCCGCTTTGTACCCACATCATGACACATGTAAAAAAGGGGCGGGGCTTCAATCACACGGTCCCGGCCACCATTTGGACTTTCTTGGCCTCGTGCGGACACTTCTGGTCCAGGATACTGGGTGAGAAAGCCTAACACATTCTACACAGCTTGAGGATATCCTTGGATAATGTTAGATAAAGGGGGAAATTAATGTAATTTAAGATTATTTAAGCTTCTTTCCACTCATGGGCTGGAGTCAAATTGAAGGCAACATCACAGGGAGATGGCAGAAGAATTGCTCCCTGGGCCTGTTTGTGCTATCGTTAGGTGCAAATGTGGACACACCCCAGTTAGCCTGGGTGGTCAAAATGGCTTCTTTGCTATAGTCGGAAAACTTAAGTCGAGGGTGAAGTTATGCCCAAAGTTCTCCATTCTTCAGCAGTCTTTTAGTACAGGTAGTCCTCACTTAACAACCACAATTGAGACTGAAATTTTAGCTGCTAAGCAAAGCGGTCATTAAGCAAATCCAACCCAATTTTATGACCTTTTTGCAGCAGTCTTTAAGTGAATCACTGTGGTCATTAAGCAAACCACATGGTTGTTAAGGGAATCTTGCGGTTCCCCATTGATTTTGCTTGCCAGAAGCCAGCCAGGAAGGTCAAAAATGGCGATCATGTGACCACGGGATGCTGCAACAGCCATAAATGTGAACCTGTTGCAAGCGCCCAAATTGTGATCTCATGACTGTGGGGATGCTGCAACAGTCTTAAGTGTTAGCACCGGTTGTAAGTTGTTTTTTTCAGCGCCATTGTAAGTCTGAACCATCACTAAATGAATGGTCATTAAGTGAGGACTACCGTTAGATCAGCTGGGCCAAGTTGCAGACCACAGGTGGTCCCTGTAGGCTACAGTCTGAGATGGTTTGCCCTAGGAAAGTTTTTGAGGAAAACAGGAAGAGTAAGAGAATTTGCCATGGCAACTTGCTACTCCATGATTTCTTATGCAGGCTGATATACACGGGTGCTTCTCTCACCTGGTGGATCTGAAGATATTCCAGATGAAGAGGGATGGATTTCAGATGGAGATCCATGCGGAGGGCACAATCACCGAAGAAGGGACAGGTATAGTTTGGGGAATGTGAAGGATAGCTTGGCTGGAGGTAGATTAGGTTCAGCACAAGTTGCTTTGCACAGTGAAGGTCTCGGCTTCAGTCTTTAGTATCTTCATCTAAAACGTCATTTTTCAAACTTGGCGACTTTAAGATGTGTGGACTTCAACTCCCAGAATTCCCCAGCCAGCTGGGGAATTCTGGGAGTTGAAGTCTACACATCTTAAAGTCGCCAAGTGTGAAAAACACTGATCTAAAAGGTTGATGAGGATCAGCAGGGATTGGAAAGAACTCAGCCAAAGAGCATTTTCAGCCAGAATATAACTCATAGGGCTGGGCTAAATGATCCAATTGCCTGAATTATTGGCAAGAAAACTTCTAATCTTTCTCTGAGCCCAGGAAATGAAATTTGCCAGATCAGCTGGCTGGGGAGTTTGGTTCTGGGGGTGAAAAAGTCACCAAAAGCTGCTGTTGTGACTCCTAAGCTTTGCCTGTGTTGTTGGTTCCTTTTGGCAGACATTGCGCTGACCGGCAAAGCTACCACACAGATAACTTCGACCATCAGCATCATCACCTTTGAAAATGTGGACGCTTTCTACAAGCCCGGGCTCCCCTTCTCTGGGGAGGTAAGGCAAACCAGTTGATGATCTCCCTGGTTAAATATTTCAGTGGACCCCTCTATTGAGTCAGCGGGTGGGCATGACAGTCCAACAGGCCCTTCCTACTCTTTGGAGCCAACCTACTCCAAGCTTCAGAGATGCTTCTCCTGAAGCTTTGCAGAAACTTGGGTGAGCAGCTCCTCTTCCCCTCCTGCCCAGCTCCTGTTCACACAACTGCCCTGACCAGAAGGTTCCATCTAACACAGCAGCGGGTCTGTTCCTAAGCTTGTGTGTTTGCTTCGTACATGTAGATGAAGCTTGTGGATGGCCTCAAGAGGCCGATGGCCAACAAGACCATTGAGCTTCAAATATCAGAAATAAAGAACGTTTCCCACTACACCACTGACGGCGAGGGACGAGCCCACTTTTCCATAGAGACTTCTAACTTCACGAATGACGCCATTCATCTCACTGTGAGTCTTCTTAGCGACGGAGGTCTAAAGAAGATGGGGTGTTACCGTTAGCCTCCTACTTTGAATATAGAAGTATGAGTGGAACTAGACAATTCTTACTTGGACAGTCTGTCTCCTGCGTCTTTTCCTCCCCTTCGTCTTTTCAATTTCATCTGTTTCTCTTGGGGGTCTGCAAGCCTAATTTTCTAGGAAGTCTGGCATTACCTTGATCAAGGCAAAGTTAGAAGGTGTGTAGATTTATGCAGAAATAGGTTTTTGTCCCTGACTTTTGGCGAGAGGCAAGCCATTGATCCTATTCTAGACCTTACAAAAGAAACCACACATTTTGGAAATAGGAACCAAGCAGGAGTGATTAAAAATGATTTGAATTGGCATTTGAATAGCTGAGGTGCCCCAACTGTGGCATTGGTTCCCTATCCGGTTAAGGTTGGCACCAAGTCAACTAATCATCTACTGTAGCTCCTCAGTTGGGGTTTTGGCTGAATGTAGGACGCTGTTTGATTTAGAGTGCTCTTTGATAGTTTTACGCACTCTAATTTTATACGGTTTTCACTTTTGAAAGCCTAATTGGCTCTATGGATATATTTACTGTACAGTATCCTGCTTTGGGAATGCCTTTTAATGCAAAGTGGGCTCACATTTTTCAGCATCCCTGGCGAGCTAGCATTTTTTGGAAAGAACAGCTTTACAGCGACACCCCGTTCTTAACTGTGATTTGAACTTAAAGTAAGCTCCCGGAATCAAGGCTGAATGAGACTTTTAATTCTTTTTCCATCTAATTGAAGAACAATTCTTGAGCCTGTCAATCAATACTTGACCTTTTCCATGCAGAGCCGTTAGGAAGTTCCTCTTTCCTGTAGTGTTTCCTGATGATTGCAAGTGGCTGGAGGGACATTGTTTGAGTTGTGATTTTGAGCGTGTTGCCCCTAAACCAGTTTATAAATACTTAAATCAATGAAAGACACTGGCTACCTTAATTCCTTTTATCTCATTTCCGGGTCAGAGTCATTGAGAGTTGGGTGGCATACAAGTTTAAGTCATCATCATCACCATCTGTATCCTTTCTCTTTTTCACCAGGCAACTTATCAAAAAGAATCTCCATGCTACGATAGGAACTGGGTCTCCCCTAATCAGCAAAATGGCCATTTCTCAGCGCCACGTTTCTATTCTCCAAGTCAAAGCTACCTCAAAATGGAATTGCATCCCGGGACGCTAAGCTGCGGACAACATACAGTCATCCCAGTCCATTACATTCTCAACCCAGATGTCATAAAGGACGAAGAAGTTGTCTTTCACTACTTAGTAAGTGAGAACCAAGTGGCCTTTATTTCAATCCCAGGAGCTGAAAAAGTGAGGGCGTATCTGAGGAGTAGTTTAGTGTGGTAGTATAGTGCAAGAGGAACACAACTCTAGTATTTTTTCCAAAAAGACGGATGGATCATGTAGGGCTACCAGATCTCGGTTGGAAAACTCCAGATATCTGTATAATGGCAAAAAGAATTAAAATCTGCAACCCACATCTGGCCACTCTACATTAACTAATTGATGGGCCTTCCTTGTTTGGTCAAGTAAATAATGTAATACTTTTGAGTTTTTAGCACAGAACAAGTCCACAAGTAAGATAAATCAGACATGTTCTTCCTACTTCAGCTACCCATTTAAGGGGAACTGCTCCTTTACATTGGTGCTCACATTTCAAGAAAAAAGAAAAAGGATTTTAAATCTTTAGCATCTTCACCTACAACACTGTTTTTCCAACTTGGCGACTTTAAGACGTGTGGACTTCAACTCCCAGAATTCCCCAGCCAGCATGGGAGTTGAATTCTGGGAGTTGAAGTCCACACGTCTTAAAGTCGTCAAGTTTGGAAAACACCGCCTCAGAAAAATCTAGGTAGCTCTTGTTTCTTTGCTCACGGCCAGCTGCATGGGCCTTGACAAGTCCTTTTGTTTTTTCACGAAGGTGGTGGCGAAAGGGAAGACTGTGAACACTGGTACTTACACCCTGAAAGTAAAGGATCATAAAGGTAAAATGTTTTCCTACCTCTTCCCATTTTCCCTCCACCCACTTTCCTTTGGGAATGAATGGATGAAAGGATCAGGCCGTTATTCCTTTTCTGCCCGCTGCTACTAATAAAATCTCATTTCCAAAAAGTTTTTGTCTGCCACAGAAATTGAAGAGCACGTTCAAAAATGTATCGATGACCGTTATGCCAATGGCAGATAAATTTACACAGGCAGATTATGTGAACTTATATTAATCAACAACTCGGTTGCATGAATATTGCACAGATTATTTATTTATTTATTTGATTTCTATAGCCGCCCAGAGTCACTTGTTGAGATAGGCGGCTATAGAAATAAAATAAAATAAAATAATAAAATATCTGTAGAATGCATTTGAAGATATCCTTGTTGTGATTGCAGTGCGGTGTTAGTAATATATGGACATTATCGTCGGATGCACAAAACTCACTGGCAGACCTCGCTGGTGGGCAAAAAAAGGAACAAGCCAAGGATCAGTCTATAAATCAATGTCTTTAAGTCAAACAGGGACCAGGGGCAGGGGTGTCTGCAGGGGGGGCAAAAAAGTCAAGATGGTAGCTGTGACAGCACAATTGAACCCTTGCCTTTTTTAAGTGCATCTCCCATCTAAATGCTACTCAGTTTTGACTCTGCTTAGTTTTTCTGAAATCAGGCAAAGTCATTTGCTGTGGCAAATAAATGGCTCCCCATGGAACATCACATGTGCTGGATGATGTTCATATCTTCTTAGATCCAACTTATAAAGGCAGAATTTTGAATTTAAGGAGCCTGCTGATACGATGCATTGAAAGAGTTCCCTCGTACAAGCTCGGGGGTATCTGCAGGGTGAAGTCAAAAACAGCTTTGCTCACATGGGCATGGCCACCCAATTTTTTTGACCATGCCCTGCATACCCCTCTATACAAAGTTGTGCCAAACCATCTCAGCCACATGATTCTAATAATAAATTTGGCCAGCCGATAGCTGGGTACATCCATCAGTCTTTAAAGAAATATAACCTATGGTGAAATGTTGAAGCCTGACCTCCACTCTTAAAAAAAACCAGTTGGCAATTAGGTGGGAAGGCCAAAACATCTTACACATTTATCCTAAATGGTTCAGAGGTCTTTGCAGGGGATATGTAATGGTATGTGGGAATGACCTTGGAAGACAGGAGGAAATGCTGCAGACTAGACAATGGTCAGATAAGAGGCAGCTGAGCCCTCAGCAGGAATGGGGGCATGGCAAACGTCTCAGAAGGGACCCTCCCTAGTTTCTTGGGCTGTAAAGGCGAGGGGGGAGCTGTCCTTTCAGACTTCCAAGTTTCTGTAAATGTAATCTCACAGTAAAAATAGAGCTAGTACTTCTGGGTGTGCTTCTTGGCTGGACTACCTCGCAAGGCTGACAGGATGTCAAAAAAGCCAAGATGGCAACTTTGATTGCACGATTGTGGCTGCCCCCTTTACTATTTTGACACCCTCTGGGGATGCTCCTGATACAGTTGCCAATTTATTCAGTTTGCTCAGGCTCCACATTTCTACACCATGAAGATGCTGCTCTGTGGTTTTCCCCACAAGCATTTTCAACGCAAGGTGCAACAGTGGACTCCTCTTACTGCTCTTGATTTCAGCCAGTCTGTCCCACCTCTGTCTCCCCAGTCTTCATGCAGTCTTTCCTGCGTGCTCATGTAGAGAACAGGCTGGTTGGTGGTTCATTGTCTTAGTGGACAGGTTAATGCCTGGATTGGCAGGTTGGACATCTGGCCAGCTTCTTCTAAGGTCGTTGCTAGACCTGCTTCAGTGTCATCTTTGGCTGCACCCCATCCTCTGTCAGCTGAACCCTTCCAAATGCATCACCCTGGCCTTAATTCTTTGCAGCTTCTCAGTCTCCCTGAAATGTCTTTTATTTAACCAGGAATATTTACCCTGGACCTCTCTGTGGATGTCATAACTGCTCCTTTGGCCCGCTTCCTTCTGTACTCAATATTGGATAATGGAGAACTTGTGGCAGACTCTGCAGATTTTCCTGTTGACACCTGTTTCTTAAATAAGGTAAGGATGCCAACAGGCTTCACCCACACACCCTCCTTGCTCCAAAGATGCCCCCCCTTGCCACTTGCAGAGGACCCATCTTCACCGAGGAACCTCCATCTCATTGGCAGCCTGCTGCTAAGGCAGGTGGAAGCCTGGTCAAGGTGATTCAATGGGAAGGTGGTGTTTTTCCCAGAAGAGCTGAACAAAACCACCTGCATAGGTGTTCTGCATCATGCGGAGGAGGAGCCTAAGGGAGGTCCAATTGGCTCACCCCTCCCATCTGGCTGGAGGACTCTGCCTCCACTCCAGCCAGGTGTGCTGCAGCTGCCAGAAGGACTGGACACCCTTGTTTATGTGGCATTTGCTTGTGGGAATAACAACCTTCTGGAAGACCGACTGCCCATTTCCCAGAAGAGTGGTAATCCCATCAGTGCACAGACCAAATGCTTATGCAGAACTTGGGAGAAGGAAGGAAGGAAGGAAGGAAGGAAGGAAGGGAGGGAGGGAGGGAGGGAGGGAGGGAGGGAAGGCAGGCCGGCCCAGGTGGAGCAGGAGTTCATCCTACAGTGCCTAGCGAAAGAGGAAGGGCTGGATCCCCTTTAGGAGGGTGATCCCCTTCTTGCGCTTCCCCCCCCTTCCCTCCGTTGGATTAAATGGAGAAGGAAAGGTGTTGAGGGGAAAGATGTTGGCTTGCAGGCAGGACTCCCACTGGGGCAGGAGGTGTCTTCGAGAAGCAACAGGCAAGGTCCTCTTCCTGATCAAACAGACTGGTAAAATATGGGCTGGGGGACAGCCCCAGAAGGGAAGCAGATTCCAGAATGATTTTGTTGGTGTCTTTTTCTGTGGCTCAGGTGAAGCTGAGATTTGCTGAACGGGAAGGCCTGCCCGGCAGCAACATAAACCTCCATCTTGCGGCTGCGGGCGACTCCCTCTGTGCTGTCCACGCAGTTGACGAGAGTGTCTTCCTCCTGAAGCCCGAAGCTGAGCTTTCTTCTAAAACGGTGAGGCCAAGTTGCCTTGGAGGGCCTGGAGGGCTGTGGGTCATCCAGCCCTTCTCCTCTGGCTTCTGGGGATGGCAGGTTTGGTGATAACCAGGCCCCCATGGCAGCCATTTTGTGAATGCAAGTAGTCCTCGCTTACTGACCACTCATCCAGTGACAGTTCAAAGTTACGAGGGTGCTGACAAAGGGGGCTCATGACTGGCCCTTGAAGTTGTTGCTGTCACAGCATTCCCACGGTTACTTGATCGTGGTTCGGGCACTCAGCAACCAGCATGTATTTATGACGGTTGCAGCGTCCCACGGTCACGTGATGTCACGCTTAACAACCGCGGGCGATGCACTTAATGACCGCAACTGGAAGTGATGTAAGTTGGCCACGGTCACGTGATGTTTCACTTAATGACTGTGTCACTTAGTGACAGAGTTGCCAGTCCCAGTTGCATTCGGTAAGCAAGGACTACCAAGGACTACCAAGCCAGCAAGAATTCCCAAGTTGTGGTCATGTGATGTCACCCTTAATTCCTGTGGGTGATGCACTTAATGACTGCAGCTGGAACTGACGTAAGTCAGGCACAGTCATGTGACATTTCACTTAACAACTGCATTGCTTAGCGACAGAGTTGCCAGTCCTAATTGCAGCTGGTAAGCAAAGACTACCTATATGCAAGCTTAGCCCACATCACTCATTTGGGGGCACTATCCATGATATTATTTTAAAACTCCAAATGAGCCCCCCCCCCAAAAAAGTGTTTGTGAATCAGAGGTTAAGCAAGCAACTTAAAGAGCAGGAGAAGTTTGTGGCAATCGGCTCTTTAAAAATAGCTTGAAATGCATAAGGACCCATATTTTCAACTTTCTTTTTTATTTTGAGCCTTCGAGTCAGTCTTCACTCCTGGCAACTATGTGGATGAGTTTCTTGGCAACATTTTCAGAAGTGGTTTGCCCTTGTCTCCTCCTTCCTAGGGCTGAGAGGGATGGACTAGACCCAAATCCCTTTTGCTGGCTTCGTGCCTACGGCAGGACTAGGGACTTAGATTCTTCCTGCTTCTAGTCCAGCACCTCTAACCTTTACACCAAAGTTGGTCTCTTCAACATAACTGGGTCCCTCAGATCCCTAGAAGGGACAAGTGTGAGTCATAAGGGACTGGGCCTTGGTGCCAGTTTTAGATCTCGCCAAACGAGATGCTTCTCCCCCTAGCTGACTTTGCCTGATCTAAAAGAGCAAGAAGGGTTGGGCCTGATTAGTATTTGGATGGGAGACCACCAGGAAACCCCTGTAGGTAGAAGACACATGCTGGAAGAAGGCAGTGGCAAAACACTTCTATATTGTTGCCAAGGACGTGACTGAGAGCCAGTGTGGTGTAGTGGTGAAGGGGTTGGCCTAGAAACCAGGAGACCCTGAGTTCTAGTTCTGGATGACTTTGAGCCAGTCTCTCTCTCTCTCTCTCTCTCTCGGCCTAACTGACCTTACAGGGTTGTTGTTGTGGGGAAAATAGGAGACGGGAGCATTATGTATCTTGAGTTGTCCAAAATAAAGGTCGGCTATAAATCGAATGATAATATGTAGGCCCGTAGTCACCAGGAGGCACACGTGTCTCAGGGGTGGTTTTATTGTTTTGTGACATACTGAACTGGGATTCCATTGTTTTCAGATTTATGATTTGCTGCCTTTAAAAGACCTCAGAGGCTACTACTATGAAAGTGAGAATTTGGAAGACCCAGACACAGACCCCTGCGTGCCTCCCAAAAAGATCATTGTGGACGGCATCCGCTACCAAACGGATATCTATTCTTATGGTGAAGGTGATGCCTATGCAGTTCTCAGGGTAAGCCCCCTTGACTCACCAAATGCTTCACCAAACTTGGAATTTCGCACAGAGAATTGTTAGAAAGGGAAGTTGTTTCAGGCTGAGCCACCCAAGCCCAAGGGCAAGGGATTTGGTAAAAAAAAATGGCACTTAATAAACAAAGATGAAAATGAGTAAAAATAGTTTGTTTAGAAAAATATACTAATTAAACAGGCTGGGGTAATCCCGTCGCTGTTCTCTGATGTGGGATACCGGTTGGCCCTGAGAAGAGTTAAGAGGGTTTTTTTTTCCCCTAGATTTTTAAGATAAAAACCAACAAAAAGTATTAATTAAGATAGAAAGTGGAAAAGAAGAGAAGAATTTAAAAAAGTGAAAAAAACAATTACTAAACTACTGGCTTAACGATGGATGATAAATGTTTAATGTGGAATATAAATGGAGCAAATGCTCCCCAAAAGAGATTTTTTTTCATTATTTAAAAAAATTAAAACAGGATACAATTTGCCAAGAAGAGTTAAGAGCGATGGACGCAGCGGCGACCCTGAAACATGGCTGGTTAACTCCGTTGGGGAAATTATTCTCTGTGGGGGAAATTATTTTCCAGAGAAGCTGGGAAATAGTTGAAAATGCCTGTATTTAGACTACTTTTGATTAAGGATGTGTGGGTCACCATAAATCTGGTTTATTTTAATTTCCACATTAGTATGACAGCATTCAAGTTTGTTTTTCCTGGATTTCTTTTTCTAGAAAAAGAACAATAATCTTTTGCTTTCCCTAACATGCAGGACTTTTGTACATAATTGATATTAACGAGTGGAGGCTGCTGACACGCAGAACCATTTTTCTCTTTGACTTCCTTTATTACAATGATTTTCCCAAAGTCGGCTTTTAAGTACATAAAGTTGTTCTCATTTTTTTGTCACAGCTTCCACATGGAGCTGCAGAAAACCAGAAGGAGCCTGATAGCACCTGTTCAGACTAGCAAACCAGATGTGTTGTGTATGCAGATTTTTTTTGTGTTTTTTACCAAGGATTGAGAGGATGCCTGCTTAGTACGGTTACCTGCACCCTGATGATATGTCTTTGGGTGGATTTTGCAAATCTGCTTCCATAGAAACCAGTGGCAGATTCCCTCTGTATCTATGTTTTTTTTCCTGAAGATGGAGACCAACCCCATGCTGAAGAGGGCTGGATTTTCAATCAGGCTAGCCCAGTCCCAGCCTTGGTGTCACGATTTTCACAACGTAACATTGTTTTTTGACACATCCCCAAAAGGAAAGGGTGCACTCTTCCACCCATTTTTATTTTCTGACCAGGAATGCAGCGTTCCCAATAGACAGACAGACAGATTCCTTTTCATGCCTTCCGTATTGCTCCATAGTGTATTTCTGCTTATTTTACAGGACATTGGTTTCAAAGTTTTTACTAGCACCAAGATGCACAAGCCTAATATTTGCAGAGAAATTCTGGAATACAGTAAGAATCTGAACTGGGTGACAGGGTGGATGGTGCTGGTGGGGGTCCTCTATTTATTTATCTATTGCATTTATATCATATCTTTCCACCAGGAGTTTAAGGTAGCATACTTAGCACTCCAGTTTTTCCCAACCACAATTTTTCCGTGGGGTGGGTGAAACCAAGAGATGGTGACTGGCCCAGAATCTGCCAGGGAGCTTCTATGGCTGGGGGGTAGGGTGGAACCTGAGTCTGCCCATTATTAGTCTAGCATTTGCCCCCACTCCACACTGGCTCTTGGGCTGAGCAACTGTCCCAGAGTCCCGCAGGGAACGTATGTGGCTGAGGAGGGACCAGAACCTGGGTCTTCCCACCTCTAATCTTGCACCTTCACCAACAGACCGTCTGTATCCTACTAAAATTCTCATGTCTGTTTGATACTTTGTAACCTTTAACTGGGCAAAACAGTGCATTGTAGGGCGACAGTTTTTGAATCGAGGTGCCTCAAATGGGCTAACTTAAAGAATGTGTCCGAAATCTGGGAGCCATGACTCCTGTGGAATAGAAATAGAAATTTTATAAAACACTCAAATGTATAAAACACACAAATTTTATAAAACACTTCATAAAATTTTATAAAAGACTCAGGTTCCACCCTACCCCACAGCCATAGAAGCTCCCTGGCAGATTTTATGACATAAAAATTATCATAAAACATTTTATGACGTAATACAAATGTCATAAAACATTTTCTGTGGTCAACTCTTGATGTTTGCCTGGGCTATACAGTCCAACACGGGCTACTTCCAAGGCAGATCCATCTCTCCCTGAATTTTAAGAACTTATCCAGTACATTAGAAGCTCTACCATTGTTGAAGTCATTGAGGAATCTGGTAAGGAAGTATCTCTGAAACGATGATCCAACCACAGGTCACGGGTTATCTAATAGAGAGTTTAAAAAATAGGACATAGTCTTTGCATGCAAAATTGCCAATTTCATACTTCCCCCCATGCAAATTTGTGGTGCCACTACCCTTTGAATACTGTTTCAGTTCTGTCCACTGCACCTCAAAAAGGATATAACGGAGCTGGAAAAGGTGCAGAAACCAAATGTATCAATTGCAGTGGGGCAATTTCTTTATTGTGAGTTAGGGTGAAACAAAATTGTGAGTTAGGGTGAAACATGATGTGCTTGGTATAAATGGGCAGGGGGCAGGTTCTCCCTTACCCCCAAAATACTAGAACTGGAGGTCATCCAAAGAAAGTAAAAGCTGGAGAGGAAGACTTCTTTGCTCAGTGCAAAGTTAAGTCCGTGGGGCGGGGGATTAGGTGATTTTAAAAGGAGATTAGATGCCCAGCGTCATTTCAGGCAGCGCCTAAATTGAACAAACAAGCAAATGGAGGATGAAGCTGTCGATTTACTATTGATTGAGATGGCTATAAATATGCATCCAAGGTCAGAGGCAGCATGTTACTAAATGCCAGTTAGTAGGGAACAAAGCAAAATCCAGAGAGGATCCACTGTGGGGCTTGCTAAGAGACACCTAATTGTGAATTTCTCTATAGGTGCCCTCTACCAAGTCCTTATCACAGCTGCCTCAGTTTAGTAGCCTGCTGCCCTTATTTGAGCCTTAGCTTAAGCCAGTGTTTCTCAACCTCAGCAACTTTAAGGTGTGTGGATTTCAATGCCCAGAATTCCCCAGCCAGCATGAAATTCCCCAGAATTCTAGGCATTGAAGTCCACACACCTTAAAGTTGCCGAGGTTTATTTATTTATTTATTATTCAAATTTAACTACCGCCCGTCTCCCCCAGAAGAGGGACGCTGGGCGGTTTACAATAAAATCAAGCTCCAAACATCAACGTTAAAATCTCATAAAAGCAACAACATCACAATTATTATAAAATACAATAAATAAATATAAAATCCAAGGAGGTATAAAATCCAAGCTGGTGGGAGGGACTCTAGGGTGCGAGCCACCCCCAAGAATGATTGTTCACTTTCCCGCCCCAGGCGAGACAGCAGAACCAGGTCTTCAGGGCCTTCCGGAAGGTCAGGAGTGAAGGGGCCTGCCTCACCTCTGGGGGCAAGATGTTCCAGAGGGCAGGGGCCACTGCAGAGAAGGCCCGTTTCCTGGACCCCGCCAGATGAAATTCTCTTACAGATGGGGTCCGCAACATGCCCTCTCTGGATGATTGGGTGGGGTGGGCTGATGTAATGGGGATGAGACGGTCCCTCAGGTAGCCTGGCCCCATGCCATGTAGGGCTTTAAAGGTCATAACCAACACCTTGAATTGGACCCAGAAGCAAACTGGCACCCAGTGTAGCTCGCGCAGCAACGGTGTTATATGTGCCGACCTACGGGCACTGCAAATGGCCCCTCATGGCTGCATTCTGGACCAGCTGAAGCTTCCGGATACTCTTCAAGGGTAGCCCCATGTAGAGCGCATTGCAGTAGTCTATATGGAAGATGACCAGGGCATGAGTGACTGTTCGGAGGGCTTCTCGTTCCAAGAACGGGCGTAACTGGCGCACAACCCGAAGTTGCGCAAAGGCCCTCCTGGCCACGACTGCCACCTGCTCTTCGAGCATGAGTCGTGAGTCCAGGAGAACCCACAGATTACGCACTGAGTCTGTCTGGGGCAGTGAAACCCCATCCAGAACTAAGGATGACAATTTCCCGGAAGATGAAGCACCATCAATCCACAGCCACTCCATCTTACCAGGGTTCAGTTGAAGCCTGTTGTTCCCCATCCAGACCCCCACAGCCCCCAGGCACTGAGAAAGGGCAGTCACTGCATCACTTACCTCACCCGGGATGGAGATGTATAATTGGGTATCATTGGCATACTGATGATACCTCATCCCATGGTGATGGATGATCTCACCCAGCGGTTTCATGTAGATGTTGAATAGGAGAGGAGAGAGAACCGAACCCTGCGGCACCCCACAATGGAGGGGTTGAGGGTCAGATCTCTCCTCTCCTATCACCACCAACTGGGACCGGCCCTGGATGAAGGAGGTGAACCAGCACAGAACTACGCCGCCCACCCCCAACTCCCTGAGCCATCCCAAAAGGATACCATGGTCGATGGTATCGAAAGCTGCTGAGAGGTCAAGGAGAGCAAGGATGGATGCGCTGCCTCCATCCCGCTCCTGCCAGAGATCATCCATAAGTGTGACCAATGCAGTTTCTGTCCCATATCCTGGCCTGAAACCTGACTGAAAGGGGTCCAGATAATCCGTTTCACCCAGGATCCTCTGGAGTTGCAATGTCACCACCTTCTCAACCACCTTCCCCAAAAAGGGGAGGTGGGAGACTGTACGAAAATTGTCCAGCACAGTTGGGTCCAGCGATGGCTTCTTGAGGAGGGAGCGCGCCAGTGCCTCTTTAAAGGCAACCGGGAACACCCCCTCACTCAAGGATGTATTTACCATCGCTTGGACCCAACCACATGTCACCTCCTGAACTGCATTCACCAGCCAGGAGGGGCATGGATCTAAATGACAGGTGGTGGCATTCAGAATCTGGAGGATCCTGTCCACTTCCTCGGGTCCAACAGGATCAAACTGCTCCCAGATAACAAGGCTAAAACGTTCCCTCGGCATCTCCTCAGACCCTGCTTCATGCATGGAGTCTAACTTGACTGGATCTGAGTGATTTTATCCTGCAGATGCTCAGAAAACTCTTCCGCACGGCCCTGTAGGTGGGTCATTGGGCCCACCTTCCCCAAAAGTGTGCGTGTGATCTTAAACAGGGCCCTCGGACGGCAATCTGCGGATGCAATAAGAGTGGAGAAATACTGCCGTTTCGCCACTCTTACCGCCACAAGGTAGGCCTTAATAGCAGCTCTAGCTTGTGTTGGGTTGGATTCGGTCCTTGTCTTCTTCCAGCGGCACTCTAGGCGTCTCTTAATCCTCTTCAAAACCCTCCGCTCCTCCATGAACCACGGGGAGTGTCGGGTTGGATGAGGCAGGAGAGGCCGTACAGGCACAATCCTGTCCAAGGCCCCGGTCACCTCCCTATTCCAGGTAGCGGCCAGGGCCTCTGCTGGACCGTGCAGCAGATCTTCAGGTATAACCCCCAGCTCCCTCTGAAACCTCACTGGGTCTATCAGTCACCGGGGGTGGACCAACTGAATGGGTCCTGCCTCCCTGTGGAGGGGGGCGTCATAGGAGAATCTCAGGGCCACCAGGGTGTGATCTGACCATCACAATGGGGATAGATGCATCTCTCCCCTCAGATTACATTGCCACTGCTCCAACAAGAAAACCAAGTCCGGAGTGAGACCACTGTCTCGAGTCGGGTCCTGGATAATCTGGGACAGGCCCATGGCCGCCATGGTAGCCATGAACTCCCAAGCTGCCTCTGAGGCACGCCCCAGGGAAGGCAGATTGAAGTCCCCCAGAACCATAAGTCTGGGGAACTCCACCACCAGACCCAACACAACCTCCAGCAGCTCAGGCAGGGAGGTTGCTACACAGCAGGGAGACTGGTACAGTAGCAGCACTCCCAACTGTTCTCGGGAACCCAACTTGAAGAACAGGGTCTCACACCCGGCCACTTGTGGAGCAGGGCCTCTGAAGGCCACCAGAGACTCTCGGATGACAACAGCCACCCCTCCTCCCCTACCCTGGTATCTTGGCTGGTGCCACACCTGAAACCCAGCTGGGCACATTTCCAAAAGGGCTACCCCCCCTTCTGAGCCCAGCCGGGTCTCGGTGATACACGCCAGGTCTGCCCCCTCCTCTGCAATCAAATCGCATATGAGGGGGGCTTTGTTGTTAACTGACCTGGCGTTAAGCAGCAGCAGCCAGAGACCAGGGCCCTCAAGGATCTGCTGTCCAGGGCCTGGGTCTGAACCTGGAGGGCCGGAACACGCCACCAGTAGCAGACACCGGGGGCGTCTTCCCCGAAGATGGCCCACCCTCCAGTTCCCGCCATAACATCCCCGACCCGTCACCACCTTGATGGCACACCCTGCCCTATAGCCCCCAGAATTTCCAGGCCCAGTTGCCTCCACTCCCAGACCTCCAGAAACCCTGGGTGGAAATAAGGGTCTCCTCCTCCACTCACACATCTCCAACACTCGATCAATCCCAGGGCAGTGGCCGCCCCCACAGCGCGCCAGTTCATGCTCTCGGTGCTGCGGGAGCCTAGCCAAAGCTCCTCACACCCTCCCTGTGCCCCCCTCAGCCTCTCTCACTGGTCGATGTTGAGAAACACTGGCTTAGGCTGACAGATCATCTTCCTATCTTGGCCAGGATGAGGGATCCTTGCAACCTCTTTATTGCGTTACTGTGATGCATAGTATGAAGATGGTCTCTAAGCTGCAGCTAGGGCACAATGCAATAGCCAGATGGTAGGCAAATAGGACCACATAATACCAATCCTTAAGTGCTGCAACAGCGGCTTGTGAACTACGGGGCCCAATTCAAGAAGTCAACATTAGTCTATACAACCCTCAATGGCTAATGGCCACCTCCCCTAACACACTCAACCCATGAGGCTTTCAGTTGGAGTGAGCCCACTCATGGTTTCAGCAGAAGGTCTGGCCCACAATGGGGCCTTCTTAGTGGTGATACCCTGATGGTGTAATTCTCTCCCCCAAGAAACATATTGGTGGCTCCACCATGGTTGAATTTTAGATGACAGTTCTGGGCATCCGTGGCCAGCTAGGCACCTGTAGGGCAACAAGCTGCCTTTACGTTATATGATCTGTACATTAAAAAACATTAAAGAAGCTTGAGGAGAGAACTCAGGAGAGGAACTGAATGAGTGTCTGGATTGTGGGAAGAGTTTCAGTCAGAATTCCAGCCTGGTGAAACACCATCTTGGGTCCCTTTAATCCCAATGCTGTGCCTGAGGTTAGTTGTATGTTAAACCATCAAGGTGGAAAAGATCCAAGATGAAAACCACTTTTGATTCCTGGCAAGTCCGAAACCTCGGTTAAAAGGCTGACGTTTTAACGTGTGAGAGTGAAAAATGGCACTGCACGAACACTTGCTAGCTGAATTGTATAGCTGATCAGGTTCAACAGTCTACATATGATGTGGTTGGGAGCAGGGGCGTCCATGGGAGGAGGTCAAAAAAGTCAAGATGGTTGGCCACGACTGCACGATCGAAGCCCTGCCTCTTTTTTATGTCTGTAAGAAGAGGGCCGACCAAGGGCAAGGTGGGTGGATGATATTCTAGAGGTGACGGACTCGTCCCTGGGGGAGCTGAGGGTGTTGACGACCGACAGGAAGCTCTGGCGTGGGCTGGTCCATGAAGTCACGAAGAGTCGGAAGCGACTGAATGAATAAACACACACACAAGAAGAGGCCAGATAGGAAGAGTGTTGACGCTTTTGAACTTTGGGGTTGGAGAAGACTCCTGAGAAGACCGTGGACAGCCAAGAAGACAAACCGACGGATCACAGAACAAATCAACCCAGAGTTCTCACTCGAGGCACAAAGGGCCAGGCTCAGATTATCCTACTTCGGACACACAATGTGAAGACCCCGCTCTCTGGAGGAGGCTCTGATGCTGGGAAAGGTGGAAGGAAAGGGAAGAAGAGGAGGACCAGCAGCAAGGGGGACAAACTCAGTTACAGTGGCCAGGGGGGCACCACTGGAAGACTTGAAGGATCAGTTGAGGGACAGATCATCATGGAGGAAATCTACATGGTCACTAACAGTCGACAACAACTTGATGGCATGTAATCAACCAGTCAAGAAGAGGCAGGACTTCAATCGCATGGTTGCAGCTACCATCTTGACTTTTTAAAACTCCCTGTGGACAGTCTGCTTGTGAGTTATATTTCAATATACTGTATCTGGAAAGCATCCAGTTGGGGAAATGGCTCTTAGCACTTTTTCAATTTCATTTCCTTCTCCTGTTCTTCTCTGGGAGGCCTCTTGAGTGCTTGTGGTTGTAGTAGGTGGCAAGGATGATTATTTTTTATTATGATTATTATTTTATTATTATTTTTTACATGTTGATAAAGGTGGTGGGTACCCCCTTGGGAGAGCTGATTTGGAAAACAGCTGGGAAAGTCAGGAAAGAAATATAAGCTTTTTCTGTCCGCAGGCTCAAGGGTCTATGATAGTGGAAGTGGTATGAGAACACCTGCAATTGCTGAAATGACCAGCAGTTCAGTTCCTGCCCTACAAGAAGTGGAAACAACCATGAGGACCATGTTCCCGGAAACCTGGATATGGATGTTGAAGGATCTTAGGTAATCCAAGGATTTCATGTTTGGCGAAAGGGGTAAATCTTCAGAGAGAAAGATGGCTGTTACTAGATACTGTATAACAGTGTTGCTCAACCTTGGCAACTTGAAGATGTGTGGACTTCAACTCCCAGAATTCCCCAGCCAGCCATGGCTGGCTGGGGAACTCTGGGAGTTGAAGTCCACACATCTTCAAGTTGCCAAGGTTGAGCAACACTGTTGTATATACTTGGATAAGCCCATCCGCAGATAAGCCAACCCTTGAATTTTTAACCAAAATACCAAGAAAAATGTGCCACCCCAACCTGCATTTTCCATGGTATTTTTGGTAAAATTTGAGGGTTGTCTTATCCGCGGATGGTCTTATCTGCAAGTATACCTAAGTATTTTTAAAAAGTATTACTGTATATACTTGCAGATAAGCCCTTCTACAGAAAAGCCAAATCCAATATTTTGGGTGCATTTTGGCACCTAAAATCCTTGGCTTAACTGTGAGACGTATGATAGTTACAATTGTGCAAATGCATATATAGCCATTTTTAATCTTAGTGTAAATAATCATGAAATGGTTACCTTTTTAAAAAAAGATAAAAATGAAGCATAACCACACAGATCAAAACTTTCTGCAATGTAATTGCTAGACGAATCAAAACCACCTCTCTTACAATTCACACTTAAAACTCTCCCAGACAGCAGTTGCAAATTGTGGTTAGCAGCATGAATATTGTCGTCCGACAACAAAATTCAGATTCTCTCCGTGGAGTTGAGAATGCAGAACTCAACAAACACAGACACACTGGAACATCTCATTGGGATCCCCATTTAACAGACAAAGTGCTATCTGGACATCTGGAAATTCCCACCTGACCCCTCCCTGTTGTATCTGAAGTAGTCCAGATGAAGCCCTTAAATTTATGTTGTTGTTTTTTATCTGTTCAATCGTGTCCAATTCTTAGAGACTGCCTGGACAAGTCCCTGCAGTCTCCTTGGAAAGATTTTTTGGAAGTGGTTTGCCATTGCCTCTTTTCTAGGGCTGAGAGAGAGGGACTGGCCCAAGGTCACCCAACTGGCTTCGTTCCTAAGGCGGGACTAGAACTCTCGGTCTCCCGGTTTCTAGCCTGATCCCTTAACTACTACACCAGACTGGCTTTAAATTTATGTCAGCTGTATGTTATTTACATCCATGTATGCAAATGATATAATTTGCCTGATCTGTATAATGCAGACATGTTTGGTAGCCTGCCTCTGAAATACCACAACCTCTATATTAATAAAGAGATTTAAATACCAAAATATTAGGAATCCCTTCACAGCCCTGAAGCTGGATAAGCACTGGATTCCCAGAACTGAGACCTAAGGACACGGCTGACCTTATTCTTGCTTGCCGTTTTCAGAAAACTTTGCATACAGTATACAGGATTACTCCATTGTAATCTCTAACACCAAGCTTTAAAAGGCAAGGTTGAACATCCTCTGTGACTGGAGGCTGCCAGACAGGAGTGTGGATGGGGATGCCAGAGTCTCAGCAGAACGAGCTGAAAATGTTGGGCACTTTTTTCTTAACACATTTTGGTGGGCTGTGACGAATTTAAGGGGAAAACTGGGTGCCTTGCTTTGTAACAGTGAGAGGAAGAACTGAATCTTGTTCCTAAGCAAGAACGACCACCGGGGTGTGTGTGAAAAAGTCAGTATGGTGGCCGTGATTGCACAATTGAAGTCCCGCCCCTTTTTGCAATGCAAGTAAAAAGGGGTGGGGCTTTGACTGCACGGTGATGGACGCCACCGTGACTTTTTTGACCTCTCCTGTGGACCCCTCTACTTCTAATCCCCCGTCTCCCTTTTTACTCTCTTTCTAACACCCTCTCCGAAGCTGTAAGAGTCCTTACCCAAGGTTTGAACTTGAGTTTCGAAATCAAGCCAAGGGGCTGCAGGCATCCCTAAAGTCCAGTATGGTTGTTTTCTCACCTTGCCATGCCAAGAAAATGCTGCTTCGTGAAACACCTCCTCATCTTTTGTTCACATCTGTCCCTCAGCGGTGAAGGAAGCAGAGAGACTGAGGTCACTGTGCCCGTCACCATTCCGGACACCATCACGGACTGGAGAGCAGGGGCCTTCTGCCTGTCCCCAGCGGTGGGCTTTGGCCTGGCCCCAACCACCTTCCTCAGGGCCCTCCAGCCGTTCTTCACTGAAGTCACTCTGCCATACTGTGTAACGCGAGGAGAAACCTTTGTCATGAAGGCCACCATCTTCAACTATCGGCAACACAGTCTCCAGGTGAGGAGCACTTCCATATCTGCAATTTCTGGCCCCTTTCGGTCTGCACCGATCTCTCTGACTGCACGCCCACATATACTTAAGCCACAGTTTGTTTGAAGTACCATTTCCCAAAAGAGACAGGAAAAGCAAAAACAAGTAATCGTGGCTGGCTTATGAGTTTCTGCTCTTTTCTTCTCTTCTTTTAGCTGCTCTTGCGTTTCTCTTTGATGGAGTAGTTAGAGGCTAGGGCAAGGCAGAACAACAAACCAGGATTAAACCAGGAAAACACCAATTATGTGTCCTTTTGCACATTCTGGGAGTTGAAGTCCACACCTCTTAAAGCTGCCAAGGTTGAGAGACACTGGCTTAGGTTGAGGGTAGGGAATGTGTGGGGTTCCAGGCATTGTTGAACTACACTTCCCAGCATCCCTCAGTACTAACGGCTATCCAGTGCTGCTAGGAATTGTAGTTCAGCAAGATTTTGGAAGGGCCCAGATTCCCCACATCTGGCCAGAGGCCCATCTGACATTTCCTACCAGTTGTGTTAATCTCCTCTCCCTCCTTGTTTTGTGAGTCTGTGATGCAGTGGTCATCTAACTCCTTCCTGGTGGTTAACAGGTCTCCATATCGCTGCTGCTTTCACCTGACTACGACGCGTCCCCTGTGGAAAAAGAAGAGGCTTCTTATTGTCTGCCTGTGGATGGGAGGAAGACAGTGTCATGGAAGGTTATTCCGAAATCTCTAGGTAAGCAGTGAAGCTTAACGTCTCAGCCAGCGACAGTCAGTGGAAGGAAAGATTGTCCAACATTCTGTGGGATCACCCGTTCTGTGTATAGAAAGAGGGGAGTTATTACTTGACATCCAGAGTAAGTGCGAGCCAGTTGCCAAATGCCCAAATCTTGATCGCCGCAAGGGTGCTGTGATGGCCGCAACTCCGAGGACCGGTCGTAAGTATCCCTCGCTCAGTGCCATCATAATGTCAAACAGTCACTGAACGAGTAGTCGTTAACCGAGGACTACCTGAAGGTATGTTGCCAAGCAAAGCAGTGGCTTCTGCTATCTTACTTACTTGCAGTAACATCATTGGGCACCACAAAGCTCCCGTGGGGAGGGCATCTGTGGAGCTACGTGCCTTCTGACGAATGGGTGCTTTGCGCCTGCCAACTGGTCTGTGATATACAAGCTCCCCATGGCAGCCATTTTGTCAGGAGGCCCATCATACCTTCTTACAATTCTCAACTTGCCCCTAACTCCAAAGGTTTGCTACCCCTGTGAGATTTGCAGCCCTCTGCTGTTAAATAGCTGTGTGAGATACTGTGGGAAGGCTGGGGAAGGAATGAAAGCAAGAGACAGAAGGGGAGTTTGCTGGCTGCTTACGTCATCAATAACTGAAACCCGGGTGATTCTTACTTCCTTGGGCTTGCCCAGCTGCCCAGGGCTTCACCTTATGCAGCTTAAAAAGCAAGACAGCTTGAAGAAAAAACATGAAGTTGTCCTTTTCCTCCTCTGCAAGCAGTCTGGAACAAGGGAGAGAAAGAGGGAGGTGGTCAAGCCCCTTTGGGATACGCATGACTAAGTGTCCATTTTGGTTCTAGGGGAAGTGAACTTCACCATCACTGCAGAGGCCCTGAAATCCAGCCAGCTCTGTGGGAATGAAATTGTGGAAGTGCCTACCAAAGGCCAAAGGGACATCGTGGTCAAAACCCTCTTAGTTGAGGTACGTACGGGCTGCTTTCGCCTTCGTGTGTGGAGGGCAAGGGTGGGGTGAAATTAGTGATATATTGAAGCAGTGTTTCTCAACCTTGGCAACTTTAAGGCGTGTGGACTTCAACTCCCAGAATTCCCCAGCCAGCATGGAATTCTGGGTGTCGAAGTCCACACATCTTGAAGTGGCCAAGGTTGAGAAACTCTGTATTAAAGTGAGTAATGTTTCCTAGTAAATTCATTCCTAGGGTTTTCTGGATAACAATACAAAATACATTACTTTTTTTTAAATTTTTGCTTTTGCTTTTAGTAAAAAAAAGGTAGGTTAGCCTGTTATAGGGTTAATAAGCCTGTTTTGCTCCTTTGTCTCTATTAACCTACAAAAGCTTTATTACCTGTATATGCACACACACAATCATACAGGCACTCCTTGACTTACAACCACAACTGGAACCGGAATTTCCATCATAAGTTGTTACGGTTGTAAGCCAAGTCACCACGTGACTGGACCCAATTTTATGACCATTTTTATGGCAGTCGTTAAGCAAGTCCAGCTTCCCCAATGGGTGTTTTTTTGCCAGAAAAAGGCAAAAAAAGTTGCAAGACATGATCACGTAATCACGGGACGCTGCAACTGGTCATAAACGTGATCATAACCGCAGGGGTGGGGTGTGATGTTTTGCGATGCTCGGAAGTGCTTTATAGGCCGTAAAGCACCCATTTCAAGGCCGTCGTAACTTCAGACCGTCGTTAAACGAATGGTTGTAAGTCAAGGACTATCTGTACTCACATTCCTGCTATACCCTGGGCAAGGGATGGACAGGGGTTGGGGAAGACAGGTGTGCTCTTGTCCCCGCCCCAAGGTAAACCAGTCTAGGAAATCAAAGTTACACATGCCAACACTACTTTTATTATAAGGTTATAGTAACAGAATCCTCCAAGTCTGACTGCGCTTCCACTCCCTCCCTTTATCTTTGTGATCTTGTCTTTAAAAGGAAGCTCTTCTCTGAGACGATTACTCGGGTTACAGATCTGCCCCCGCTCAGATTTCTTTTATCTGATTTGGTCTCGGTTGCCGCTCTTCCTCCTGTTCCTCAAGGTTATTCTTTCTGCCCGTTTTGTCTCTGCAGATGATAGTTGCGTGCACAAATGGGGGGTCTTCCCACAGAGACCTGTACAGTTGTCTTTTAAGTCCTGCCAGCGACGTCTGTCAGACTTTTTTTCCCCCATGGGGAGTCAGCCTTTCGCGGACCGTTACGTGGCATGATGAGCAGCAGCTCTCATCTTAGGTGGACGTCATTTCAGACCTGGTCTAATCTGGGTGGATTGCTTCCCTGTGACCTCTTAAGCGGCAATGCTTAGTATCTCTGCTGCCTGGTATCCCAACCTGGTTGGGCTGCCTCCTGTCTTTCACCCTCCACACCTGCATTTTTCTGTGGGCTCAAGTTCTGTCCATTTGTTTCTCCCAATATTTTATTCCTTGTAACAACACCAAAGTTTCTCCTTAAAAAATCAGAATAGGGATTTTTTAAAATTCAGGTGATAATTCAGGGATTTTTAAAAATATCTAACATTCATTTTCACTTCTTTCCCCCTTCTTCTTCCCTTATTGTGAAGCCTGAAGGAATCGAGAAGGAAGTGGTCATCAACAATCTACTATGTGGAGCCAGTAAGTATCAGCCAGAAGTCTCCCCTTTCTCCTTCTGCAATGCAGGTAGTCCTCGCTTAACAACCATTCACTTAGTCATGGTTCAGACTTACAATGGTGCTAAAAACTTACAACCGGTCCTCACATTTATGACCATCACAGCATCCCGTGGTCATGTGATCACCATTTTTGACCTTCCCAGCCAGCTTCTGGCAAACAAAATCAGTGTGGAACCGTGTGATTTGTTTAACAACCACATGGTTTGCTTAACACCTACGGTGATTCACTTAATGGCCACCACAAAAAAGGTCGTAGAATTGGGTTGGATTCACTTAATGACCACTTCACTTAGCAACCAAAATTCCAATTGTGGTCATTAAGTGAGGACTATCTGTATTCCTTTCACAATTAATGCACAAAGTCAGCTCCAATGTGAGCTCTCTTCTCTGGCCTCCAGATGTCTTGGAATATAATTCTCATCATCCCTGGCCAGCATGGATTATTGTGGATAAGGGTGATGGGGACTGAGTCCCTACTGATGCTGAATTGGGAATAGCTGGATAAAGTAATGAATACAGAGAGAGTTACATAATTTTCCATAGGAGGTTACTGGTTGTTCTCCAGCTATAATTCCAGATGCTCACTATGGTGTATCAAGCTTTGCTGACTTGAGCTATAATTTCTCCCATATTCTCAAATTTTCCATAAGGCATCTTTTCCAGGCCTCAACATATTAAACAGCTGTTTATTGCACGTCAGGCTTGGACCACAAAACACTATGGTCCAATAATTATTACAAGTAAGGAGGGAGCTTAAAATGTACCTTTTAGCCAGGCCTTTTACTCCAGAGCTTTTTCTGCTGGACATTTCAAGCCAAGATTGAACCTGGGATCACCATGTGTTCTCGAACCGATCACCTCTAGTCCTATTTAGCATGTCACAATTGCCAGAAAAGCCATCCCATCCCTGCCATGAGTTCCCCATTAAACAAAATGGTTTAAATTGGTCTTCTACGTGAGTTTTTCTCAGCCTTGGCAACTTCAAGATGTGTGGACTTCAACTCCCAGGATTCCATGCTGGCTGGGGAATCCTGGGAGTTGAAGTCCCCATGTCTTAAAGTTGCAGAGTGTGAGAAGCAGTGCTCTACATTATGATCCTTGCACTTACAAAACCCCCCACTCAGACTCCTTTCGCTGGAGAAAGCAAACTTCATGAGCCCCTATGGAACAGGGGTGGGCAAACATGCAGGCTTAGACCTACAGCACATGCGGGTCCCGGAGTCAACCGAAAACTGAGGAGAGGCCAGTTCAAAAATGTTCCGGTTCATTGGGCTAACAATGGACAGAGACAGCAGGCCGTGAGAAGGTGAGCATTATAAGAACCCAACAGGCTCAGTCCGGACTTCCAATCTTTTTTCCTGCAGAAGGCACCCAGTCCACAACTATTTCCTTGAAGGTCCCAGAGAGGGTAGTGGAGAAATCTGCAAGGGCTAACTTCTGCGTGTTGGGTGAGTGATGCCATTACTGAAAGCGTCTGTATGCAAACTGCTGTTCCTTCTCCCTGGGAAAGAAGATTGCTCGAAAGGTCCCCAAGTTTTCATTGAAAGGTGTCCTTTAGGATGAAGTTTGCCTAGAAAGCCGCATGTGGTGATGAAATGCAGCCAAAATACAAATGCATACTCTACTTCATGCTTATGTCCATGTAGCTTTTTATTAAAAATGCACAGTAACCCGAAAGAACGGATTTTCCTAGGAGGGTGAGCTGTTTGTCAGTGAAAGAGATGATCTTAGGCAGGCGGAAGTTTCTCCTTTCTGGATAAATTTAAGAGGAGGTTAATAGATAGAGTCACAGACTTCATCGGCGAGTGCTCAGTTTTTTTGATGCACCACAGAAGGGAGATGCTGTTTAGAGCCATTGAGGAACACTTCCATTTACAATAAACAGTCTGTCCAGGACAGCTGCTTAGAAATCAGAAACTCCCTGAGATTCATACAGCCCCCACCCTGATCTTATTGTAAAAAGCCCTTAAAACCTGTGGTTTTTTTTCTGCCAGGCCTTGGGCTAGTGGATGATGGGGTTCTCAGCAGGACTTGTGGCCTGAGATACCCCACATTGTCTGCGCCACTGAGTCGTTTACTGACTGTGGTTGCTGTTTATCTCTTTTTAACCCTGCCCGCCACCCAGAGATGTTTCGACTTGGGCCGCTGTGCCAATGGAATACTTTAAATTAAATGATTAACTGTGAATCTTAAAATGACCCTCCGCTTTGAAAACCGGCATTCTTTTGGCAGAGGAAGGGACTGGTCTTCTTTTCAGATAAATCCCTTAAATGCACAGAGAGGTTGAAAGGGTCGCCCAAAGGCTTTGCAACCTTGGACTTCCCGTGTTTGAAACCTGCTTTCTTTTGCTCTTTGTGGTCCTTTCTGTTCTTGCCCTTCCTTGGGGGTCCTCTCTGCTGGTGCTCTGTCCATCCAGCCCTTCATTTTCTGACCAAATCCATCTCTCCTTCACCTTCTGTCGCTCTATGTTTCACTCGCTTTGACTGGCAACATGTCCCCGCTCACAGAAGTATTCCCGACTCTTGATGCCTCCTGTATCTTCTTGCCCACCACAGGTGATATCTTAGGCTCCACCATCCAGAACCTGCATCAGCTTCTCCGGTTGCCTTTTGGCTGTGGGGAGCAAAACATGGCCCTGTTTGCCCCCAATATTTACATCCTGGACTATCTGAACAAGACTGGGCAGCTGAACGAGGAAACTGCGTCAAAGGCGATCGGATACTTAGTGGCTGGTAAGATTCACAGAAGGAACTCTGTCTTCTTTCCTTGGGTAAAGGGAGAACAAGAGGAATTCCCTCTGATTGGCAAGATTAATAACCAGGGCCTAATAAAAAGGATCAATACATTAATCAAATAACGTATTCATGCCAATTTTACTGGAAATGTGACCTTAGCTGAGCTGATCAGCAGACCTTCAGCCTAAAGATCAATTAAGTTAATTTATAGTGGTCAATTCTGATCATTGTAGCTGCAAGTTCAGGACACATCTGCTTATCTTTTGAACCTATTTTCCATCTGATTTTAAAATGGAGAATGAGAAAGAAAAAAATTGTGGTAGTTTTCCTGTTTATTGAAGAGGGATATTTGCATTTGTTAAATATTATTTTATTTTACCACACAAAAGGCATCTCAGGCTCGGAGAAATCCCTGTTTAATCTTAGCCGATCTTGAATGATCTCAAAAAAAGCTAAATAGGATTGGACCCACAGTAGTTAGTTCTTGGATGGGAAACCACCAAGAAATTCCATAGTCAAAAGAAAATTTTCAGAAGGGGCAGAAGTAAGCATTTCTCTCTTGTTTCTACATGGGTCCATGATGCCAACAAAAATCCCTCATCTCCCAGATGTTAAAATATTTTGCTTCATTCTGTAATTGTAAAGTTTGAGTGTTCCTTCTCCTTTAATTATAATCTTTAGTCCCCTCCAGTGTCCAATTTTTAAAGTCTTATCTTTTTTTTTAAGAATTCCAAACAAAAGCATTTTCTCACAAGAAGGATTCTTTATAATTAATTCCAAAATCATATCTCAAATTTGTCTGGACCCTTAGTCAGTTTGTAACTTTCTAAAACCCAAGTTTTAATCATCCTTTTGCTGTTTATTCAAGAAAAAAATTTTTTTAAGTCCTTAAACTTGTAGTTAAAACTTTCACTAAGAATTGAAGGAAACTCACCCGGTGCTGTAAAACTTGTCGACCCAAAGGTTCCTAATAGCCGAAAAGCAGTTAATAGCAATTTCCAAAAGTGATTAGAAAAGGAAGTATGCAAGCTTCTGTCCTTCCAAATGCGCTGACCATGGTTTGAGCAAGATGGCTATTCCCTCGTCTCCCAGCACTCTAAGTCTGCTGGAGACAGCTGTCTTTCGGTCTCCTCACAAGGACCAACTGTCTGGAGCACTTGTGGGTGATCTCAAGTCCTCTCCTTGTCTAGAGAGGAATGATCAAGGAGCCGGTCTACTCGCTGGCTCTTCAGTCCACTGCGGTCGTCAGCTCTGCTTTTCACAGAGCCCTCTTCGCTCCACCATTTCTTCCCTGGAAGTCCAGGCATGGTCAGCATTTGGATGGGAGATTGCCAAGAAGTCCCAAGCTACTGGGAGGTTGACTGGGAGGTCAGAAACATATTCCAGAAGAAAGCAGTGGCAAACCATTTCTGGAATGCCAAAAAGCAAACATGGATGTGTCTGTGAAATCACCAGGCCCTGAGCTTGAGTCAAGGGGTTGGCTCAAGGGGTTACCATTTACTGAACCAGTACAAACTAACATTCATCCTCCACTGCAGGCTACCAGAGGCAGTTGAACTACAAGCATGCTGACGGTTCCTACAGTACCTTTGGCCAACATAACAATGAGCCTGGAAATAACTGGTGAGGTTCACAGTGGCAGCCTCTGAGGTTCTCTGCAGATTGACATGTGTGCATGCAGCAAATATATTTTCCATCTTTGCCAGTACATGTAGTCCTCGACTTATGACCATTCATTTAGCGACCATTCAAAGTTATGATGGCACTGAAAGAAGTGACTTGCGACTGGTCCTCGCACTTATGGCCATCACTGTGTCCCTGCAGTCACGTGATCAAAATCTGGGTGCTTGGCAACCAGCATATATTTATGTCACGTGAGGTTACGTGACATAATCCTGGGGTCACGTGATCGCAATTTCCAACCTTCCCAGACAGCTTCTGACAAGCAAAATCAATGGGGAGCTGCATGATTCACTTAACCATGGTGATTCGCTTAATGACCACCTCAAAAAATGTGAAATCGGGTGCGGTCACATGATGCCTTGCTTAACAACCGTGCCACTTAACAACAAATTTTCCAGTTCCTATCGTGCTTGTAATTCAAGGACTACCTGTACCATAAATCCCAAGGCAAGGATGTTCCTGCTTATAGAGGAAGCTGCTGTGGGTGGGAATTGTGAGCTCTGTCTCCTGGTCCTTTGTGCCCAGCAGGGACATCCACAAGGGGAATCAAAACAGTCGGGATGGTGGCTGCAAGGATGCAGTCAAAGCCCTGCCCTTTGTGCATGCGTTGCACATGCAATGCGTATAACAAACTGGCAAGGTTTTGATCACAGTCCCTTGACTTTATTTATCACCCCCCCCATGGATGCCCCTGCTTGGTCCCAGCTACATATACATGTGACTCATTCAGGTCCTGACTGCATTGCCCCACCCACTGGAGTCCACGCCCCTCTAAAAACAGTTGCCCGCTCTGCCACCTAGATCACCAACGTTTCAGTTCAAAGATCTGGAAGGGCTCTGGAAGGGCGTACAGCGGGATATACTCACAGAGTTCTCAAGAGCAGGAATCCTAAGAGGGCAGGGACCGTGATCATGGGAAAGCTGTAAGCCTATTCAGCCAAACATCCTTTTTGCAGAGCTTTGCAATGAACTTCTGAAGATCTACAAGGCAGCCAAGGCAACCATGCTGGCTGGGGAATTCTGGGAGATGAAGTCCACATATCTTTAAGTTGCCAAGTTTGAAAAACACTGGCTTAAATTATACAGCTGGCCTGGAGAAGAGGGAGGTTGGGAGCAACCAAGAGGGAATTTGTGGGTGGAAGGATCTTGGGTGCTGGAAAATGCTCAGGATTTTTTTTTTCATTTTGTCTGTTTTTTTCACACCATGCCTCAGCTGGTAGATTGGAGGGTTCTAGGAAAAGCTAAGAGACCCACACAAACGAGAAGTCAGCTCTTGTATATCTCTAGATCAGGGTTTCTCAACCTTGGCAACTTTAAGATATGCAGACTTCAACTCCCAGATTTCCCCAGCCAGCCAGGTTGAGAAACCCTGATCTAGATATATAGCCATGTTTCCGCTGCTCAATCTCACCCTGGAGCAGAGGATTACCGTGGAAGTAGATAGTCTCTGTTTTGCACAGCCCGCCATGATGATCCTTTGCTCTACTGAGAGGTGTCCTTAAAGGGGTCAAAAAAGTCAAGATGGCAGCCACAAAATGCAATCAAAACCTGCCCATTTTTTGTACATATCATGATGCATGCAAAAAAGGGATGGGGATTCAATTGCATGGTTGGGGCTGCCCTTTTGACATTTTTGCCTCCCTCCTTGTAGACACACCTAGTAGGGAAGCAGGGTATGAAGACAGGCATGCGGTGAATTCTCAGTTGCTGGTGGCCATCAGAGGTAGGGCGCAGGCCTGGAGATCTTGTGAGGTTCAACCATCTTCTACAACCAAGGTTGCCCCATTCTAGCTATGAGAATTGTGCTGCTAATCAGTGAAAAGGCAACAGAACTGTTGGTTTGTTGGTGTTCTCCAAGCATTATTGTTTCCCTGCTGATGTCTCATTACCAAGCTGAATAACATCATCAGTGCTCAGATGAGGATCACAACCAAGCTCAGGGAACATCAAGAACCCAACCTTTCAATGCTGAACCACCAATATTCTTTACTATTAAGTTAAGACAGAGCATAACTCCTTCTTCATTGTAGAAGGAACTGGCTGAAGGGACTAGAGAACAGATCACCTATTCGGCTGTTGGCAGTGTGGCACCTCCTTTAATAAAACTAAAACTTAAATGGATGGAGCCCTTGGTGCTCTCTGAGCTTGGGTGTTGGCTTGCAGACGTTTCGTTTCCCGACTAGGTAACATCAGTGATGAGCACTGAAGATGTTACCTAGTCAGGTAATGAAACGTCTGCAAGCCAACACCCAAGCTCAGAGAGCACCAAGGACTCCACAGTTGAACCCTGAGCTACAGATGTTCTCTTCTATTAAATAGATGGCTTCAGAATCAACCCCAAAAGGCCTCCAGAGAAACCAGCTCTTTGCAGCTGTCCAGATGGCCAGAAGAGCAGCCTTGGAGGTTCAGCAGTCCCATAGGAGGGGACCCCCTAGGGCAGGCTGGCAGCTGTAATCATCAGGTCACTTAGCACAACTAACATAATGAGATCACAAATTACCCTGCCATTTAATGGCTTACTGTTGCTCATTGCAAACTGCCCAGGGAAGACTGTTCTTAGAGGGTGTCCAGAGGCTGTAAATGGATGATGGTGATGATGGAGCTGTGCTCTGGGCTACCTTGCAGGCTGACGGCTTTTGTGTTGAAGTCCTTGTCGGCGGCGAAGAGCTACATCCCTGTGGACGAAAAACACCTGAGTGATGCTCGGATCTTTTTGTCCTTAAAGCAGAAGGAAAATGGCTGCTTCCAGAGCACCGGGGCACTCCTGAACAATGCCCTAAAGGTACGGAGAAGCAAGCAAGGGAGAGGCAACGTAGCCTCAGCCCCCACAGGACAGAACAAGGGCTAGGACTGGCTGACCTGTGTGCCTGAGGGTTGGGCCATTTCTCTGAAGAACAGGACCAGCAGTGGCCTCAGACAGCAGAGCGACAGCTAACTGTCTTGCCTTTTGGGACAAAGGGCCCTGTTGACCTGCTGGGGTATGATCAGGTTGGAAGATAAGGATAAAAGGCAGTTGTTACCTGAGGACGATGGCAGTTGTGGTCAGATCCATCAGGAGGAAACTAGGCACAGATTACTAGAGCAGAGGTGGAGAACGGTACATAGGGGAAGGAGTGTAGAATTTAGCTAGGCAACCATTTGCATGGAAATAACCTGAGTAACACCTCTCCCAATTTTATGCATTTTGTGAACGGTGATTGAACCTTCCCCAACACGGGCACCCTCCCAATATGTAGACTAGAGTTCCCAGAATTCCCAGGCAACATGTACACCAGTGAGAATTCTGGGAATTGAAGTCCACATATCTGGAGGTTGGGGACAATGACTCGGAGATGGGAAATGCCCTTCCTGTCATTTGTGGAGCTTATAGCTGTGTCCCATTTTCTTTCTTACAGGGTGGAGTTGACAATGAGGCCACTCTCTCAGCCTACATCGCCATTGCTTTGATGGAATCCTCCTTGTCTGACACGGTAGGAAGCCATCTTCACCTCCCACAGACTCCGTTTCACACCCCACCACTCAAGAAAGCTTCCCATGAAGCCGTTTGCCCCTGGGCATAACAAAAAAGCCAAGATGCTCTCAGTTGAGTTTAACTGATGCATCCACGTATGAGCTATACAGCGGCCATCTTTACCTCGGGTTCACTTTGTTTTTCCATCTGTATCTAAAACATTTATAGCAATTTATCTAATTACTATAGCATTTACCTACTATATCTACTATACTATATATATTATACTATACCTACTCTGTCTACTCTACTTACTTTATCTACTATACTATAGTATAGTAGGGTTCAAATGCCACGGGACAGGGTGAGCTTCCACACTCGCCCCAGCTCTTGCCAATGTAGCAATTCGAAAGCATGCAAAGGCGAGTAGATAAATAGGTACCGCTTTGGTGGGAAGGTAACAGTGTTTCCGTGATTGTCAGGCTGGCCACATGACCACGGAAGCATCCTTAGACAACGCTGGCCCTTCAGCCATGGAAACCGAGATGAGCACCGCCCCCTAGTGTGTCGTTAGACATGACTAAATGGGAACCTTTACCTTTTTTATATATTATAGTATTTATCTGCCATAGTACCTATCTGCCTATGTACCTATCTATGTAGTCACTAGGAGTCGAAAATGAGTTGCTAGCACATAATCAATCAATCAATCAATCAATCTAAAAAGAAATGTATTTATTTGTTTGTTATTCAAATTTAATTACCGCCCATCTCCCCCAAAAGAGGGACTCTGGGCAGTTTACAATGAAATCAAACTCCGATCAGAAATGTTAAAATCTCATAAAACCGGACCCATTACAATTATTATAAAATGCAATAAATAAATGTAAAATACAAGATGGTGTAAAATTCCAAGCTGATGGGAGGGCCTCCAGGGTGCAAGAATGGCTACCCACCATCCCGCCCCAGGCGAGACGGCAGAACCAAGTCTTCAGGGCCTCCCGGAAGGTCAGGAGTGAAGGGGCCTGCCTCACCTCCGGGGGCAAGATGTTTTCAGGCAAGTATGCCTGAAACTCCGCCATACTTGTCCACAAATACATTGCCCATTTCAGGAGCCATAGATGTGAGCAGTTTGGGGCCTTATAGGATGTGGAAGTCACCTACAGTTTTGATGGGACTAATCCATACCGATGAATAAATGTTATGAATATGAATGTTATAAGTAAAGGTAAAGGTTTCCCTTGACGTTAAGTCCAGTCGTGTCCGACTCTAGGGGGCAGCGCTCATCTCCATTTCAAAGCCGAAGAGCTGGCGTTTGTCCGTAGACACTTCCATGGTCATGTGGCCGGCATGACTACATGGAACGCCATTACCTGCCCACCGAAGCGGTACCTATTAATCTACTCACATTGGCATGTTTTCGAACTGCTAGGTTGGCAGGAGCTGAGACTAGCAACGGGAGCTCACCCCGTCATGCGGATTCGAACCGCCGACCTTCCGATCGGCAAGCTCAGCAGCTCAGCGGTTTAACCCGCAGCGCCACCGCGTCCCTCTATGAATGTTATAAAGCCATTCCCTATTTCCATCTTCAATTCTGTCCTGGCTGTGGGAGGTGGGCTGTGTGGCATATTTGTCCCGCCTCTTGGAGAGCATTGCTATCCAAATCTTGCCAAACCTACACAGACGGCCTGGATGGCTCTGGACGAGCACCTTCCTTCTTTCTCCCTGCAGTCTTCCGTACTGCGAAATGCGTTGTTTTGCCTGGAGACGGCATCTCAGCAGAAAGAGAACGATGTTTACACCCAGGCCTTGTTGGCGTATGCCTTTGCTCTGGCACATAAAAAGGACAAGCTGGCAGAAATGTTGCACAGCCTTCAAGAAAAGGCTGTGAAAGGAGGTAAGAAAAACATTCATCGGGGGAGGGGGGAATAGATCTACTGCTAGGACCGGCCCAGAAGATGGGCAGACAGGACATTTGTCCAATCAATTAGATACAGGTGATTTTGTTTTATTACATTCTTACACATCTTGACACATTGTGTTGTTTCAATACAGCGATGTTTAAATAATATGATTAGAGATTATTGCCATTCTATTATTTAGAAGGCTTAAAATATTGAAAACCAGGAAAGAAAAGTAAAAATTCTGTCTATCAATTACATGTAGGATGTCAAGATTACTAGCATAGAATTATCTGGCTTTTCATCCAAAGTATAATATTAAAAAGAGAACCACTGCACATCCAAGTGTTGGTTATGTGATATGAAGCAAACGTCCTGGTGTTCAATCACCTGGCCTAGTTTTTGGACTTCCTTGTTCCTTCCCCATCCTCTGCTTTAGAGAACGTCTTACCGGATAAAGAGTTCTGTATGTTCTTTTATGCCATTTTAGATGGTTGTAACACAGCCATTGCTCAGCAATGGACATTGGATTTTTTCCCCAGCACAACTACAGGTAGTTCTTGACTAATGACCACAGTTGGGACTGGAACTTCCATTACTAAGTGAGGTGGTCGTCCATTTTATGACCTTTTTGCCATGGTCGTTAAGCAAATCACCATGATTATTAAGTGAATCATGTGGTTGTTAAGCGAATCTGGCTTCCCCCATTGACGTTGCTTGTCAGAAGCCAGCTGGGAAGGTCGCAAATGGCGATCATGTGACTCGGGGATGCTGCAACCATCATAAATACGTGTGGTTGCTAAGCACCTGAATTTTGATCACATGACCACAGGGACAGCGTGATGGTTGTAAGTGCAAGGACTGGTTGTAAGTCACTATTTTCAGTGCTGTCGTAACTTCTAACGATCGCTAAAGGAACAGTCGTAAGTCAAGGACTACCTGTATCACTGAATCCAATCCTACAATGAAATTACTCTGACTCTGTTGTGCCAATCACAGCTGGTCTTTAACAAACCAGCAGTAATTTCTAACAAACTGCTGAAAACTCTGACTGCAGGAAAGGCAGAGTTACATTCCCTCCTGCACTGTAAAGCCAGGAGGAATACGCTGTCGTGGATATTTCTCCCAGAGTTACAGATGCTGGATTCTTTTTCACGGGGGAGCCTGCCTGTCTGCCTGCCCGGCCTTCCCCTCCTTCCAGCTGGTGTTTCTTAGCCTAGCCCAAGGAGAAGGAGTTAATGAGTCATCCTTCCTTCACAGCACCAGCATCAAAATAGCCTTTCCCCCTTACGCCAATCTTATGCAATGAAAACCCCTGAAGTACAGGTAGTCCTCACGGTCATAAATGTGAGGACCGGTCATAATTTTTTCAGCACCATCGTAAGTCCAAACCATCACTAAACAAATGGTTTTTAAGCGAGGACTACCTGTAACTGCTCAGAGTCCCTCTGTGGGGGGAGATGGGCGGTAGTACAAATTTGAGAAATAAATAAAAATATCGAATTCATTCAACTTTGTTGCCCATTCCGGCGGGAGGTCCGGAGACTGCAACATCTAGGAAGAGGGGCAAACAAGGCAGGAGAGGGGTCAGCAAGGGGGGCAACCAAGTTCATGCTGGTCTAGCTTCACACCAGCTTAAGGATGGGCAGAGAGCAGTTCAACTCAGCAGAGGGGGAAGATCCAAAGTAAGTGCAGTTTTCTGTCAAGGAAGTGACGTGACCCCCACCCCAACAAGATAGAAAGAAACAATGTTCAGAGAGAAAAGGAATTCAGACTCGGTGGGCAGAGATGCTTTGAACAGTGCTTGGATGTGCTGAACCTTTATTTCTTTCTGGCCCTGAAGAAGATGGCTCCATTCACTGGGAGAGGCCTGTGAAGCGAGAGGAGAAACCCCACCTTCCATACTACCAGCCTCGCGCTCCCTCGGCAGAGGTGGAAATGACCGGCTACGTGCTCCTTGCTTCCATGAAGAAGTCTCCAGAATCGTTCCGGGAAGATCCGGCCATACCCAAGATGGTGAGATGGCTGGCCAAGCAACAGAATCCCAATGGAGGATTTTCTTCAACACAGGTTGGTGGCCCCCTTCTTTGGGCTCAATATGTTGGAAGCGGTGGGTGGTCCTGTGGGTTGGGAGAAGAGGTCTTTTGTCAGACTGGTGGTCTGTAAGCATGGCCGCAAAATCACACCAATACAAGAGCCATTGCAGAGCAGGGCTGGGTCAGCAACTGGCATCCTTGGACAGAATGGCTCTCCCTTGGCCCACTGCTGATAACGCCATTGCAAATGTTTTTCAAGCCAGCGATCAAGCTGTGTGAATCTGATGGACTTAGGTAGCCTTTCCATTTCCCATTCGGCATGGGCCAAGCTGGATTGGAGCAATACCACCACAGCTGGTTAGACCTAAAAAGCCTGTGATGCTGAAGGAGGCTCCACAGAGGACACGTTTCTCAAGGCCCAGTCAAACCCAAGCCTGGCTTTAGGAACTGGAAAGTCAGGAATCGGGGTGATACTGCCAATTATCCAATTATCTTGGATAAGCAGAAAGTTCTGTGCCAGGAAAACACTACGCACAGTTTATTCAGGTAACTGGGAGGTATCATGGTTAAAGTGTTAGACTGGACTGAGGTCCCCACATAACCCAGAGTTCATTGGGTGACTTTGGGTCGGCCACTGTCTTTCAGTCCAACCAATCCTGCAGGGTCATTTTTGTTGCCTTCCAGAAGAAAAGGCAGGAAAAAAGTGTACAGATAAGGAAGTAAATAAAAGTGAAAACTTGCTATTGTAAAATAGTCCAGCTCTGCCACTTCCAGAGATTGTTTGCCAACAACAACAGTGGCCAAGCACTTTGCAAGTGCTGTCCATCTTCATGGGCAGCCCAGTTGAAGACAGGTAGTCTTCAACTTATGACCACAATTGGGACTGGAACTTCCATCACTAAGCAATGCAGTCATTAAGTGTTTTTATTTTATGACCTTTTTGCTGTGGTCATTAAGCAAATCACATCATTAAGTAAATCTGGCTTCCTCCATTCACTTTGCTTGTCGGAAGCCCCCTGGGAAGGTCACAAATGGTGATCATGTGTGTCGGCACCTGCTCATTCAAGCGTTCACACACACACAGTCAAGGAACTGGATTTCTTTCAACTGTTTTGATGAAGTGTAATGAACGGTACAGGAGGCAAGCTGCGAATAAAGACTTCCTGCCAAAACCTACTTTAAACGACATTCCCTTAGCTAGTCCCCTTTCCCACGAAGCATGTCACTCCCCCTCCCATCCAGATGGTATTCCTGTCGTATCTCAGCCTTGCGTCCTTGATGCGCTCCATAGCCATAATAAACCACTTTACACTCCCACTTCACACACCCTGCAACCTTTGAGAATGACATGATGGGAGATGCCCTGATAAGGGTTTCTGTGAAACCTTTGATCAGGGGATCTGACAATGTGACCCTAGGACACTGAAACCATCATAAATGCATGCCAGTTGCCAAGTGTTCATCACATGACTGTGGGGAACGCTGTGATGGTCATAAGTGCAAGGACTGGTCGTAAGTCACTTTTTTCAGCACCGTAGTAACTTCAAACGGTTGTTAAATGAATGGTCGTAAGTTGAGGACTACCTGTAGTAACTTCAAACGGTTGTTAAATGAATGGTTGTAAGTCGAGGACTACCTGTAGAAGTAAATATGCAGATTTTCTCAAGCTTCATGTTTCCATCAAACTTCGCTATTTGTATGAGTTCTCTACTCTGTAACAACCAACCACTTTTCCACAGCTGTTCCTCAGAAAGTTTAACCTGGCATCAACACCTGCACTGTGCCATTCCTTTCTCATCCTCTCATGGATTCATGATGTGAAGTAAACATTGAGACTCTCTTCTGGCTTCCTACATAAGAGTGACTTGGGGACCAGGGTGTGAAGTTTGCGTTCTTGGGGAAGAAATCATCCTCACCCCAATCTCTTCTTGCAGGACACCGTGGTGGCCCTCCAGGCCCTCTCCTTGTATGCGGCTGAGATTTTCTCCAAGGACAAAGCAGGCGCCATAGTGACCTTGAAGTCTGGTGGGAACGATTTGAAGCAATTCCATGTAGACAACACCAACAGCCTTCTGCTTCAGTGCCATGCCCTGCCCAGTGTGCCTGGGGAGTACACTGCCGACCTGACTGGGGAAAGTTGCATCTACCTGCAGGTGAGGCTCCTAGGGACCCTTGGGGGAGAAAAGAGCAATTACAGGGGTGCAGGGTGATCGCTTCTGTGGGTTAATTAAACTATTTTCTTTCTTCACACTGCCTGTGAGCGTGACTCCCAGGTTTCTCCACAAAAACAAAATGGAACGCACAATGTTTATTTTATTTATTTATTTATATTTCAAATTTCTATCACCGCCCATCTCTCCTGAAAAGGGGCGGTTCACAGTCAGAATTAAAACACATAAATTACAATATAAAATAACTCTATAAAAATAAAATAGATATAAAATATAAAATCCAGCAGCGTAGATCTTGTTTGTTGGGGAGAGATCTATAAGTTCATTCATAAATCAAAGGACATTGAAAATATTGGGGATTTTTTTAAAGCTTCACCTGTCTGCAAAAAGATAACAAGGTTGGCACCAGGTGGGCCTCTCCGAGGAGCGAATTACACACATGCTGCCCTACAGAGAAGGCTCAGCCGTCTCTGCTAGACGCCTGACTTAGAGCAGATGGTGGAGGAACTTGGACGAGAGCCTCCAAAGATGATCCCAGTTTGTAGCCAGCAAGTAGCTCTCCCCTTCTGAGAAGATAATGGGTGTTACATCAGTCCCTTCAAACTGTAGGAAGCCATCTCTGCTACTTTAGGAGGCTCTCCTAACCATTTGAGTGAGCAGGACGTGGACTCTTTCTCTGCACTTCAGAGTCTGAAGTGGGAAGAGAGTTCCTCTCTCTGGCCAGCGGACACAGCCCCCTCTTCCCACTTCAGACTCTGAAGTGCAGAGAAAGAGGAGCCATAGAGAAACATGGTCCAGTAAGGAGAAAGTCTTGGAACAGCTTAGACCAGGAGAAGGGTGGTGAGCAAAGGAGATGGAGAGGAGAAACATCTAGCCCTTGCTTTGGTGAGAAGGCCCAAGATTTCGTCCTTGCATTTCTAAACTGACAGGGTAACCCTGAAGAGCTGCTGCTAATCAGGAGATAGTACTGAGTTCAGGGTCATGCTCTCAGGTTGTTTTCCTGTGTTCTTCTACTCTGGACACGCATCTGCTCCTCTGGTTGGTTTGCAAGACGAAAGCATCTTTCAATAGAGAGAAAGAACTATGGCAGTTTTCTCCCATCTGGTGCGCTCCAGAAGTGTTGAAATTCAGCTCCTATTGACAAACTTGGCTGGAAATATTGGAAGCTGAAGCCCAACACATCTACAGGACATCAGACTGGAGAAGGCTGAGCAGTGTGGAACTAGGACATGATGGCACAATTAATCCAGGTGGTATGGTCTGGTCCCAGCTTTCCCTGAGAGCAGTGGAAAATCTGCATTGCCTGGACTGGCTAACTCCCCAACAGAGGCATCAGCAAAGATGACTCATCCACGAAACTTTTCCTCCTCAGACCACCTTGCGGTACAATGTGCACCCAGCCCCAGAGGATGAACCATTCTCATTGAGCGTCAGCACAATTCCCGAAACATGCGTTGGACCCAAGACCCACAAAGAATACGACATTGCAATAAACGTCAGGTACTTCTCTCTTCATTATGTCACAGCTGAAGGGGTTCTGGCTCCCCTCCCGGGGTGCCATGAAGGAGGAGATGATGACCTTAGGGACTGAAGAACCATGTCCTGCTCTCAGCGGGTCTTGGTTGGATTCACACCTCTTGCTAGGCTAACCTAAAATAAGTTTGATTAGTTTGTGATTCCGGGTATCGCGGGAACTTAGTTAGCACGCAGTGTGAACCATCAAGCTATGATATGGCTTACTTATTTGGAATAGCATGCCATATGAACAAAACAAGTGCGTTTTCTGAATGAGGGTTTAGGGAAGTTGTGTGAATCCAGCCGCTGTTTGCATGATATGCTTAACTGGGTGAAGGAAGGGCCTAGTGTGCTGCGCAAACACCTTAACTCATTCAATCACCCTGACAATTACTGAAATTCAGAGGGAGGGAGTTGTAGATTGAAACATCTTCAGCACTGCTTGGGGCTAGCCGCATCGAGTCAACTGCGTCACGTGAACTGCTTACTGGTTAACCGTCCATTCTTCTTTCTGAGATAAGGATGCAGTCCTAGGTGGCCCATGAAAACAGGGCTTCATGAGGCGCCCTGCCTTATGCCTTACCTCCCGTAGCTTGCAGTAGGGGCGGCAGTCCGGAAGTCCCACCACATTGTCTGTAGTTGCAGCAATCACATTGTGCCACTGCAGATATTTCTGGTGCTTCAGAAAATGACACCCTCCCAGCTGTCTTCGTGGAGATGGGGAGGATTCAGAGAGCAACCCATGACTCTGTGTGGCCAGCACCCAAGGCTAAGTCAAGTGTCTGGGGAGCAGAGGACAGTGACGTCATTTGAACACTGCCACTGCAACCTCATCTGGATAGACCTGGACTCTGAGCCCCAATCAACCTATAATGCAGGGAGGACAACCTTTTGGTGGCCAAAATAGAGGCTAAGTGGTGGAGTCACATCAGACCCATTGGCCTTCAAACAAATCAACCATCAATACAGTTAGTCCTCACTTAACAACTGTTCATTTAACGACAGTCCAAAGTTATGACAGCCTCAGAAAAAGTGGCTTGCCACCAGTACTCACACTCACAACTGTCGCAAAATGTCGCACCACCCCTGCAGTCACATGATCGCAACTTGGGCACTTGGCAGCTGGGTCACATTTATGACCAGTTGCAGTGTCCTGTGGTCACATGATCATGACTTACAACCTTTTTTGCCAGTTTCCGGCAAAAAACATCCACTGGGGAAGCTAATCACTTAACGACCATTGTAAAAATGGTCGTAAAATCGGGTCCGGTCATGTGACTCACTTAACACTTAATGACCACACCGCTTAACAACCTGTTTTCCGGTCCCTATTGTGGTTGTTAAGTGAGGACTACCCGTAGACACATAGAGAAAAATCCTATGGAAGGATTTACAAATACCTTCAGTGGAAGACTGGATTATTAAACCGATGGACTTGGCCCAAATGGCTAAGTTAACAGCACTTGGCAACCATTTTTAGATTACTTGCTTGTGTCAGAAAAAAATGAAGTTTTGATTTGGGGTTTTACTGATTGGTTTGTTTTGATAGAAATAATGTTACTAAGGTTTAATTAATGGTGAGAGATTTTATCTGTAAACTTATCTATATCTGTATTGGAGAAAGTCGGAAGTCACTTTCTGTTTCTGTTTTCTGTCTATTTGCACTTTCATGGTTTTTTTCTTTTTCCTTTAATTCTATATTCTAACTTTTCCATATTTTTATTTTATATTTTATCTTTACTTTGAAAATCAATAAAGCTTTATAAAAAATAAAAAATAAGACATAGAGACAAATCCAATTTACATACCATTTAAAAGATACAATCGAAAGCCTAGGAAGCAAGCAGCAAGAATACTCACCCTCCAGCAGCTAACACCTAGATAAGCAGGAAACAGTAAAATAAAGGAACCATCAGAGAGGTAGCCACCATCCCACCGAGACTGGTGGCAGGGCAAGCCACCACATAGAGACCACCAGCGAACTCACCTCCCCTCTGCACCGATGATGTTACTTAGCTTGGTAATGAGACGTCCACAGGAAAACACCAAGTTCAGAGAACACCAAGAACCCAGCTGAACAAACTTTGTGTTCCACTCAGAGAGTAGAAGTGGGTCTTCTACGCAGCAATCAAATGGGTGGTTGTGGGATCGGGAGTTAAAAACCCCACTCCTACCCCAACCGGGGCTCACCTTGTTTCCTTTCCCTCTCATTTGTCCAGTTACACTGGCAAGCGCCTGGTCTCCAACATGGTGATTATTAACGTTAAGATGATCTCTGGATTTGCACCAAATAAGCTGTCTGTAAAAAAGGTAATGGCCCAGTTTTTATATGGGGCCTGTTCCCCAAATAACCATTCATTTCTCCTGACGATGGAACCATGGGCTGCCCAGCTGAATTTTGCCGTAATAACTGACCCTCCAAGATTTCTGTCCGAGATGTTGAAACAGAGGCTTTCTGGGTGGGAGAAGAAGTGGAAATAAGCCCCAGTTGGAGTGTTTCACGATGGGCCAGGCCCACCATGGCAGCCATTTTGTGAGGACGACCACGGCATACTTTCCTAAATTGCAAATGTGTAATGGCTTGTGGGAATGACCTTGAGGGACGAGGGGAAGAGATGCTGCTGTGGGAACAATCAGATAAAAGAGGGAGGAGGCCACAGTTGCATAACGGGAAGAGAAAGAAACTTAAAAAGGATCTGCCTTGATTACCCTGGTGGTAGAAAGGGATGGTAGGAGATTTGTACTTTCAGACTTGCAAGGTCTGTCTTACAATAAAGTAGAATTAGCTCATCTGGTCGTGTTTCCTGTCTGGTCCACCTGGGAAGGCTGATGAAACGTGCTCATGATCCAGGGAGGTCCACTCCTGGTCAAGGGCGTTTCACCTCTCCGGTGTGCCCTTCAGGATCACAGCCAGGTTCTCCTCCCAAGGTTTCGGGTGGCAACTGGCTGATGGGTGCCACTGACCCACAATAATGAAGAAATCTCTATTTTGTCTTCTCCAGCTGGAAAAGCAGGATCTAATTAAACGAACAGATATAGCTGCCAGTAGCGTTGTGCTGTATTTGGAGAAGGTGAGTGCAGAAGCCAAAATGAGGGAGTGGGGGAGCTATCGAAAGGCCAGCAAAGAGAGGAAGGGAGCTGGGGGTTTGCCCTCCTGATTTTCCTGTGGATCGTGAAAACACTGGTATGTCAAGAAGGCAGACAGTCATAGACAAAGGGAAGGGGAAGCACTCCGCTCAAGTATTTGGGAAAAGGTGGAATATGGCAAGCCACCTGGTGCCGTCCAGATGTATCATCCCCCTTGGTCAGGCTTTGTGGGACTAGTCCAACATATCTGGAGGATCCTGACATAGGCCCTGCCTCTCACCGGATGCCTAGTGGGATTCAACATTTCGACCTTTTTCAACCTATTTCAGTGAGCCTTTTTTTTCTGGTAGCTACACATGGAAGACTTGGAGCTAGAACAGAGGGAAATGAGGAGCCAGGAAAAGGAAACAATCATTTTGTAAATCTTGGGGCATGCCTATGAACGCCATCACATTTCTTCACTTGCTACAAACAGCCCTTCATCTTTCTGTAGCTTATGGACATAAAATACCTTATCTAAGTCACACACACACAGAGCTTATATCCACAACTGGGACCAGCGCTTCCATTGCTAAGTGAGGCAGTTGTTAAGTGAGTCACGCCTGATTGTATGACCTTTTTGCCACAGTCGTTAAGCAAATCACCTCACCATTAAGTGAATCACATGGTTGTTAAGCAAATCTGGCTTCCCCCATTGACTTTGCTTGTTGGAAGCTGGCTAGGAAGGTTTCAAATAACATCATGTGACCCTGGGATGCTGCGACCATTGTAAATACATACCGGTTGCCAAGCACCCAAATTTTGATCATGTAGCTGCAGGGACACTGCAACGGTCGTAAATGTGAGGACTGGTTATAAGTCCCTTCGTTCAGCGGTGTTGTAATTTTGAACGGTTGCTAAACGAAAGGTCATAAGTCGAGGACTACCTGTATGTATGTGTGTGTGTGTGCATTGTGTGCGTATTGCAAAGGGACAAGGGGCAATTACCTGGGAATGTGCAGACTGATCTTACCTAAACAAACCTCAAATAATGTGGACTGCTTGTCTGCAGCTGACCAATGTCACCCAGCATCTCTCTTTCTCGGTGGAACGGAGCATCAATATCCAGAATCTGAAGCCTGCATTTGTGGAGGTGTATGACTATTACGAAGGTAAGAAGGAGCTCTGGGCCAGCTCAGAATATGCAGCTGTTGGTTCTTAATTCTGTCGCACATCACAGCCAACACCCCACCCCCCCAAGGAAAGACCTTCTTTCTTCATAAGTACTCCAAAGCCAAATCCTGAAGAAGTGGTAAAAGAACCAGTAGTCTCCCTTCAGGATGTTGGGGAAAGCAGAGTTGGCATTAACCATTGTTTCCTTTGCATTTCCAGATGAATCAGCGGTGGTTGAATATAGCGCCCCCTGCAGTACAGGTAGAGTATGACTCCTTTTGTCTTCCTTACGCTCGCTTTTCACTATGAGTAGGGAAGTTCTATACAGGTCCAATTTCCATTTTTCCCCCTACTGAATAGAACATTATTCCAAAAAGCTGTCTTTGGCTTTACACTCCTGTTTGATGAATGCGTTTAATACGCCACATTTCCAAACCATTCATTATGCCTTTAATAGGATTTATCTCCATGAGTGATTGATAAATATGTATCTATATATCTTTAGATCCATCTCTACATGCAAGACATGATGATGGTTATTAATGGCTTTAAAAGGGGATTGGATAGATTCATTACATTCCCGGAGGGTTGGTCTGTTAAGGGCTATCCGTCTTGAAGATTCTGTGTGGGTGTCTTAACAATTTATTTTACAATATTTATAGCCCACCCCAATCCTTGCAAACTCTGGGCAAGGTACAGCCAAGTACAGAAACAAAAAGCAGTTTAAACATATATAAATAATGGAAATCAATGACTAAAAAGCCTGCAGGCTTTTAGAAGGGCAGTTGATACAATATATTTTAGTCCTGATCACCATTTAATTATTAAGTTTAGTGGTATGTGTTATTTCTGTTTAAAGTTTTTGTACACTACCCAGAATCACATGGTTTGACTTGGGTGGATGTATAAATGTTATAGACAGAGATTGATGATAGATGATCAGAGTGCCATTCATCGAATCTAAAGCCCACTGGAACGTATTTGTAGAGTAGGGGCCATCCTTACTTGGGCGGAGAGTGTCCTATCAAATGGGAACCAATACTGAGAAGGCCCATTACCCTATGAACCTCACAAGAAGGGGGGACACCCGGTAGGCCCTCTCAAAATGACTGGATCAGGAGGGGCCCAGGTACCCTCAAATATCAGCATATAGCCAAAGAGCGGGGTCTCCATCTCCTCACAGATATTTGGTTGGTTGTCAAGGCTGGACTAAGATTTGGCCTGATTTGGTTCTTACCCCACTTTTCTATTCTGGCAAGTAATCAAGGCAGCTGACAAAATTTGGAACACAGAAATGAAGCAACCAAGTTTTAAAAGCTATGCATTAAAATTGACTCTGAAATTGAAACTAAGATAATTACAAGGCTAGGGAAAGAGAAACATCTTCTCTGATGAGAGTGGAGGCCGAACCCAACTGAAGGAATGGATTCCCTGGCAGCAACGCAAGAGAGGGCCCTAACCTCTGTCACCAGGGAAATCTTCAAAAGGACTTCTTCTGCAGATGGGAGAGTTTCCACTGGCGAAGTTTATAACCTGAAGAGCCGATTCCTTAGATCAGTATTTGTCAACCTCAGCAACTTTAAGATGGGTGGACTTCAACTCCCAGAATTCCCCAGCCAGTATTGTTGGCTGGGGAATTCTGGGAGTTGAAGTCCACCCGTCTTAAAGTTGTCACGGTTGAGAAACACTGCCTTAAGGATCGTTTGCCTCTTTGAAATCCATTACTTCAAAAGGAGTTTTTAAATAGTTTTTATTAAAAGATTTTACATAGATAATACATTCAAAAAAAGAAAAAAACACAGTAAAGGAAATGTGAAAAAGAGAAAGACAAAAGACAGAGAGAAAAGTAGAAAAAAGAACAGAAAACATGAAAATAAACAAACATAAAGTAGCAGCTTCTGATCTTCCTCTCGGCAGTTATATACACAATTCTAATCAAACCTCTCTAAGATTTCCTCATAATTCCCTTCTTTCTATAACTTATTCTTCCTCGTCAAAACCAAAACTCACCAAATCATTTTCTTTCTTATGCAAAAAGTCCATAAAGGGTTTCCAGTCCTTGATGACTGTGCTTCAAAAGGAGTTCAGAAAAGTATGTAGGTTAGGTTGACTTCACGTAATGCTCTAAGCCAGTGTAGTTTCTTTGAATATGGCTTAGTGCGTTGGGTTTATAAATTATTGTTCCTAATTGACATTAATAGGTGAGGCTAGGCTCTGTAATTTATTCAAGAGCTACAGTTAAAACAAATCAGGTCCTAGTGCAATGTATAATCTCAAATATTGGAACCGGAAAGGGCTAATTCATCTCCTTTCTGCAATTGCAACAACCTGCTGGCGCCCAAACGTGTTGGACTTCAACTCCCCTAATATGCAAAGCTAGCTGAGGATGAAGTTTTTGTCCAACACATCTGGAGAGGACATGTTTGGGGAAGGCTTAACTATAGCCACTGCCATCCAATCTGTTTAAATGGCACAGCAAGAAGTAGTTCAACAGCTCCCTCTTACACAGGATGTGAAATTCACCTTAAATTATAAATCACCCTAAAAGGAGAAGCAAGTGGGGAAGAGGCCCAACACCCCTGTTTCTTTGTCCACCTTTGGTTGAATGCTTGGCTTATGGATCTTCGACGGCCTTCTCTCTCCCGCAGCTAAGCATGGGAACGTGTGAAGAACAAAATCCTCCTCCGCCATCCCGAGTCAGTCCCACTGCTGCTTTCTTGCCTATCCTGACGAGAAAGCACAGCCAGAAGACAGCGACCCAAAAACCCCGGGAAGAAAATCTGGTGCACTTTGCCACTTAAGAACCCTCTGAGTGCCTTGTCTACAGCTTTATGAGCCCTAAGGAATGTGAGTCACACCACTGGCTTCACCTCCTCTCTTTTTGGGTCTGGAAAAAGAAACATCTGGCATTTGCTATTGTCTCCTCTGGGGGTTGAAACGAACAAATAAATAAATACATTTTTGGATTCCATCAGCTGTAGTTCATCTCTAACTTGGGTTTCCCCAGTGGAAGCATGCTTGCTGCGGATATTAAGAGTGAAAATGTAACACCTCCAGAGGTTCCAAGACTGGGGGAGATTGCTCAAACCGAGTCTGATTCCAGCAGGAGGTGATTTGACTGGTCTTTAAAATCCGGTTTGTTCCAGGTGGTCCTTACCTAGTCAAAAGCCCAAGACTGCAGGTCCTGATTGAGCAAAAGCACAGGAAGTGGGAGACCAAGCTGAGTCACAGAAAGTAGATCACCTGGATAGTTTCCCAGTGCTCTCCTTACAGATTACCCAAGAACTTGTAAGCAAGCCGTTCTGATTACTTAGCAGCAATCTAAACCAATTTTTCTCAGCGTTGGCAGCTTTGAGATGTGGGGATTTCAACTCCCAGCCAGCCTTCCCCACCCAGCAACTTCATCAGGGGTTGAAGTCCACTCATCTTAAAGCATGCTGCTGGGGAAGTCGGGGAGTTGAAGCCCCCACATCTCAAAATTGCCAAGGTTGAGAAACCCTGGTCTAAGTGGAGGAAAACCCAAGGTTGGTTGGGTCCAGCTTAGCATGCTGTCCTACTAGGTTCTGTGGGAGAGAAAAAAGCATGGCATCTCTATTTCAACAGATCGGCAACCTGGTGTCTTGCTTACATTTTGGGCTCCTTAATTCCTGTCCACCAATCACAGTGTGTACATTGGGGGTGTGGCATGGGGGTATAAGAACTGTCGACCAAAGCCTCTGGAGGGCAATAAGTTCATTATCCCGCTCTTACCGGTAATCACTTTTTAACTTCCTCCACGGTTAAGAACCGTTTGCACAGAAAAGGCAAATCAAATTTTGCAGGTTAACTTCAAAGACTGTATTGGCCCACTGCAGTTTCTGGATCCTATGGCAAGATCCAGGTTCAAATCCAGCCTCAATCATTGAATCTCACTGGGTGACTTTGGGACAAGCAACCTTTCCCCCAGCCCAGCCTCGCATCTCGAACTCTGTACCACACCGGCTCCTTGAAGGTACCTTAAACACCTCTAATGGCAGACTTAGAGAAGATTAGCGTTAACCCCAGAGGTCCAGGTTTGCTTGGGGTCAAAGGACACACACACTCCCAATCCTCTCTTCTTGCTGGCACAGGCAGAAACCCTAGAGCAGCCCAACGAAATGGAGCCTGTCTAGGAATGCCTTCGCTTTCTTCAGCTTCACTTGATTGGCAGCCTTTTCTCACAGGCCCAGGGGAGATCAAAGAGGGGCAAGAAGGTGGTGGGTAGGTAAGCCTGCCCCAGCTCTGAGTGGCTCCAACCCCAACTGGGCCACTTAGAAATGGGGCAGGCTTACCTATGCCAGAAAATTTGGGGTGTGGTGGAGGGAAGTAAATGCATGAGTTAATATTTTCACAGAGGTACCCACCATCTCTTTAGCAAGGATTTTGGCGGGATAAGTTTGTGCAAAATTGAGGCATGTTAAGGTAACAGAGTTTCATGTAGCTGGTTTTGGATTAGCACTAATCCCAGAAATCCCACTCTTCTTTTGCACTGTGGGATTGCACATATTTCTTCCATGTAATCAAAAGTGAGTCCATGCACCATCACTATCTTAAACAGGAAATTCGGAGTTGGAACTGCACATCTCAACCAGTCCTCAGCGTGTTTTGATCTAGTCCCATCTTCCACAAGCAACCAAATAACTCTCTTCTGATCTGATTGTTGCCTTCTCAAGTTTAAAGATATTTATGGAAAAACTGGTATCCTACCACACATGGAAATTGGGAAATGTCTGAACTCAGGGGCGAAAGCCTATTTTACATGATGACATAAAACACATTGACCCAGAGCACAAATGACCAGCCTCAATTTATCCTACTTCAGACACATTATGTACAAACCCCGCTCCCTTAAGAAGTCCATAATGGTGGTAAAGGTGGAAAGAATGTGAAGTAGAGGTCAGTCAGCAGCAAGTGATGGACTTAGTATCATATTGATGGGTGCACCGTTGGACGATCTGAGGGGCCAGGTTCTCCAGGGACATGAAAAAAATCTTAGCTATGTAGTCACTAAGAGTCACACTGACTTGATGACATATAGTCAGTCAATCCCAGGTCCGATCTATAATAAGATCAAAGTATATTGTGAAAAGGATCTTGTCCAACCCCACTGTGGCTTTTCAACCTGGTCTAAGGCAGGGTTTCTCAACCTTGTCAACTTTAAGATGTGTGAGCTTCAACACCCAGAATTCCCCAGCCAGCATGTTGAAGTTGAAGTTGAGTTGAAGTCCACACATCTTAAAGTTGACAAGGTTGAGAAACACTGGTCTAAAGTATTCTTATATTCACTTTTGACAGCCTCCTGGATTACCCAGAGGCCATACCAATGATTTAATGCAATCTTTATTTAAGTTTAATACGCACTCTGGATAAAACACACACACAGAATTGGGCACATGCACATACGGAGAAGCATATGCATGCTCACCCCCACACATTAAGAAGCATGCACAAAGGATGACCACACAGAAGCATGTAAACACAGACCTCCAAAAGCTTGTGCATACCACACAAACAAGCCAACTGAGAAAGACTACTCAAAGACACCACAATAATTAAGACATTGTCCAGCCCCCGAAAAAGCTGCCCTAAGTCAGAAGGCGCCACACTACCCTAAATATCTTCAACTTAATGCAGCTTCTTTGATTTAAAGAGCTGTTCTGTTTCATTCATCGTGCTGGACCCTCTGAATGAACTGTAGGTCAGTCTTCCCCAATCTTGGCACCTTCCAGACGTGTGGACTCCCAGCGCCCACAATTCTCAGCCATGGTCGGGCCATCAGGAGGCGCTCCAAGGTTGGGGGGAACTGTCATCCCTCACTGGAATGATCAAATACAGATTTAGAACGGTAGTTTGGTTTCCTTCATAGATTTTCCGAATACAGCTAAAAAACCCAGACCCACAAGCGTATCAGTGAAGACAATTAAAGAAACAAGGCTTGAAAGAAAAACTAACGCATGTGCGACCCGAAACAGTTGTGCTGATGCATGTTGTCCTTTACTCCTTTTTATCTTCTCTCTGTGCTCAATTCTCTATACCGGCGTTTCTCAACCTGGGCAACTTGAAGATGTGTGGACTTCAACTCCCAGAATTCCCCAGCCTTCTCCAATAGTCACCAAGCATGCTTAGTTCTCTATTTCGGGGGTGGGATTTTCCCACTTCTGGATATCCCTCCCCCTCCAAGGAGATTTCTGTCCTTCTTCAAACAGTGATCTTCTCCCAAGCTCAACTTCCTCCTTCTTCCACATGGGTGGTGCTACCACAGCTGCATGTTCAAGAGTACTGTTGAGCCTGAATGCTGGAAAGAGGGGACTTGGTATGGTATCTTCTTCAAAGATCAAGGTTTCTCCTGGTTGTCCGTATCTAACCACTGCGATGAAGAACATGTGGAGGGTCCTCCTGGATCTGACAAAACATCTGCCTAGTCCGGTCCTCTGGCCCGTGTGAAAGACTGTCTTCCAATTCAGACCTATTACGGTCGTAGTTCTGACTTCTGCATGGGTTTTCACACACGCACTGGATGCAAAGCCAAAGCCCTATCTATTTTTTCCCTTCTCTGTGGATCCCCTGATGTCTAATAAGGGTGGATTTGTGACTAAACCCCTTTCCACACTTTGAGCATATGTAAGGTTTCTCTTCGGTGTGATTCCTCTGGTGTCTAACGAGGTGATGGCTGTAAACAAAGCCTTTCCCGCATTCTGAACACTTAAACGGTTTCTCTCCGGTGTGGATCCTCTCGTGCGTTTTCAGCTGCGATGGCCTGTTGAAGCTTTTCCCACATTCTAAACATTTATAAGGTTCCTCACCCTTATGGGTTCTCTCGTGATTGTGAAGACTTGAAGTCTGGTTGAAGCTCTTTCCGCACTCAGAGCATCTGTACGGCTTCTCCCCTGTGTGGATTCTCACGTGGACAACAAGGTTCGATTTGAGGCAGAAGCTTTTCCCACAATCTGAGCATTTAAATGGCTTCTCTCCTGTGTGAATCCTTTCATGTCTACCAAGGCTTGCTTTCTCTCCAAAGCCTTTCCCACAATCAGAGCATTTGTACGGTTTCTCCTCCATCGGCATTTTCCCCTCTGGCAGATGAGTCTGGTGGTGCTTCATAAAGTAAGAAATTTGCCTGAAGCTTTTCCCACAGTCCGGGCACTTGTACGGCTTCTCTCCGGTGTGAGTCCTCTCATGTTCTTTCAGGTTTCCAGCCTGGCTGAACCTTTTCCCGCAGTCGGAGCACTTGTACGGCTTCTCCCCAGTGTGAGTCCTCTGATGAGCAATAAGGTTAGAGCTGGTACTGAAGGATTTCTCGCAGCCTGAACATTTATACGGCTTCTCTCCCGTGTGAAACCTGTAATGCGTGGCAAGCTCAGAGTTCTTCCTGAAACTTCGCCCGCAGTCCAAGCAAGCGTACGGTCTCTCGCCGGTGTGGGTTTTCTCGTGTTCTTTCAGAGACCCAGACCTGCTGAACCTTTTCCCGCAGTCTAGGCATTTGTACGGCTTCTCTCCCGTGTGGGTCCTCACATGCAAAATAAGGCTCCCTTTGTGGCTAAAGTTTTTCCCACAGTCGGGGCACACAAACGGTTTTTCCCCTGTGTGGATCCTTGCGTGCGCAATGAGGTTGCCTTTTTGGTCAAAGCTCTTGCCGCAATCCAAACACTTGTATGGTTTCTCTCCAGTGTGGATTCTGTGATGCCTAATTAATTTAAAGTGGGCATTGAAGGATTTCTTACAGTATAAGCATTGGTATATTGCCTCCTCAGCCTGAACTTTGCTGCATACCGAACTCTTCTGTTCCTGTCCACAGAGTCCCTCCTGGCCTGTGATTTCACTTCCCCGGGAAGAAATGGATTCAGCTGCAGTCTTTTCCAGAGAGTTATCCTGATGCCTGCACAGTTCTTGGGAGCCTTTCACAGATTCTCTCTGCCCAACATTGTTGCATACATTCCCTTCAGCTGTTCCTTCCTCAGGTTTCCATTGGTGGTCCTCATCTTTCACCTCAGACACATAACTCTTGCCTGAAGGAATAAGAAGAGATTTAAAAGAACAATACAGGTAGTCCTCGACTTATGACCGCAACTGGGACTGGAAATTCTGTTGCTAAGCGATGTGGTCATAAAGCAATTCCTGCAGTCCCGGTTGCTGTTGTTAAGTGAATCTCATGGCCATTAGGGGAGAGGCAACTTCCTGCTGGCTTCCCACAACCAAATGTCAGTGGGGAAGCTGGCAGGAAGTTGCAAGTCCCAGGCCAGCAGGCAAGAAAGTGACAGCTGTGGCTGGGGGATGGAGCGAGGGGGGTGCAGCAGTGCAGGAGAGGGTGCACAAAACTGCGAGGGAGGGTTGGGGAGGGTGCATGAGGGTGCCAGGGAGGGTTGGGGAGGGTGCACGAGGTGAGGGGGTGCATGAGAGGTGTGGCATTGGTTGGGGAATGTGTGCGAGGATGTGAGGGGGTGCGCAAGAGGTGGCGTGAGGCTTAGGGAAGGTGTGCGAGGATGTGAGAGAGGCACAGCAAGGATTGGGGAGGTACACAGGGATACGTGAATGACTGGCGCAAGCGCAGAGGGGTGGGGGGCGGTGTGCAGGTGGGGGAGACTTACCCCAGTGACTTGTGACGTTCCTTGCCAGCTTCCCCACTACTTTCTGAGGAAGCCAGCAGGGAAGGTTGAAAATGGCAATCGCATGACCACGGGTCGCTGCAACTGGTCAGTCATAAGTACAAATCGGTTGCCAAGTGCCCAGATCATGATCACATGACCGCGGGGGTGCTGGGACAGTCAGGATTCTGAGGACTGTTCATAACCACCATTCATTCAGTGCCGTAGCAAGTTCAACCATTCGTTCACACATTGAAAAACCACTGCTTGCTTCTCTAAGACCATCTACGGATTTTTCTCACCTCCATTATCTTCTGTCTGGCCAAAAGTCATGGCTTCATCTTCCTTCTTAACTCTATCTGGGTCAAAAAGAACTGTGCTGGCCTGCATCTTCTGCAGCTCTTCCTTTTGACTCATCCTGGACATCTGAACATCCTCATGGAGAATTCTTTGGAAACAGGTCGTGGGTTTTTCACCTAGCCTGTTCACATCTTCTTCGGGACATCGTGATCTCCTCTACGATCCCATTCAAAATATGGCTACCTAATCAACAACAGGCAAAACAGAAATATTGTTATGAAGGTTGTGTAAAACACTTGCCACACAAATCCGTTTGGTGCGTTGTTGGGGAGTCTGGCCATCATTAATTCTGGTGTAATGCAATTAGAGAAGTATTCCTCCATGCTGGACCACAATGCCCATCAACCTCACCAGAAGGCAACACCATGTTGCTAAGAGTAATGGGAGTTATAATCCAACAAATCGCAAAAGGGATGGCTAGCTGAGATTTATGGGACCACAGCCTCGTCTCATCCGCCATATTGTCTGGGAATTCCTGAAGTTGCGGTCTCCCAAATATCTGGAGGCAGCAGATTGAGGGAGGCTACATAAGACTCTTCCAGTTGGGCTTCCATTATTTTTTCCTCTTGGGTTCAGTGTTCCTGAAATGGGCAATCGTGGGATTATTTATTTACTTAATCAAATTTTATCAGCGCCCATCTCCCCCCAAGGAGGGACTCTGGGCAGTTTACTGTAAGACAAAGTTTAAAATCCAATACAATTATAAATAATACATATAAATAAATAATAAATATATGAAATGTGGTAAAATCCAGATGGCTGAAGATTCATAGATAATTAATAGAGGTTATTGAGTTTATGAAGACAGGGCCTTGGTTCACCCTCTTAAGAGCCAGGGTAATCTAGTGCGGATGGTGCTGGATTAGGAGTGAGGAGCCCCAGGTTCTGGTCCCCGCTCAGCCATGGAAGCCTCCTGGGTGACTTTGGGCCTGCCATTTTTTCTCAGACCATCATACCTCACAGGGTTGTCACCCTGGGAAGAAAAAAACAGGAGGAGGGAGTACCGTATACCTCACCTTAAGCTGAATATAAATCTATCAAATGAAATGAATAAATTGTGCTAAACCATGGCTCCCTTCAACATGCTCACTGAATATACCCCAGTTGGTGAAGTCCATTCCCCTGAAGCATGGCTAACCAAACACAATTGCAGGATTCACACAACACATTATGCCAAAACCAAATAACTCATCCTTTGCCATAGCGTAACTCAGGCCAATGCCTGTGTAGAAATGGCATCACAAGTTCCCTTAATTCCCCTGTTTTTACTGTATTTTAATCTGTCTTTATTTTTAGTTTTATTGTAAAACACCAGAGTCGCTCTCTGGGTAAGATGGGCAGTGATGAAATTCAAAACAAACAAATAAATAAATGCATGCATGCATGCAAAAGTTGGGAGGAAAAAAATTAAATCTCACTTAGGGAAGCTGATCTTTACCTAAAGAGGCTGTTACCACTCAGGTCCACTCTCCAGACACTTAGAACCAAGGGATAAAATCCCACCAGACTGCCGACAGAAACATACAGGAAATTCTTCCAGAGAGAAAAAAAGATGGTTACAGTTAGGTTTAAACTCAAGACTTAAGGATCTTATGCCCCCAGCAACATCTACTTGCTGGTAGACACATCCATGTACTTTTCTTGCCGATAAGATGGAAAATGGTAATATACGTCAGTATATGCCTCAAAATGGGGTCTCCGGCTCCCTTGCATATAGCTGGTCTCGTACAACCTTTGCTGAGGTAGAACCTGGAGATTAATAGAATGACTGGAAAGGAAGATATATGAAGCTAATAAGAGCCAGCATAACATGGTGGTTCATGTTGGACTAAGCCTAGGAGAGCCAGTGCGGCAATTCTGCTTGATCACAGGTAACCAGGACCAATTAGTGCCTCTCAGTCAAGTCTACCTCACAGGCTTATTATTTTAAGGAAAAAATGTAGGCGGGGAGGGATTGGAGGAAAAACAGGATAGAAATCTCAATGTTATGATCTAAATTCAAGCCTGAGTCATTCCTTAGCTATGGTTTATCTCCTGCATTTCAGTGCAAACCTAGAAGGAATCTGCCAAAATCTTATTACCAATCCATGTTGCAGACACCCCAGTGACCTGCTTCAAAAGCAGTTACCAGTAAACCATTAGGCGTGAAAGCCGGCTGGCTGATTTTGGGCCAGTCCCTCTCTCTCAGCCCAACCCACCTCACAGGGTTGTTGTTGCATGGAAGAAAGAAGACAGGAGGATTAGGTATGTTCGCCTCCTTGAGCTGACAAAACCATATACATAAATAAGTATATTAAAAGGGGGGGATAAAATATAATAATAATGATAATAGGTGGTTCACACATGCTAAGCCATAGACTGATGGGGTTCACACATGCTAAGCCATAGACTGATGGGGTTCACACATGCTAAGCCATAGACTGTCATGGCCTGTGGAAATGGCCCACAGTCTAGGCTGGTAAGAGGCAGCTCAGTCCACAGGTGGGGGAAAAGCACAGGAAGCATTTCGGTTTCCCTCAGATTAGAAAGACAGGAGGGGAGAAAGATTTTCAGTCTTGCAAGATTCTGCTAATGTAACCTTACAGTGAAGTAGGATTAGTACATCTGGGTGTGCTCCTTGTCTGGACTACCTCGCAAGGCTGACATTTAAAAACCACAAACACAGAATATGTTACGGCAAAACAAACAAAGGATATTGTGGTTAGGTACAACGAGTGAGCCCAGCCACTTTCAGCTGTCCCAAGTTCCTAACCCTTTGGGAAAAGAGTGTAGCTGAGAGGCAACGTCACATTTTGCAAGGAGGTCTGGGGTTCAAACTCCAGCATCTCAAGGACGCGTCCGAACTACCATTCCCCCCGATCCTGGTTGCCTGGGTCCTAAGCAGGTCGCCTCCCGCAAGGTGTGTGAGCAACCCTATTCCTCACGCCGCTGTGCACACCCGTGCGCTTGCCAGCTGCAATTCATTCGGAAAAGCGGTTCAGGGCTAATCTGTGCGAAAGGGTCGGGGAGCCTTCAAAGGCGGGGGACTACAACTCCCATCACCCCCATGGCCAATGGGGGTTGATCCCGTTCTCTCTCACTCTCCCTGACACGCGCACTCTCCCCGCCGGTTGATTTCCCTCGCGTCCCACGGGCTCCATTTTCCCTTTGTGCAAAGGCGAAGACTCCGCTCACCTTCCTCCCGGCCAGCGCGCGCCGGGCGGCTTGGCCACGCCCCCGGGCGAAGCAGGAAGAGGCCGGAGCCGCGTCCTTTCCATTCCGCCGCTCTCGCATGCCTGCGGCTCTCTAGGAACCAGCGTTCGGTGACTTTAACCCTTCAGGGTCTGGAGGAAAACTGTCTTCTGCAATCCACCCGGACCGACGTGGATGGTTAAGAGATCCCCAAACCAGTTAAAATCGGACAGCAGCCAGGATGGAGGGGGTCTGGAAAGACAACGCCGAGAGCCAGGGTGGTGTTTCGTTGGATTAGGAGTGGGGAGACCCCAAGTTCTGGTCCATCCAAAGCACTGGATGACTTTGGGCAACCCATTCTCTCTCAGGCCAGCCTACCTCGCAGGGTTGTTGTGGAGAACAACGGGAGGAGGGAATGCTATGTACCATGAGCACCTGGAAGAAAGAGGAGTCTGCATCCAACAAATAAATAAATGAAAGTGTGGCGTGAAAAGCTTTCCCCAGGTGCCTGTGGGACCAACAGTCTGTCCCATAGAGGTTGGTGCAAAGGATGGGTGAATTACACGATTATTTTTATTTATTTATTTAGCACCAGTTATCCCACCAAGCTGGGATGGGCATGTTCTACAGCAGTGTTTTCCAAACGTGTCTATTTTAAGATGCGTGGACTTCAACTCCCAGCATGCTGGCTGGGGAATTCTGGGAGTTGAAGTCCACCCATCTTAAAGTGGCAGCTAAGGTTGAGAGACATTGGCCTAATCCATACAGCCTTAGACTACGGTAGGTTCTGACAACAGATTGGAAACCACCAGCTCCCCAACTCCATTTCCATCTGGTCCAGCCACTTGCGTGAACTCAGCCAATAAGCACTGGGTGCCTAACTCTTCTGAGCACAGTGGAGACACCATCCTCATTCTTGATTTTCTGATCAAGCAAGGAGCTTGCCAGTGGAAGAGAGCTGTCACTCAGACAATCTCTAACTGTTAGTCAACATGGCTGCCCCGAGTGTCTGCAGTCTGCAGTGGACAGAGCAAGCGATGTATTATGACCTCACTGCATTTCATTTTATTTATTTATTTCTCAAATTTCATCACCACCCACCTCCCCCCCAAAAGAGGGACTCTGGGCGGTTTGCAATAAAGCTAAAAAAGATCAAAATAGAATAAAAACAAGATATATTATATAAAATATAAGTATAAAGTATAAAATATAAAATATAAATACATACACATTGTCCTGTTCCCATTGCTTTTTATTAGAATCTCGGTTTGCTTGGACTATCCAATCCATTCAACAGGGCTTGGCTTGAGTTCTCATGGAGCTTCCTGGTGGGAAGATCTGGACTGGGAGAACAAATCTTTAAAGCAGGGTTTCTCAGCATCTGCCACTTTAAGATGGGTGGACTTCAACTCCCAGAATTCCTCATGCTGGCTAGGGAAGTCTGGGAGTTGAAGTCTATCCACCTTAAAGTTGTCAGGCTTGAGAAACACTGCTTTAAACATTGGAGTAGAACAAGACGAGGACATGTGTTCCTGCAAGGTTGTCCTCATTGTGTCAGGCTGAATGTGGGGTCACAGCAGAACTTATGGCGTAGTGTAGTGTGGTATGATGGCAGTGAAAGACCTTGTATTTCTACGTGCGAAGATTACTGCAGATGCTGACTGCAGTCAGGAAATCAGAAGACGCTTAATCCTTGGGAGAAGAGCAATGACAAATCTCGATAAAATAGTTAAGAGCAGAGACATCACACTGACAACAAAGGTCCACATAGTTAAAGCAATGGTGTTCCCCGTAGTAACATATGGCTGCGAGAGCTGGACCATAAGGAGGGCTGAGAGAAGGAAGATCGATGCTTTTGAACTGTGGTGTTGGAGGAAAATTCTGAGAGTGCCTTGGACTGCAAGAAGATCAAACCAGTCCATCCTCCAGGAAATAAAGCCAGACTGCTCACTGGAGGGAATGGTATTAAAGGCAAACCTGAAACACTTTGGCCACATAATGAGAAGACAGGACAGCCCGGAGAAGATGCTGATGCTGGGGAGAGTGGAGGGCAAAAGGAAGAGGGGCCGACCAAGGGCAAGGTGGATGGATGATATTCTAGAGGTGACAGACTCGTCCCTGGGGGAGCTGGGGGTGTTGACGACCGACAGGAAGCTCTGGCGTGGGCTGGTCCATGAAGTCACGAAGAGTCGGAAGCGACTGAACGAATAAACAACAAGTGTGGTATGATGGTTAAGCCTGAGAGAGCTAGTCCCTGAAATTCACTGGGTGACTTCTCAGCCCAGCCTAATTCACAGGGTTGTTGCTGTGAGGATAAAAGAAAGTGAGCTTTGCTCCTAGAGAAAAGGTCAGATATAAATCTAACAAATAAAACAAAACAAAACTAAAGGCAGAATAGCCATTATTATTATTATCATCAACATCACCATCATCATCTTCCATTCTAAAGGCTTCTAGAGATGTGGAGGTGGGAGTAAAATTGTGAAGGTGTTCTGCACTCAAGCAGGCTTGAATGTCTTGTCTTAACCTACCTCATAGGGTTGTTATGAGGATATTTTACTGCAGTTTGGAGCTTCCTGAAAAAAGGGTCTCACAGAAATGCAACCAGGACATGCTGGCATAACAAGAAAGGATTCCACAGGATGGGGCACTGGCAAGCAAAGACTTTCCTTGATCAGGAGACAGAGAGATGATGGACAGCCCATACCTCTCCCCTGGTGCTGCAATTTAGCAGCCCCTCCCTCCTCAACAGTCTTTTATTCTCATGGAAATCTGGTTGGAAGATCCTGGGAGACAGGGCCTTAGTTCCTCTTTTAGATAAATAGAGAGATTCCTAATCTGGGCCAAGGGAGGGGCAAGGCTGCAATGGCCCATTGAAATGTTGAAGGGCCCTTTTGGGGTTTCCATTAGTTCCCTCCCAAGGCCAAACCCACGCTTCTCCCTTTTGCAAACTGCGAATGACCCAGAGTGCGTGTGTGTACACATACACACACATACTCCTGGAGGAGGTGGGGGGGAGGTCTTGGCCCCCTTGTCAGATTTTCAGCCAAAGCCTCTTTCTCTTGACCCTGAGCTGATTGCCAGGAGAGAGAGATAGAAGCAGGGGCGTTCTTTGCTCCCCACTTTTTGGAGAGAAAAGGAACTAGTTCCAGCTTGGGCTAAACGCCCTCTGGGGCCACACTGCATTTTTGAGCCAGGGGCCCAAATGGAGGCCCTGGTTGCTGCACTTTGGGCAGGAAGACCAGCTTCTGGAGGCCACCTTGAGCCACCGAGGACCTCAGTCCCACCAGAGGGGCCCGAACAAAGCTGGGTGACCCGGTGCCAGGACTTGCTAAAGGAGGTGGACTCCGCTTTCTCAGACGGGGGGGAGCCACCACAGACGGAGCTCGAGGACAACCCCAAGGCCTTCTTGGCCTCCTTCGAGCAAGTAGCCAAAGCCTGCCGGTGGCCTCGAGAAGAGTGGGCAGCCCGGCTCCTGCCAGCCCTTTGCGGAGAAGCTCAGGAGGTCCTGTGCGGCCTGGAAGCTGGAGACCGAGAAGACTATGGGAAGGTCAAGGCTGCCCTCCTGCAAGGGGAACCCCGCCGGGTGGAAGCCCAGCGCCAGCACTTCCGTCAGTTCCGCTACCAGGGGACTGAAGACCCCCGGAGGGTTTACAGCCGCCTCCGGGAGCTTTGCCACCGGTGGCTGAAGCCGGAGAGACGCACCAAGGAGCAGATCCTGGAGCTGCTGGTCCTGGAGCAGTTCCTGGCCGTCCTTCCAGCAGAGGTCAAAGCCAGGGTGGCAGCGGGGGACCTCGAGGGGGGCGTTCGGAGAGTGGCCTTGACCGAAGAGTTCCTGAGAAGCTACCAAGAGGCCTCGGCAGGAGAAAAGCAGGTGAGTGTCAGCCTTAGTGGGACGCCCACCTTTGGAGATGAGAGGAGACCAGTGTCCAGCAGGAGCGATCTCCTAAACTAGGATCCCAGGGTCAGAAGAATGGAGCACTGAAGCCACCAAGCTCAGTTCAGGATCCAGATTTGAGAGCTGGAAACCCCTTACTGACTTCTTGCATGAAACAGAAAAAAAATGAAATTATGATATGTGGTTATGATCATTAGAAAAAAAGAGATTATAGAAAAAAATTGTAACTAATCATAGAATAAGAGGTTAATTGACATTTGTACTCACAACTGCTGTAAAAGAAAATCAGAAGTACTTATTTATATTTTCTCTCTCTTTTTTTCTGCACTTTTGGCTGTTTTGTTCTTACCTCTTTTCTTTTTTTCCTCTCTATTCTACTAAATATTCTAAATACTAGTTCTTTGCAGCTTCTGTCTTTCTTCTTTAAAACTTTAATAATATGTGTGTGTGTGCATACATATACATATACATTTATAAAAGGAATCCAGATTTAAGCATTCTTGACAGATGGTTGCCTAGCCTTAGATAAATACGTATAGAATTTTAATCGTTTGTTGTTGCAATGACATATTATATTTCATATATTTCTTTTATTTCTTTCTGTTATATTTTTCTTATTTTTAAGCACCTGTTATTTTTTTATAACATATGTATCTTTGTGTATTTTTTTTGGTTTTCTTTCCTTTTTCTGTCATTATTTTAAAAAGAGATAAATAGACAGACAGACAGACAGATGCCTAGCCTTGGTTCCAAGCTATCCCGCAAAGGGAAGTCCACCATGTCCTCTTTGGATAATGGTGCAGCAGATCCCCAGCCGGTCTGCGAGCACTGCCAACAGAATCCATATCGCTTGGCAGGCCCAGCACAGACTTATCAAGACCAGGCCATGCTGTTTGAATGGTTTTTACGGTTAGGAAAGTCTTCCTGGCGTTCAACCCAGATCTGCCTTCCTGTCATTTCAACCCATTCTTCCACGTCCTGCAGCCTGGATGTACAGAAGGCAGGTCTTAGTCTTCTATCAACCCCCCACCTTTCAAATACTTGGGGAATGCTAACAAATCTCCCCTCTGCTTAAACTAAAAAAGACCAGTTAGAGATGTTGGCGACAAACTGTAATGAAGCATACAGGATCTAATGTATGCTGTGACGTTACAGTGTAAACTCAGCCCTAACACGCTTGAGGGCAATGCCAGGATGGGGCAGAGACTGCATTGCGAAGTTGCAACGCTCGCTTGATCATTTGTCCAGCCTCTCTTAAAAGGCCTCATTCAGTTCTCCCCATCTCTCTTTATAGCAGTGTCTTTCAACCTTGGCGACTTTAAGATGGTGGGCTTCAACTCCCAGAATTCAACCCCATGCTGGCTGGGGAATTCTGGGAGTTGAAGTCCACCCATCTTAAAGTCGCCAAGGTTGAGAAATACTATTCTAAAGTGTGCTCAGATCACAGTTTTCTGCTTCAGATGCTTGAATATTGGGGTTTAATAAGGTAAGATTTCTGCAGCTTAGTACATGAGAGAGAGAAGGCTGTTGCTCTCAAGGGCAGGTAAACTTCAGTTCTGGAGGATATCTTGGTTTATTTAAGAGTCCCCAAAATCCACCAACTACAGCCTGATTCAGAAGTGATGGCCTGGCAAAGGAGAAATTGTGCCATTAGAATTACAGAAGGCATATCCACACAACCTGGGAATTTATTTTTCAGGACCAGTAGGAGAGCCCTGTTAGTCTATGGCAGCCAAAAACCAGGAGGGGCACATCACCCCTTTTCCAACTAGCAGATTTTATTGAAAGACAGAAGCTTTCACAAGCTGCAGGCCACTTCAGCAGGACCAGAAAAGAGACCACAATTCTGTCACACCTAAATCCATTTCTAGTTTGGATTCACCCCCAAGTTTTCTTCCCTTTCTGGTTTCTAATTTAGAAGTGGAGTGGGAGGAGGGGAAAAGAAAGCTTTTTTTGTTCCTGCTGTTGTTACACAAATTGAGAGTTGATTTAGCAATCCCAGAGCTGTAGACTAGATCCTGAAGGGGGAGGAGGGATAGAAAAACATCTTGAAAGAACGCTAAAGCAAATCTTTCCCTATTGTGGCCAGATAACAACAAGGAAGTGTCCAGGAATTGACAAAAGATATTCCCCCGCTATCTCTGCCTTCTTTGTTAAACAAATACAGAAGAGAGGGTTTTCTGATAAAACCTGCACCACCCTTAATCAAAATGTAAGCCCCCATAGCAGAAGTATTTTTATCAGCCTTGCTGTTCGATACCAGATTATGCCAACACTCAGCTGCAGGCCAGTTTGACTTACACATTTTAATTTATTTCCATTTCCTTCTTTTTTGATCAATGCAATTTATCCACTGCCTCAATCGTTACGGATTCCAGGCAGTTCCCAGATACTAAAATATTAAAATAAGCACAAAAATAAATTTTAAAAGTTTAGTGACAGAAGTGTAAGCAGTCATCATCATCATCATTTTACACGCGCGCACACACGCACCAACAGTGCCTGTATATTGTGTGGCTATTACTTTGTATGTTTTACTGTATTTTAAACTGGATTTAAGAGAGGCACTTTGGCGTAGTGGTTAAAGGCATCGGCCTAGAACAGCGATTCTCAACCTTGGGAACTTTAAGCTGGGTGGACTTCAACTCCCAGAATTCCCCAGCCAGCTGGCTGGAGAATTCTGGGAGTTGAAGTCCACCCAGCTTAAAGTTCCCAAGGTTGAGAAACACTGGCCTAAAGCTGTCAGACCATGAGTCTTGCCTTGGGCATGAAGCTGGCTGGGTGACTTTGGGCCAGTCGCTCTCTCTCAGCCCTAGGAAAGAGGAGCAAGGGTAAATAAAACACTTCCGAAAATCTTGCCAGGAAAACTATGTAGAAGTTGTCAGGACAGACTTGGGGGGAAAAAAAAACCTGAATAAAAAGCATTTTGTTGCAGTTTTATTCATCTGAGCTTCATGACATGGCAGGCAGGTATACAACATTTTAAAACTAAATATTGAGTTAGTTAGTTAGTTAGTTAGTTAGTTATCTAATTTATATAGCCACCCATCCCACTTTTGCAAGCGACTCTGGGCGGCTTACCAGTTAAAACAACAATAAACACCTAAAAACACTATAATTATGCACAATTAAAAACAGCAAAGCTATAAATAAAACCAAGCTAATTAAAACCAAGAGCCAGTTGGTGCAGTGGTGAAGGCACCAGGCTAGAAACTGGGAGACCCTGAGTTCTAGTCCCACCTTGGACACAAAGCCAGCTGGGTGACCTTGGGCCAGTCGCTTTCTCTCAGCCCTAGGAAGGAGGCAATGGCAAACCACTTCTGAAAAACCTTGCCAAGGAAACTGTAGGGACTTGTCCAGGCAGCCTCCGAGAATCGGACATGATTGAACAGAACTTAGGGTAAAATTAACTTCTTTTGATGAGTACCAAGAGCGTGTAAATGACTCTTTGAAACTCTTCCGGTTCCTGACGTTCTCCATGGGTCCTGAGTGAGTCTATATTGTGTTTCAGATGCCATGTCATGCAGCAGCCACAGAAGCTGAGGAAGCCCCATCGGATATTTCTTGGAAAGAAAATCCCCCAGAGGCTCTGTGCAAGGACGAAGGAAATCCAATTTTGATCAGTAAGGATTAATTCACTCCCTTATTAATAATAATATTGTTTGTGAACAGGGTGCTAAAGCTTTCAAAGTATTTCACTGGTATTGTTTTAGTATGCCTTGCACCCTCTCTGTAAGATTCATCAATTTTATTATCATTTTAACTTTTCCCCAATCATCATCCAAAGAAGAGGGGGAAATGGTTAAATGCATGACTAGAGAGTGATCTATCAACTATATATAGCTGCCCAGAGTCACTTTTATAGTGGGATGGGTGGAGTATAAATTTAATAATAATAAATAAGTATTTAATCTGAGTGAAGACTGATGTTAAAAAATGGGAGAGGACAGAATCTGTCATGAGCACTGATGGTGAGCAGGAGGGGGCCCCGATCCAGGGGGGAAAACGCATGCGTAGTACTGAGGAATTAAGCAGCCATTCAGAGAGACACAGATCAGACCCGCCTTGACTTTTGGGGTTTATCTGTCTGGGTTTTTCCCACGCTTCTTCAGTCTGTTAGGATTTTCTGTCTAATGTAGCAGTAATAAACACTAGAGACCTACTCCTCGTCTCGGCGTGGTTCCTGACTGTTAGGACAGAATCACAGAGTTGGAAAATCATTTCAGGGGTTGTCAAGTCCAACCCGCTGCACACTGCAGGATTCACTACCCGATTCCCAACAGATGACTATCCAGCGTGTTTGAAAACCTCCAGTAAAGGGAAGAAACCACTTCATGCAGTAACCTGTTCCTCTAATTTATAGCTCTTCCTGTCCAGATGTTTTTCCTACTGTCTAATCTGTATCTGTACCCTTGAAGTTTCATCATCCAGTCCAACTTCCTGCTCAGAGCTGTCACACTGCAGCATGTGACAGAAGGGCATCCAGCCTTTGTCTGAAGATCCGCAGTGAAGGAGAATTTGATCCTTCATCCAGCGGCCGTTCCACTGACTAACAGCTGATACAGTCAAGAAGTTCCTCCAGGTGTCTAGCCTGACCCTTCATTGCTTCTGGTCCTATCTTCTGGGGCAATGGAGAATGAATCAACTCCATCTTCTGTCTGCCCTGTTGTTTATTCGTTCAATTGCTTCCGGCTCTTCGTGACTTCATGGACCAGCCCACGCCAGAGCCTCCTGTCGGTCGTCAACACCCCCAGCTCCCCCAGGGATGAGTCCATCACCTCTAGAATATCATCCATCCACCTTGCCCTTGGTTGGCCCCTCTTCCTTTTGCCCTCCACTCTCCCTAGCATCATCGTCTTCTCTCTGTCTGCCCTACCTTCATATATTTGAAGACTGATATCATCTTTCCCCTTAGTCTTCTCTTACCCAGATCTTTTAACTAGGGCTTGATTTCTAGACCCTTCGCCACTTTGGTTTTTAAGCCCTTCACCATCTTGGGAACCCTTCGTAGATTAAATGCCCTACACCCAGATTGGTCAAGAGGTTGTCAGAGCACTTTTTGGTGACTGGGAGGACCAAGGGCCATCAGAGGCTGGATAAGGCAAAGTGGGTGGGGCAGAGTTGATGGCTGGAGTTCCTTTTGGGCTGAAAACCTGCTGTTTCCTGGCTCAAAACCCACTGAAATTCAGCCATGCTATCAGAGAGGTCTTTGGGGAGGAAGAGGGGGTGGAGGTAACTGGTTATTCATCCCAGTGCCCAAATTTCCAGGGGTGTCTTGCTCTTTATTTTACTGCCGTGGTAGTCAAGAGCATGAAAAACAGCCAAATTGGCAAAGCAAACCCCCATGGGATTTCCCCCCCAAATCTTGACACTTGGATCCAGTATTAGAAATACACTTAAATTTTGTTGGGTAAAGCATCCTGATGTTTCTCAATTGCTCACTCCTTTTCTGCTCTTCACAGCCATTGACGAAAGGACCAGTCCTTCCGGTGTGGAGTTTTCCCTTCCTGAGGGAGAGGAAGGGTCTGTTGCTGAATTTCCTGAGGTAGGTGGGGTTCCCGAGAAATGGTTGTAGAATTCAGAGGTGTCCACAGGGGAGTAAAAGAAGTCAAAATGGCAGGCGCAGTGTTGATCCTTTTTGAGTAGGTGTTACTTTGATCGCAACTACCATCTAGAACAGTGGTTCTCAACCTTGGCCACTTTAAGATGCGTGGACTTCAACTCCCAGAATTCCCCAGCCAGTATTGGCTGCCAGTCTGCTTCTGGGTCCAGTTCAAGATGCTGGTTGTGACCTTCAAAGCCCTCTTATGACCACAATAGGGACCGGAAAATTAATTGTGAAGCGGTGTGGTCATTAAGTGAGACATCACGTGACTACACCCAATTTTACAACTGTTTTGCAGCAGTTGTTAAGAGAATCATGCGGTTCCCCATTGATTTTGCTTGTCAGAAGCCAGCTGGGAAGGTTGCAAATGGTGATCATGTTGACCCCAGGACGTTGGTTGCCAAGCACCCAAATTTTGACCACATGACTGCGGGGACATAGTCATGCATGTCACGATCACCGTAACATCACAACGGCTCACATAACAATACAAAGAAATGAGCACCGGGTGGATTAAGGGATAAGGCAACCAACTAACAAAAGCAAGCAACAGGTGCTGGCAACAAAGTATCGATCCTAGCCGGAGGTGGAAGGAAGAGATACAATGTTGCAAGAGAAGTGATTGACAACACCCAACCACGAGGCACGCCGGAGCTGTCAGAAAGCTTACGAACCGGATCACCCGGCAATGACCCATCACCGGCCGGAGAAAAACAATTAAGGAGACACCCGAGGCACAGGAGGGGCTGCTCGACCCCTCACCTACCGGCAACGGGGCTCGGGGTACACTCGGAGAAGGAGGGGTGGAGCGCTGACCGGCGCGGGCTATTTAAATCCCGTTCCGGCGCACTCCACTCTCTCAGCTTTTCCTGAGGCATGCATTCTATACTCAAATAAAACCAGAACCTAAAGCCTACTCTAGTGTCTGTGTTTTACTGGGTAGCAGGCAGAGCCTGACGTGCGGCCGTAAGTGCGAGGACCAATCACGAGTCCCTTTTTTCAGCTCTCTCATAACTTCGAATGGTCGCTAAACAAATGGTCATAAGTCGAGGACTGCCTGTACACGCTAAGACCCATAAAAAGCAGTAACCTTCCTACCAGATATTCAAAATGTCACTACCGACAGCTGACATCAACCTCACCAAACCCACTATGGAAGAAGGCTGCTTTGACCACTCTCCTAACATGTAACAAGGTGTGAACTAATCAGATTTGGGGGGCAAGAGTTTCCTTAGGGAGGGGCCTGCCACAGCAAAGCTCATCCGCTGAGCTCCCCCACTTTCCCGGGAAGTGGGAACCCGGAGCATGTCCTCCTGGCTAGACTGCCTAAGGCAGCAGAATCTAGCAAGAGGAGAAGGCCCTGAAGAACGTGAGGGCCCAAGACATGTGTATATCGATGTTTAAACAGCTGCATGTCAAAAGCTAGCAAATCGGGAGGGGGGGGGGAATTGTGGCTTTCCAAATGCCTACATGATCCATAGATCAGATGGGTGCAATAATCAAAAGGCTGTTCTCATCAGATTCGGGCAGGTGGAAAGGAGGGGCACCTAAGCTTACCGAACGTGCATAAGAAATGTGATATGGCTTTAAAATATTTTCTAGAACAACACGGTCTTTGTGAGCAATCCTTTCCTGTTTAGGGCTCCATGAAATCTCCGGCTTTGCTTTTGGAAAAGGTTGAATGGACTACACGGATTCCTGCTAAAACAACCGTGTATTGGGAAGTTAAGGAAGGAACTGATCAGCCCCCCAGTGCTGGAGGTAAGTAGCTGACGTCATGATGGCTTTCGGTAACTGGAGCTCAACCGCAAATCATCAAAATGGATGACTGAGCCCCAGGTCCTCCACAATAGTGTTGGGCCTCAAGCCTGTCATATATTTTTCACCCGTTCCTCCAGGTAATTCCAGCAGTTTACACACATCGGTCCTCAGTTTTATCTCCGCAACAACCCCATCCAACTGTGAATAGATTAGAGCGAACATTATGGACAGGACTGAGTTCTTCCAGATCCAAGAATGTACTCAGTTACCATTACTGTATAATGCTCTTGCTGAAAGTCTTCAAGAGTAGACTCATGAGGAATGTATGACAGTAGCCTAGCACCACAGAAATATCTGCCAAGGGCGCAGAAGATCTCTAGATTATAATTAGCTAACAAGTGAAATCCATGCATATGTTCTTATTGTGTGTGTTTGTGTGTGTGTGTGTGTGTGTGTGTGTGTGCAGGGCTGCAACTGGGGGGGGCAAGCGGGGCATGTGCCCCGGGCGCTGCGCGGGGGGGTGCCAAAATGAGCGCTGGGGGGGGCACCAAAATGGGGCAGAATCCATGTTTGCCCCGGATGACACAGACCCTAGTTGCGGCCCTGTGTGTGTGTATGGGTGTGTGTACACACACACCATAATTCTGTCAAAATCAATGTTCAAAGTGAGTTATATTTTGGACTTAATTTTCTAATTATGTCCAAAATATTGCTTCCAAGCTGTATTAAAACAGCAAGCGAAGCAAGTATTTGTAGCTCAGGGTTGAACTGTGGAGTCCTTGGTGCTCTCTGGGCCTTGTTTTCTTGCAGACGTTTCATTGCCAGACTAGGCAACATCTTCAGTGCAAAGAGGGAGTGGGCCTTGCTCTCCGTTTATATACCGTGGCTTATAATATACCTTAATCAAGGAACTATTAACTCAGGCGATCAACCAAGCAGCAGACAACAGCCCAATCAAGGAACTCCCAAGGAGAGAGCAACACCCCCACCAACACAGGCAGGGCAAGCCACGGTGTATAAACGGAGAGCAAGGCCCACTCCCTCTTCGCACTGAAGATGTTGCCTGGTCTGGCCATGAAACGTCCGCAAGAAAACAGCAAGGCTCGGAGAGCACCAAGGACTCCATAAAACAGCAGAGTTGAAGACCAAAAGATAAATAGAAATCTAGAGTCAGGATGAAAACCCGTCTAAAGTGTTATTAGTAAAACAGATTTTTTTCCCCTGGTACCTATAAGATCATTTAGTTTGTCCAAGACAACACAGACATGTGGGCACACACAAAGACACTTGTACTTATTTTAGGGCATTACTATGTTGTCAAAAGGCTTCCAGAACACTTTACTTAAAATGAATAGAATGAGACAGTCACTGTCCAGTTGTTTTCACTCTAAAAGGCATGGCATAAAGCAGTGGTTCTTAAACTGGGGGTAATTTGAGTGTATCAGTGGAACAATTTGTAACTGTTTGTGAGTTGAGGATCCAATTTGGGACTGCCACTGCTGAAACGCTTGTGTAGAACAACTGTCTGATTTTTATTTTTATGGTTTTGGGCAGGGGGTAATGACATTATTTGAGACTGGGAAAAAAGGGGTAATTGGGCCAGACAGTTTTAAGAACCACTGGCATAAAGGAAGGGAGAGAAGCACCCCAGGTAACAATTTTTAAAATGAAATCTTAGTCCTATTGATCAGCTAAAGGGAAAGCGGGAAAGACTTCAGAAAGAGCAAGAAATTCCCCAAGGAGAACAAGAAACATAATTCCCTTTTTTCTTTTCCTATGTTTCCAAAATGGGCTTCTCCTTCCTAAACCAGCCATCACCGCCACCCAGGAGCTGCAGCAAGAAGAAAAGCTGTTCATCCGGAGCAGTGAGGTCAAAGAAGCATTTCCAGTTATCTGCCCAGGTTAGAGGTCTGAAGTTCTCTGCAGGCACCCTTCCCATTGAACAGAGACTGCTACTCAGGTGCTGAACGCCCGAATTTTTTGCAAGGAGCACCATCGGATGCTTTCAGCTCAGTAATCTTGTCGCAAGTAAAATCATCAATCAATCCAGCTCACTGTAGTCATGATCTTCTGCACCTGGCTGTGGCTTTTCAGGGTGGAAAAAAAAATGAGGACAGGGATGTATAAAATTGTCGTGTGGAGAAAGTGGACCCAGAGGACTTTCCACTGTCTTTTTAACAAAATTAAAATAAGACTTACTTATTATCTGTCCGATTTAGATGGCTGCCCATCTCAACAAGTGACTCTGGGCGGCGAACGGAATTAAAATGAAATAAAAAGAATTACAAATATTATCAAAGTTAAAATACAAAGTGGTCGAGAACCCTCAAATCCAAATCACAAATACAGCCAAGAAGCGGGTCCCTGCACACACTCAGGTCCGCAGCCCTGGTTATGTATGTGTTTTGATTTGTAGATCAAATCAGAGGGTCTGCTTGTTCATTTACTAGGCTTCAGTGGCACTGCCATTGCAAAGCCTTCCAAAAACCCTGGTAATTATTTATTTGTTTGTTTATTTAATTTTATCGCATTTCTTCACTGCCCATCTGGACAAAGTAATGAATCGCTTTGCAGATTTACCTGGGACAGCAAAGTAACGGAGGCTAGATCTCTACAGGATCAGGAAGAACAGGTGTGATCTGCAGAAAGCCCTAGGCATTCTACTGTAGTTCATAATGGATGGGGTGGAGAAAAGTTTGTGATTTGGTCACACCCCTGTTCCTCGCAGTTTGAGTAGGCTTGCGTCTAAATTGAAGGACCTTGTCTTGCCTTGTCTTGTAGGTAATGAGATGATGAAGAGCCCAGCATGGTCAAGGAAGAACAACCTTGGAATGAAAAGAGCGAGAGAGAAGAGGCAGCCACAATTATCCCAGATCAATGCGTTTATCCGGGATTATGGGCAGAAGCAAGAATATGCTCCCCCTGCCTTAAAGATGGTGGAAACTCCCCCACCCCATAAAAAAGCCACAAGTCCTGCCGAGCCCCCAGATGTCTCCTCTTCCAGCCCGGGAAGGTGGCATCATTTCAAATCCCACTCTAGCACAGATCAAACAGTCTCTCCTGGGGTAGCTCCTAATGAGTGTCGAGAATGTGGGAAAATCTTCCAGTACAAATTTCATCTCTTGAGACACCAGAAAATCCACACTGGGGAGAAGCCATTCCGTTGCCTTCAGTGTGGGAGGGCCTTTGGTCGGAAAGATAAGTTTGTAGAACATCAACATATTCATGCTGGGAAGAAACCCTTCCCCTGCTCTGAATGCGGTCAAGGTTTTTCCATCGGGAGTTCCTTGTTGAAACATCATCGGACATGGCACAGTGAGGTGAGACTGAACGAGTGCTCTGAATGCGGGAAGAGCTTTGCGTTAAGTAGCATGCTTAGGAAACATCAGAAGATTCACAGGGGGAAGGAACTCTACAAATGCCCGACGTGTGGGAAGAGGTTCCATTGGAGAAGTGCCATGAAAAGACACCAGAAAATTCATGGAAGGCTATTACAATGCCTTGAAAGTCCTTCCGGCCAAGAAGGACCCTCAACCAACTTCAAAGGATCCATACAGAAGGATGCAGCAGATGCTCCCAGTGTGTGGAAGACATAAATGAGAACTTTCTCAAATTTGGCAACTTAAAGACGTGGGGACTTCAACTCCCAGAATTCCCCAGCCAGCCAAATTCATTCTCGCTGCTGTGAGCGCGATGTTTCTTGTTCATTTTTTCTGAGATTATTCCTAATTTTAAAAATTGTGGTTTCATTTTGAATGTAAACTCCAAAATTTTCTGCGTTGTACTATGTATGCCTTTCTAGTATTTTGGGGCTTTTTTTTTTTTACATGTCCACCACATGTGATAGATGTTCCTTCTTTTTCATGGCGTTTCTAACATCTATTAATATGTGATTTATCTATCTTAGATCTATCTTAGATCTTATGGATGTTGTATACCATCTGTAAAATAGTTTGTACCAATTGTCCTTTAGGTTATGACTTGGTGTGAATCTTACAGACTTAGTCCATAATTCTCCCCTTTGTTGTGTTGTGACTGTTTCTTTAAAATTTTGCATCCATTTTATCATACAGTTTTTTTGTTTGTTCTGTCTCTGTGTCATAACTAAGTAAAAAATTATATACACATCATAACAGATGGTGTTGGTTTTTTATTTACATTTCAAATTCTGTTTTTTTCCTTTAGGTCCCTCCTTCCTTAAGATCTTCTTTTTAAAAGCTTTATTTATTTTTATCAGAGTATAGTTAAAATACAAAACAGTAAATACAGAAAAGATGGCAGATAGCATTAAAAGAAAAAGACACAAACTATAAATGTGAAACTAGAAGTTAAGAACAAAGAAATGACTTCTGGCTATCCCAATTACAGATATACATACAATTGAAATAAATTAATCTCTTACCACTAATTTATCCATATTAACATTATTTCTATCCAAACAAACCCACTATTCAGTAAAACCCGTAATCAGCCCGACCTACCTCACAGGGTTGTTGTTGTGGGGAAAATAGGAGGAAGGAGTATTAGGTATGTTCGCCGCCTTGAGTTATTTATAAAAAAAAATAATAAAGGCGGGATAGAAAATCAATTAATCAATTAATTAATTTAATTAATCATAACTTCATTTTTCTCCGTCACAAGCGGATAGTCTAAAAATGGTTGCCATAAATCTATAAATCTGGAAACAGTATTATCTCTTATTAGAGCAGTTTGTGCCAACCCCATTAATTTAATTATCCATTCTTCTGTTGTTGGTATTTGTGGCTCCTTCCACCGTTGACCGCAGAGTATTCTTGCAGCAGTGGTCATATGCAGAAGCAAATTTCCATGCTGCTTCTCCAGTTCTTCCTCCATCGAACCTAATCAGAACAGTTCTGGCTTTTTTTATATACTTACACTAAGAATTTTTTGAATAACCATACGTATCTGGTCCCAAAATTTCTCTGCTTTCTCACATGTCCACCAAAAGTGGTGAAAAGTTCCTTCTCCCTGTGAACATTTCCAGCAAACATGCGTTACATTCTTAAACATTTTCGATAATTTGTCAGGTGTTAGGTACCAGCAGTACATCATTTTACAAAAATGTCCTTTAAATTACAATTTAATGTAAATTTTAAACCTTTTGTCCACATTTTCCCCATTATTCCATTATAATATTATACCCAAAGTTTCTAGGCCATTTAACCATACACCCCTTGACTCGTTCATCCTCCAAATTCATTTGTAATAACATCTTGTACGACTTGGTAATAATATTTTCATCATTCATACAAAGTTGAGTCTCGAGGCAAGTTATTTCATTTACAAATCTGTAATTCTTCTTATCCAACTTAAAACGCTCAGATAATTGCATGTAAGTAAACCAGTGACATGAAAGACCTTCTATCTCTAATTTTTCTCTTGTCTTAAACGTAGGGTTGCCTTCTTCAAAATTTAATAAATCTTTATATTTTAACCACTTTGTTTCTCCCACATTTTCTCTTCTAGCAAATGGTTCCTGGGGTGATAACCACAGAGGTACATTAGGTGACAGTCTAGCTTCGTATTTATCCCAAGTCCGTAATAAAGCCTTCCTGATGTAATGATTTTTAAACTGCTTATTAACCTTGGCTTTGTCATACCACAGCCTCCTTCCTTAAGATCTGATTTTATCCTTCTGGCTCTTTGTAAATGTATCAACCATGATACATTGCAGCCTTTATTAAGTAGTTCTTGCTGTGTTTTTAATCCCTTTGTAGAATTGAAGTGGACCATATCTGCATATGTAATTACCTTTCTTTTACTGCGATTGTTTCCAGCCTGAAGAGCATTTGAGAGAGAAGTAGAGGTGCAACTGTTGAGCTTATTATCCCCTTTGTACTATCTTGAGGACTGTTTTTTTGATGCACCTAACAAAAGGACAGGAAGTTGCGTTACCCCTTTGTGGTTTAGCCTCTTGTGTGACCAGTTATGGAATCTTCTTTGAAAATGGGGCCGATTGGAAGGGCAGTTGAAACTGCAGTACAACTCAGTCCTTGGGGTAGGTTAGGGCATCATGTGGCATCCTTTTCAATTTAAAAATTTATTTTATTTTATTTTATTTTTACAATATTTATAGCCCACCTCATCCTTGTAACAGTCTACCATCTTGGGTTTTAATTTTATATTTATATTTTTAGTGTTTTTATTATATTGTATATTTGTATTTTATTATGTATTTTCTATGAGTAATTAATTGTTTTATTTGTAATTGGTTTTTTTTGTAATTGTTTTAACTGTTTTATGGTTTTTATTGTTGTAAGCCGCCCAGAGTCACTTGCTGAGATGGGTGGCTATAGAAATCAAACAAACAAACAAACTCTGGGTAGATACAACAACAGTCCAAAAAATACATGAAAACAGATATAAATAATAAAAATCCAAAAAATACATGAAAACAGATATAAATAATAACAGTCACCAATGATTTTAAAACGGTACATAAAAGGCACCATTTCCTTAACCAAATGCCTCCGGGAACAGTGTTGCTTTGGCCTGTTTTCAAATAGCTGTAAAATGTGGTCATCGTTACTTCCAGGGACAGTGTGTTCCATAAAATGGGGGCCACCACTGAGAAGTCCTTGCCTTTGAAGAACTGGCAACTTTATTTTCATCCATTTCAACCACTGGGATCCGCTTAGCCAGTCACCACCTGATTGAATAGGTAAAAACTTCGCCATTCAAAAAACGGCCCCAATGTTTCCTGGCTCAAGGGCTTAAAAAGGGGGGAATGGTGGGAGGCGTACCTCAAGTGGAGCTATTACCATGTTAATAGGCAGGACTATCCAAATCAGGGAGGTGGAGTCAAAAACATTAAGATGATGGCCACAACTGTCGAAACAAAGCCCAGCCCCTTTTTTGACACACAGGCTTCAACGGTGCACTCCCAGACGCCATCTTGACTTTTTGACACCCCCTTGCAGATGCCCTTAATCAAATCCAACGGACTCCTGCATTCCTTATATTGCATTTATAGGATGAACCCATTGAAAGCCTGGTACAATTGCAGCCAAGGTGGGGAGAAACCAGGAAGTTGAATTTCTGCTCCAGCAAATGAACCTGAGTTTAGGGAATACAACTGAGTCATTCCAGAGACCGAGGTCTTTATGTTTCACCAAATCAGGGGAAAGGGGGTCTTTTTTTTCCTGCCAAAGACCTGTAACATGGTATAGAGGAAGATGACTTTGACAGAAATCTGCAAGAACCATTACCTAAGCAAAAGGGGCTGAAACATTTTTTAAGTGCAGAATGTCCAGATAATATTCAGAAATGGCTCAGGCAGACACCTCCCTAATTCACTGGGGTATGAGAAGGGGTGGGGAAGTACAGCACTACCAGACTCATTACAGCCGATCGCAATAAAGTGTAGTTTTAGTCTTCCTCTGGAGTTGATTTTCTGGTTGGATGTGCCTGGTGGGGCTGACATCTATCAATGTGAGAACCGCCTCACGCTCATTGGCGATCAGGACTCTACAAAGGCTTATGGAGCAGCCCAAATTATGCATCGAACTGGCCTTTATTAAGATTCAGTAATCCAGGAGAAGAATATCTACTGGATTACTGAATCTTAATAAGGGCCAGTGGTTGGTAAGCGAGGACTACCTTTAACTATTTTATTTTATCTATTTATTTCTCAAATTTGTACTACCGCCCATCTCCCCGCCGAAGAAGGACTCAGTGGTTTACAATAAGTTAATCAATTAAAACATTAAAAACAATAATCATAATAAAACATAAAATATAATACAATATAAAATTTAAAAAAGAAAAGAAAAATCCAAATGGCTACAAAAGATCATAAATATGCCCTCTGAGCTTGGTTATTTGCTTGCAAATGTTTCATTATCCAAATAGTTAAAGGTAGTCCTTGCTTACCAACCACTCATTCAGCGACTGAAGTTGTGATGGTGCTGAACGAGTGGTATTTACGGCCAGTCCTTGAAGTTGCGGCCGTCGCACCAACCCTGCAGTCGTGTGATCACAATTCAGGCGTTTGCAACTGGCTCACACTTACGACAGTCGCAGCACCCCATGGTCACGTGATTGCCATTTGAGACCTTCCCTGCCAATGGGGAAGCCGGCAGGGAAGGTGGCAAGTTGTCCCGGTGAGTCCCCCTGGCCTGCCTGTCCTTGCGTGGTGCCATAGCATCCCTCCTCCCCAGGTCTCTCGTACAGCCTGTTCCAGGCCTCCCCCAGCCTTCAGCACCACCCCGCAACGTCCCTGCGCTCTGTACCTGGGAGTCCTGCCACTTCCCACTTAAAGACCTGCACATCTTGGGGTTACGACGGCAACTGGGACTGCCAGGATTGTCATCGCCTTGATGGTGTTACCTAGTTAGGTAAAGAAACGTCTGCAAGCAAATAACCAAGCTCAGAGAGCACTGTGGACTTCACAATTCAGTAATCTAGAGACTAAGGAAGAGCAAATGGACCAATCTTCCTATCTGAGGCCATGGGGGCAAGGACTGGAATTAATCGTGTGAAGAGGGAAGCATTAAGAGATGAACCATGCTCCACAGGCGGTAGCTGAAATCTTTCAGTAAAGGAGTGTGGAGGTAACCGACGAAGGAATGGCTGAACCCTTAAGGAAGGAAAAACAGCAATGAAATTCAGGGAAGATAGAAGGCGGGAGAAAGGAACTCCAAATAATACTGCATTGATTCTGTTGGTATAAGAGGGGGCAGAAAAAACTCTCCCACGCTTTCAAGGTTTTGTTATTATATCCAACCCTGGCCTACCTCGAAGGGGTGATACACACACACACACACACACTGTATATATATATGTGCGTGTGTGTGTGTATATAAAAGATTTTTAAAAAGGAAGATAACAACTATTACAAACTAACATAAAATGAGAAAAAGAAAGAAATCAAAGAAAAAGCTGGTAAGTTTTATAAAACATGTTATGACATAAAAATGATCATAAAACATTTTAGGACATAATACAGAATGTCATAAACCATTTCCTGCAGTCAGCTCCTGACGTTTGACTGGGCTGTACAGTTCAACATGGGCTACTTTCAAGGCAGGGACATCTCTGAATATCTCCCTGAATTTTTAAGAACTTTTCAAGTGAAGGCAGTCCATTAGAAGCTCTGCCATTGTTGAAGGCATTGGGGAATCTGGTAAGGAAATATCTCTGAAAGGTGACCCAACAGATCACAGGTTGCCTAGTTCCATTTCAGACTTGAAGGGGGTTGTCAGATATTTTCTGACAAATACAATTGTGGGCTGGATGACAGCGGATTTTAAGGACCCAAGTGAGGGCCATACCATCTCCACTTTTCCTGGACTGTGGATCTGGGCTCCACGGCCACCACCTCTTTAGTTATGGGGCAGAGCCAATGGATAGCCAGTGTAGAGGAATTTAACTCTGGGGTTGAGAAACAGGCAGGAGAGGGGAAACAGTTGCTCAGCCCTGGGAAAGGAGGAAGTGTGAGAAGGAGTTTCAGAACAGCTCTGTCTGGACCTTGTTGTACGTAAAAAGGAGCAGAGACGTTTGGGACAGGCTTCCAAGATTCTGTTCTTCTATTTTACTATCATAAAGAGATAACTTGCCTGCCTTGAAGGGCTATCTGGCAAGTTTCTTTACTCAGTGGGAACCTCCCAAGATGCGAAGGATCAACACAGCATCCCCCTGCAACAAAGCTGGTGGGAATGATGACTGGAATGACGCTCGGAGTACCCCAATTAGTGGTTATTTTTCATGCTGGCAGGTGATGCTCAGTAGGATGGGAAACGAAACCAGGGAAATGTCCCAATCGTTTCCTTAACTTCTCTGGCTTTAAAACTGTAAGAGTTAAGGGGCATATGCATGTCTCCACATGCAGAAAAAGCAGACAGCACTTTAGTCACTTGGTTTCAGCCACCATCTTGATTTTTTTGACCCTCCTGGACACCCCTGGTAAGGGTAACATTCATTGGCTGTGTAACCAAAGCAGAAGAGAGTTCAACACTCCGTGTAGGGCAGCTAAGGCTGGCATCCATTTCTCCTGACTGGAAGACTGCACATTAATGCGGCCATGAGGACAAGTCCTCAGCCCAGCCAACTTCATGGGGTTGTTGATCTGGAGAAACTTACAGGGAGAGTATTCTGTTCACCCCTTTGATCATGTGGAGGAAAAGCAGTCTAGCAGTGAAGAGATAAAACCAAATATTAAATACCTACAAAGATCAGTATTGTGCAAGCCATGGCATTCCCTGTGACACTCTAGGGATGAAAAAGTTGGACTTTGAAGAAGTTGGATAGGAATAGTATTGACTCTTTTGAACTTGGGTGTTGGAGCAGACTCTGGAGAATACTGTGGACAGCTAAGAAAAACTGATGGATCGTTGAACAAATCAACCCAGAGTTCTCACTCAAGGCACAAAGGACCAGGCTCAGATTATCCTACTTCAGCTCTGTTGCTGGGAAAGGTGGAAAGAAAGGGAAGAAGAGGAGGACCAGCAGCAAGCGGGATGGTTACAGTGGCCAGGGGGGCACCGTTGGAAGAGCTGAAGGACCAGATTAGGACAGTTTGTCATGGAGAAGAACTATAGTATCTGTGTGGTCGCTAAGAGTCAACGCTGGTTTAATGGCACATCATCCATCCATCCATCCATTTGGCCATGAATGCAGCATTTGAAGACTTGAAGGACCAGATTAGGACAGTTCATCATGGAGAAGATCTATCTGTGTGGTCGCTAAGAGTCAACATCGGCCTAATGGCACTGTCCTGGGTTTAGGCTGAAGAAGGAGCACAACACTGAGGAGAAGAACCATGTTTATGGGAAGGATTGGGGATTGCTTTACAAGGTCAGTGGGAAAACAAAGATTTTTATAGAAGCTCAGGCAGGAAATCTTAGGGTTGATTGGCCAGTTTGGGGAAGCAAGGCCGGTCCTGGTCAATGTTCCTGGGGGGGCAGGGGCAGGGAGTCCATCCTTAGGCAAAAGGGGCCTTTCAGGAGGGCCACAGAGACAGGAGGTCCATTGTGAAGGAGATGGAATGTTGGGACAATGGGGGCGTGTCCTGGATGGAGGATGGAATGTTGGGGGTTCTCGGCTTGCTACTTTGTTGCCACTCCCTTCTGGGGGCTGGGCTTGAGCTGGGGAGAGGGCTGCTCCATGGCTACTTTGTTGCCACTCCCTTCTGGGGGCTGGGCTTGAGCTGGGGAGGGGGCTGCTCCATGGCTACTTTGTTGCCACTCCCTTCTGGGGGCTGGGCTTGAGCTGGGGAGAGGGCTGCTCCATGGCTACTTTGTTGCCACTCCCTTCTGGGGGCCGGGCTTGAGCTGGGGAGGGGGCTGCTCCTTGGCTACTTTGTTGCCACTCCCTTCTGGGGGCTGGGCTTGAGCTGGGGAGGGGGCTGCTCCTTGGCTTGATGGGACTGCAGGGGGGCTTTGTCAGGGGCAGGGAGGGTCAGTTGGGCCTGGTGGGATTAGGCAAAGGGTGGAACTGGGTTTGACCCTGGACATGTCCAAAAGATGGGGCGGGGGGGAATGCAATCTCCATTTTGTTAGTTTGGTTTATGTTCTCCACTATATAACACAGTAAAACATGTTCAGCAGAGCAATGCTTTGAGTGGCCAAAAAAAAGGAAAGGATTTTTCTAGCAGTGCCCTCCATAGGTTCACACCCCAAAACTCACCAGGGGCTGCTCCATATTACCTCCCCTGTGATTGCTTTGCTTTTGTAGACATTTTTGTTGAGCGAATGGTGTAGAATGGGGAACATACTTAGATGCTGTACTACAGAGGCATCAGCTGGAAATCAGAAAGATTTGGTCATGTCCAAAAGACGGGCAAGGGGGGGTTGAGAAAGGGCAGAGTCTCCATTTTCTTTGTTAGGTTTATGTTCTCCACTACAGCACATAATCAGTAACATTAAATCAGATTTATTGCTGGTAATACCTACTGAAAACCCAAATTAACTAACTTTACTGTTTAACTTTAATGCTATTAGGACTGTTGCTGTCTCTTTTCAGGTATTTGGGATTTCTAACCCATTATCAGTATCAAAAAGATCAGAAGCGTGCAAGCCAGGGTCTTCCCTGTGACACTCCATGGAAGCAAAAGTTGGACTTTGAAGACGCAGGGTAGGAAGAGTCTTGACGCCTTTGAACTGTGGTGTTGGAGAAGATGCCTGAGAATATTGTGGACAGCCAAGAAAACAAACTGAAGGATCATCGGACAAATCAACCCAGAGTTCTCACCCGAGGCACAAAGGACCAGGCTTCCTTCCTTCCTTCCTTCCTTCCTTCCTTCCTTCCTTCCTTCCTTCCTTCCTTCCTTCCTTCCTTCCTTCTTCCTTCCTTCCTTCCTTCCTTCCTTCCTTCCTCCTTCCTTCCTTCCTTCCTTCTTCCTTCCTTCCTTCCTTCCTCCTTCCTCCTTCCTCCTTCCTTCCTTCCTTCCTTCCTCCTTCCTTCCTTCCTTCCTTCCTTCCTTCCTTCCTTCTTCCTTCCTTCCTTCCTTCCTTCCTCCTTCCTCCTTCCTTCCTTCCTTCTTCCTTCCTTCCTTCCTTCCTCCTTCCTTCCTTCCTCCTTCCTCCTTCCTTCCTTCCTTCTTCCTTCCTTCCTTCCTTCCTTCCTTCCTCCTTCCTTCCTTCCTTCCTCCTTCCTTCTTCCTTCCTTCCTTCCTCCTTCCTTCCTTCCTTCCTTCCTCCTTCCTCCTTCCTTCCTTCCTTCCTTCTTCCTTCCTTCCTTCCTCCTTCCTCCTTCCTCCTTCCTCCTTCCTTCCTTCCTTCCTTCCTCCTTCCTTCCTTCCTCCTTCCTTCCTTCCTTCCTTCCTTCCTCCTTCCTCCTTCCTTCCTCCCTTCCTCCTTCCTTCCTTCCTTCCTTCCTTCCTCCTTCCTTCCTTCCTTCCTTCCTTCCTTCCTTCTTCCTTCCTTCCTTCCTCCTTCCTCCTTCCTTCCTTCCTTCTTCCTTCCTTCCTTCCTTCCTTCCTTCCTCCTTCCTCCTTCCTTCCTTCCTTCTTCCTTCCTTCCTTCCTTCCTTCCTTCTTCCTTCCTTCCTTCCTTCCTTCCTCCTTCCTTCTTCCTTCCTTCCTTCCTTCCTTCCTCCTTCCTTCCTTCCTTCCTTCCTCCTTCCTCCTTCCTTCCTTCCTTCCTTCCTTCTTCCTTCCTTCCTTCCTCCTTCCTCCTTCCTCCTTCCTCCTTCCTTCCTTCCTTCCTTCCTCCTTCCTTCCTTCCTCCTTCCTTCCTTCCTTCCTTCCTTCCTCCTTCCTCCTTCCTTCCTCCCTTCCTCCTTCCTTCCTTCCTTCCTTCCTTCCTCCTTCCTCCTTCCTTCCTTCCTTCCTTCCTCCTTCCTTCCTTCCTTCCTTCCTCCTTCCTTCCTTCCTCCTTCCTCCTTCCTTCCTTCCTTCTTCCTTCCTTCCTTCCTTCCTTCCTTCCTCCTTCCTTCCTTCCTTCCTCCTTCCTTCCTTCCTTCCTTCCTTCCTTCCTTCCTCCTTCCTCCTTCCTTCCTCCTTCCTCCTTCCTCCTTCCTTCCTCCTTCCTTCCTTCCTTCCTTCCTTCCTTCCTTCCTCCCTCCAATTTATAAATTTGTGCAAATATGTCTTATGCGAAGACCCCGCTCTCTGGAAAAGGCTCTAAGGCTAGGAAAGGTGGAAGGGAAGAGAGGAAGAGGATGTCCAGCAGCAAGATGGACAGACAGTGGCGATGGGAGCACCATTAGGAGACTTGAAAGAACAAGTTAGGGACAGAGCATTATGGAGAAAATCTACATGGTTGCTAGGAATCGAAAATGACTTGATGGCACACAATCAGTCGGTCACCCGGCCCATTAGGCAGCCTGGGCAAGCAAACGTGGTGATTTGGAACTTGTATTTCTTCCAAGCAGCCTAACAGATCTGCTTCTTCTCTAACCCCAGCTCTAACTCTAAGCTTACCCTGCTGCAGAATATCACCTTTGCACTCAGTACAGTTCCAAGATCTTTCTCAGAAGCATAGCACCAAGCCAGTGTGGTGCTAGCCACGCTAGTCTACGGTAGCCAAAAATTAGGAAACTGGTAGCCCCAAACATTGCATTTTATTTCTAAGCAAAGACGGATTTGGACCTGTTCAGTGTCATCCTGCCACTTTCAGCCCATTTCCCTAACCCGGTGTTTCTCAACCTTGGCCACTTTAAGACATGTGGACTTCAACTCCCAGCATGCTGGCTGACTGGCTGAGGAATTCTGGGAGTTGAAGTCCATGCATCTTAAAGTGGCCAAGGTTAAGAAACACTGCCCCAACCCATCAAGATCATTTTGATTTTTATTTCTGACTTCCAGGCTAGGTGAGCTATCTCACCCAATTTTGTGTCTTCTGTTAATCGGATTATTCCCTCCACCTCTTTAAGCACAACATGACTAAAAAAACACTGAAGAATACAGGGCTCTGGCCTGAGTTTTGCAGCACCCTTCTGACTATTACTAGTAGGACAGCCATCAATTTGTGGATCTGCTTCCTGGATAATAATTGTGTTTCTTGTATTTCTTCCCTCTGGAACATATGTGCTTCCATTATTATTATTACTGTAATATATGTTGATATATATTACAATATATTGTTCTCATTGATATACTTCTATTATTATTATTGTAATATATACGGTCTGAAGAGAGATCAGAGTATTATATTGTGATATATGCACTTGTATTATTGTATTGTATTGTATTGTATTGTATTGTATTGTATTGTATTGTATTGTATTGTATTGTATTATTATATTATCTTCAGCAAAGGATCGTTACCTTCTCGTGGTGCTGGAGCTTGAGCACCTCAGTGATGCCATGAGCTAAACCGTGAAGGGCCACCCAAGACGGGAAGGTCATGACAGAGAGGTCAGACTAAATGCAATCCCTGGGGAAGGTAATGGCAACCCACCCCAGTATTCTTGCCGTGAAAACTAAATGGATCAGTACAACCAGAGATATGTCGGTATACCATCGGAGGATGAGACCCCCAGGTCGGAAGATGGTCAAAATGCTACTGGGGAGGAACAGAGGATGAGCTCAACTAGCCCCAGACGTGATGACACAGCTAGCTCAAAGCCGAAAGGACGGCTAGCAGCCGACGGTGCTGGTGGTGAACGGCGAATCCGATGTTCTAAGGATCAACACACCATTGGAACCTGGAATGTAAGATCTATGAGCCAGGGCAAATTGGATGTGGTTACTGGTGAGATGTCAAGATTAAAGATAGACATTTTGGGTGTCAGTGAACTGAAATGGACTGGAATGGGCCACTTCACATCAAATGACCACCAGATCTACTACTGTGGACAAGAGGACCACAGAAGAAATGGAGTAGCCTTCATAATTAATAGTAAAGTTGCTAAAGCAGTGCTTGGATACAATCCAAAAAATGACAGAATGATCTCAATTTGAATTCGGGGCAAGCCATCTAACATTACAGTGATCCAAATATACGCCCCAACCACAGATGCTGAAGAAGCTGAAGTAGAGCAGTTCTATGAGGATCTGCAGCACCTACTGGACAACAGGCCTAAAAGAGACGTTATTTTCATCACAGGAGACTGGAATGCTAAGGTGGGCAGTCAGATGACACCTGGAATTACAGGTAAGCATGGCCTGGGAGAACAAAACGAAGCAGGACATAGGCTGATAGAATTTTGCCAAGACAATTCACTCTGCATAACAAACACTCTCTTCCAACAACCTAAGAGACGGCTTTATACATGGACTTCACCAGATGGACAACACCGAAATCAGATTGACTACATCCTTTGCAGCCAAAGGTGGCGGACATCTATACAGTCGGTAAAAACAAGACCCGGAGCTGACTGTAGTTCAGATCACGAACTTCTTACTGCACAATTTAGGATCAGAGTAAAGAGATTAGGGAAGACCCACAGATCAGTTAGATATGAGCTCACTAATATTCCTAAGGAATATGCAGTGGAGGTGAAGAATCGATTTAAGGGACTGGACTTAGTAGATAGGGTCCCGGAAGAACTATGGACAGAAGTTTGCAACATTGTTCAGGAGGTGGCAACAAAATGCATCCCAAAGAAAGAGAAAACCAAGAAGGCAAAATGGCTGTCTGCTGAGACACTAGAAGTAGCCCAAGAAAGAAGGAAAGCAAAAGGCAACAGTGATAGGGGGAGATATGCCCAATTAAATGCAAAATTCCAGAGGTTAGCCAGAAGAGATAAGGAATTATTTTTAAACAAGCAATGTGTGGAAGTGGAAGAAGACAATAGAATAGGAAGAACAAGAGACCTCTTCCAGAAAATTAGAAACATTGGAGGTAAATTCCAGGCAAAGATGGGTATGATCAAAAACAAAGATGGCAAGGACCTAACAGAAGAAGAAGAGATCAAGAAAAGGTGGCAAGAATATACAGAAGACCTGTATAGGAAGGATAACAATATCGGGGATAGTTTTGACGGTGTGGTCAGTGAGCTAGAGCCAGACATCCTGAAGAGTGAGGTTGAATGGGCCTTAAGAAGCATTGCTAATAACAAGGCAGTAGGAGATGACGGCATCCCAGCTGAACTGTTCAAAATCTTGCAAGATGATGCTGTCAAGGTAATGCATGCTATATGCCAGCAAATTTGGAAAACACAAGAATGGCCATCCGATTGGAAAAAATCAACTTATATCCCCATACCAAAAAAGGGAAACACTAAAGAATGTTCAAACTATCGAACAGTGGCTGTAATGATTGCCTAATCCCAAATACTCAGTCTCACAAGCTCGGGCTTAAAGATAACTGATTTATTAAAGGAATAGTATGCAAATACAGAGAAAGCTGAGAATGAGCAAAAGCGCGCCAAATACAAACTTAAAAGCCTTGCCTCCACCCCAGCCCCGCCCCGAGCGCTCGTTAGCAACCACCCCCTCCCAGGTGCTAGCAACCATTACATCTGCCTGAGAAAGCAACCTTGAACAGAGTTGCAAACCCAAACATACATTCCAAAGGAGCAAAATAAGGAGCGCAGCAATAATGGAAAATACCAGCAAACGTTCAAGCATGTAAGATACGGAAGAACGGGTTGACATGTGAAACATTACGATGTGAACAACACATTGAAATGGTGAACATGACATATCGCCCCCCTAAAAAATTGCTAAGGAGCCGGCTTGTCCGGATAAGCAGAGTGAAAACGGGCAACCAGGTCGGGTGAGCGAACATCGTGAGCAGAAACCCACTCAGGATGAGGGAAATGTTTCCAACGGATGAGATACTGCAAGGTGGAACGCTGGCGGTGTGAGTCAAGGATTTCCTTGACTTCAAAGTGTTGTTGGTTATCGATCATAATGGGAGGTGGCGGGGTCGGTTGGGGATGCCAGCGGTCCGATGACAGGTACGGCTTGTGTAGGCTGCAATGAAAAACAGGATGCAAACGTTTAAGATTGTGGGGCAGATCAAGTTTGAAAGTTACAGGGTTAATTTGTGCAATAATAGGAAAAGGACCAACAAATTTAGGACCAAGTTTTTTCGAGGGTTGAGATGATTTGATGAATTTCGTGGAGAGGTAGACCTTATCCCCCACAGTAAACGCGGGTTGGGGGGAATGTTTAGCATCTGCATGCTTTTTGTAGGTGGTTTGGGCATGAGAAAGGGCTCGTTGAATGTTGTGCCATGAGTCTTGTAGGGTTTTAGCCCAGTCAGTGAGAGAGGCTGGCAGTGATTGTGAGTGCGGGAGTTTGGGTATTGGGACGAACTCCCGGCCAAAGACAGTTTTAAAAGGAACTTGTCCAGTGCTTTGATGAACAGCGTTGTTGTAGGCAACTTCAGCAAAAGGAAGCAGGTCCACCCAGTTGTCTTGTTGATAATTGACGAATGCCCGTAAATATTGTTCCAGTGTTGAATTAACAGCTTCAGTAGATCCATCCATCTCTGGATGCCACGCAGTGGAGAGGGCTTGTTTGGTGCCAATCAGTTTTAAAAATGCCCGCCAAAACTGTGATGTAAATTGTGAGCCCCTGTCACTCACCAAACGGGCGGGGATCCCGTGGAGCCGGTACATGTGTACGAGGAAGAGGCGTGCCAACTGTTGCGTGGTGGGGATGGAAGCACATGGGATAAAATGCGCTTGTTTGGAGAAAAAGTCCTTTACTACCCAAATGACTGTTTTTCGTTGACTGGGTGGGAGGTCGACCATAAAGTCCATGAATATGTCCTGCCATGGGTAGGCAGGGGTTGCCACAGGTTGCAGAAAGCCTTGAGGCTTGCCAGGTTTGCGCTTGGTTGTTGCGCACACAGGGCAAGCGGCCACATAAGTTTTAAGGTCCCTTAGAAGAGTTGGCCACCAGAATTGACGCCTGATGAGGTGAAGGGTTTTAAGGTATCCAAAATGTGCAGCCAACTTATCGTCATGGCAACGCTGTAGGATCGTCTTTCGTAAAGCCTCAGGGACATACAGACGATCGTTTCGCCAGGCAAAGTCCTCAGTAAAAGTTACAGCGTTTAAATTCGCTTGTAACCAAGTGTCAGATTTCAGGTGGAAAAGCAACTGTTGTTTCAAGTCTGATGGAATTGGCAGACGCGCCGGACGGGAGGGAGGCGGAGCGGTCTGGCGTTGAGCCTGTTGCGCTCGCGTCTGACTGCGTGTCACAGCTGCCAAACTCAATTGCTTTTCAGTCCATACAGTATCCTGTACCGTTGGCCCAGGGCCAGCATCTTGGGGTCTGTGTGATAAGGCATCTGCTAAAAAGTTTTTCCTGCCTGGGATAAATTTGAGTGTGAAATCAAAGCGCGTGAAAAATTCGGCCCATCGAAGTTGTTTGGGGCTGAGTTTTCAACTGGTGCTTAATGCCTCTAAGTTCTTATGATCAGTCCACACTTCGAAAGGGTGGGAAGCCCCTTCCAATAAGTGACGCCATGTTTCCAAGGCTGTTTTGACAGCAAACGCCTCTTTTTCCCAAACATGCCACCTTCTCTCTGTTTCTGTGAACCTGCGAGAGAGGTAAGCTGTCATGCGCTGCCTGCCTCTGAATAATGCTCAGACACTGGTTCGATGGATCAGGCTCTGGTTTATTCACAGCGCAGTTACAGCGTCGGAAGAAAAAAGCTGAGAGTGACAGGAGCGCGCCGGTGCGGGGTTTAAATACCCCGCGCCGGTCAGCGCCCCCTCACTCGCGGTCACGTCACCCCCCTTTGTCCAATACGTTGCCTTGCCGGTGGGTGAGGGGTTGTGAGGCCCCTCTGGCGTCCCGGGATCGCCCATCATCGGGTTTTCTATTCATCCGGTGATTGCTGTCAGCTGGGCGATCCCCGTTGTATTGGCGCTGATGGCTCGGGTGTGCTCCGTGATCCGTTTAGTTATTGTTTGTTGGCCGTTAGTCGTTGTGAGTTGATGGCTACTTATCTTGAGCCCCTTCTCCTGTTTCCTTGCTATTGTCATGTGTGCCATTGCGCTGATGACTTCAGCTCAACGGCACTCATGACATACTGCCCCCTGTCCGAATAGTGCTCCCCCCCGGTTTTCTGGTTTTTTTTTTTTTTTTTTTCCGGTGGAGCTGTCAAAACGGCACTTTTTTTTTTTTTTTTTTTTCAAAATTCCCGCCGGAGTAGTTGTCGCCCCTCCCTTTGCTCCTCCCTCTACCACGTGCCTTCCCAGGGTGTGTCCATGGTGCGCACGCCCGGGTCACGTCCTGGCGTGCGCATGCTCCAGCCACACCCTGTTTGTTTGGCTCAGTTCGGCGAGGAGAGAGGCGTGGCTGGTCGGGTGCTTATCAGCTCCAGGTAGGGCCCTTCTTTTTTTTATTTAAAGTGCGTCGCCTTTGTTATATCTCCTGGGCGTTGCCCCCAGGTTGCCCTGTTGACTTGCTTGCCACTCCCCCGCGGCCGGGGGGCGGGGGGAGGGTGCTGGCGAACGCTTGTCACCGCCTCGTGGGCCCGGGGCGGGGGGGAGTGAGTCCCGGGGGGGGAGGTCCACCCAAGTCGCGGGCTTGGGGGGGCCCTTTCCCTCGGGGCACGGGAGGCGGGGGGGCCTGCGGGGGGGGGGTTTGCAGGGGACGGCTTGCTGACCTTGGTTGTGGCTTGTCGGGGTATGCCCGGTGAAATGCTCTGGTTAGGTCAGGCGCGTTAACGTTGTGCGCCGCCACCCATTCCGGGTGGGGGAAGTGTTTCCACCTGACCAGATAGTGTAGAGTTCCTCGTTGCTTGCGGGAGTCGAGTATGTCCCTTATCTCGAAGTGGTGTTGCCCGTAGATCATCACCGGTGAGGGCTGTGGCGTGCTTGGGTGCCATCGAGAGGTGGTTGCCGGTTTCAGGAGGCTGGTGTGGAACACCGGGTGGAGTCTCCGTAGGTTGTGTGGCAGGTCCAAGCGTATTGCTACCGGGTTCACTATTTGGGTGACTCGGAACGGCCCGATGTACTTAGGCCCCAGTTTTTTCGAGGGTTGGGTTGACTTTAGGAACTTGGTGGATAGGTAGGCCATATCCCCCGCTTGGAACGTCGGTTGTTGGCGCCGGTGCTTGTCGGCCTGCTCTTTGTAGGCTGCCTGTGCATCCTTCAGCGCCGCCGTGATTATTGGCCATGATTCCACGATCTTCCGTCCCCAGTCGCTAGCGTCCACCTGGGGTTCCGGGGGTTGAGGTAGCTCCGGTATGGGGACGAAGTCGCGCCCCGAGACTACTTCGAACGGAGTTTTCCCCGTGCTCATGTGGACGGCGTTGTTGTATGCGACTTCGGCGAACGGGAGCAGTTCAGCCCAGTCGTCTTGGTGATAGTTAGTATATGAGCGTATGAATTGCTCTAAGGTGGCATTAAGAACCTCTGTGGCTCCGTCCATCTGGGGGTGCCAGGCCGTAGATAGGGCCTGTTGGGTCCCCGTCAGCTTTAGGAAGGCCCGCCAGAATTTGGAGGTGAACTGTGTGCCCCTGTCGGTCACCACACGTGTGGGACATCCGTGTAGCCTGTACACGTGGATGAGGAAGAGTTTGGCTAGCTGTTGTGCGGATGGGACCGACGTGCAGGGGATGAAGTGGGCCTGCTTTGAGAAGTAGTCCTTCACCACCCAAATGGCCGTTTTCTTCTGGCTGGGTGGGAGGTCCACTATAAAATCCATAGAGATTTCCTCCCATGGGCGGGAGGGTTCTGCCACCCGTTGTAATAGCCCCGCGGGTTTGCCTGGTGCCCGTTTGGCCCTAGCGCACGTTGGGCAGGACGCTACGTATGCTTTTACGTCTCGCCTGAGCGCGGGCCACCAGAATTGACGCCGTGTTAGGTGTAGGGTCTTGAGGAACCCAAAGTGTCCCGCTTGTTTGGCGTCGTGTGACCTATGCAAGATCGCCTGGCGTTGCGAGTCCGGGACGTAGATTCTGCCTTCCCCCCATGCTAGGTCCTGTGCCATCGTTACCTTGTCGGGGTTTGCCAGGAACCAGGGGTCGGTTTTGAGGGCGGCGGCGAGGTCCGTGCGCATTCCCCCTGGTAGTTGCGGTTGGCTTCTTCCGGTCACAGGTTGTCCTGCCGTCGGCTGCGCCGTAGAGCCGAGCTGCCTCCGAGCGCCGCTTCGGGTGGTCACGGCCATCCCCAGTTGCGAGGCGGATAGGACCGTCCCAATGGTGTCTGGGGCGGGCTCTTCGTCTTGGGGCAGTCGGGAGAGGGCGTCGGCCAGGAAGTTCTTTTTGCCCGGCATGAACTTCAGCTGGAAATTAAAGCGGCTGAAGAATTGGGCCCATCGGACCTGTTTTGGGCTAAGGCGTCTGGGCGTTCGTAGGGCCTCGAGGTTCCGGTGGTCGGTCCAGACCTCGAATGGTTGGGTGGCTCCCTCGAGTAGGTGTCGCCATGTCTCTAGCGCTGATTTCACCGCGAAGGCTTCTTTCTCCCAGACGTGCCATCGCCTTTCTGTCTCGGAGAACTTCCTTGACAGGTAGGCGCATGGTTTCAGGAGCCCCGTGGGGTCTTTCTGTAGCAGGATGGCCCCCAGGGAGAAGTCTGAGGCGTCAGCTTGGACCACGAACGGCCGTTCTGGGTCCGGGTGCGCGAGGATTGGCTCCGTAGTGAACAGCGCTTTCAGCTTGTTGAATGCGGTCTGGCACGCGGGAGTCCAATTCAGCACTGTGCCCGGGTTCTTGGCGCGTCGGGTGTCCCCCACCCCTTTGGTTTTGAGGAGGTCCGTTAGGGGGAGGGCTATCTCTGCGAACCCCCGGGCGAATGACCTGTAAAAATTCGCGAATCCGAGGAAGCTCTGTAGTTGGCGTCTGTTGCGGGGGCGCTCCCAGTTTAGCGCCGCCTCGACTTTTGCGGGGTCCATTTCTATGCCGTCCCCGGAGATTCGGTACCCCAGGTAGTCTAGGCGCGCTTTGTGAAACTCGCACTTTGTCGGCTTGGCATAGAGCTGCGCCCTTCTGAGCTTGTCGAGGACTTGCCTGACTAGGGTCACATGTTCCTCGTGCGTTTTTGTGTAAATAAGGACGTCGTCGATGTAGACCAGGACCCCTTTGAACAGATGTTCATGCAGTACCTCATTGATGAGCTGCATGAACACCCCAGGGGCCCCCGCGAGTCCGAAGGGCAGCACTTTGTACTGGAAGGCGCCTAGGGGGCAGTTGAACGCAGTCTTCCATTCGTCCCCCTCCCTGATTCGGATGCGATAGTACGCCTCGCGAAGGTCCAGTTTGGAAAAGACTTTGCCCGTGGACAGGTGGGCGAGCATGTCCTTCACCAAGGGTAAGGGGTATTTGTTGGACAGGGAAGCCGCGTTTAGGCCCCGGTAGTCGGTGCAGAGCCGTAGGGTGCCGTCTTTCTTCTCCCGGAATAAGACGGGGGCTCCGACTGGTGAGCATGCTGGCTCTATGAATCCCCTGTCTAGGTTTTTATCGATGAACTCCCGGAGGGTTGCCATCTCCTTCGGGGTCATCGAGTAAATCTTTGGTCTAGGTAAGGGGACGTCGGGCAGTAGGTCGATCCGGCAATCCGTCTTGCGGTGGGGGGGTAGTTGGTCAGCTTCTGCCTCTCCGAAGACCTCGGAGAAGTCGGCGTATTGTTCCGGTAGGTCTGCTGTGGTAGCGGCGTTGTCTTGTGTAGTCGCCTCCGCTCGTCCTACAGTGGGGTTGGTTCTGCCCGCTGGAACTGGTGCTCGATACTCGCCGTCGCCGAATGTGAAGGTGCGGGTCTCCCAGTTGATGCGCGGGTTGTTTGTAGCGAGCCATGGCATCCCCAGGACTGCAATGGGCCGTCCGATGTGAGTGACGACGAACGATGTGCGTTCGGTGTGAGTGCCCATTTGCAGGGTGACCGGCTCGGTTTGCAGCGTGGCTGGTTTCCCTCCCGCTGTAGAGCCGTCCAGCTGGTGGAATGCCAGCGGCGTGGGGAGGGGGAAGCAGCGGAGGTCGAGTTTGGCGACTAGGTCGGGGTGGATGAGGTTTTTTGAGCACCCCGAGTCCACTAGTGCCGCGGCCGTGGTGGCTCCGTTGCCGGCAGAGAGTTTGATTGCCGCCATTATTACGGGGCTTTCGTCGTTCCGTCGAGGTGGTCCGCGCTGCTGTCCCACCGCCTGCCTCGCAACGCGTTTCAGGACAGGCGGGGAGCTTTTCCCGCCGGCTGGTCGGGGTCTACGTTATCCTCTTCCCCCCAGTAGGCGTCCCAGCCTTCCTCTGGTGTCGCTGTGGCCACGGTCATTCGGCGGTGAGGGGGCGGCCCCAGGTTGGGTGGTTTGGGGCTAATTTTCGGGGTGGGTTTAGGCGCACTGGTCGGCGGTCGGTTGGCGAAGCAATCCACCGTCTTGTGCCCTAATTTGCCACACTTCCCGCAGGGCTCCCGATTGAATTTCTTTTTTGGGTATATGGGGCCGGCCATCCCCACGTGTGGTGCGGGTACCTTTTTCCCGGCATAGTTTGTGTCTTCTGTGGTTGTCATGAGGAAGGTGCGGTGCGCGTGTTCGGCTTTCCCCGCGAGGTGGATCCACCCGTGTAGCGTTTCTGGGTCGTCGCGGTAGAGGGCCCATTGGAGAACGTCGCGATTGAGCCCCCTTTTGAACATTTCCAGCAGGGTGGTCTCGGACCAGTCGCTGACCTTCCCCGCGAGGGCTTTGAACTCCAGGGCGTAGTCAGGGACCGTGCGTGTGCCCTGTTTAAGTCTTTGGAGTGCGCTTTTCGCCCTTACTTTGGCTAGGGGGTCTTCGAAGTAGTTTTTCATCTCATTGATGAAGGCAGGGAAGGTGGCGAGGGCGGGGGAGCTGGACTCGTACAGTTGGACGTACCAGTCCGCCGCCCTGTCTTGTAGTTTGATCGCCACGGCGGCGATCTTGTCGGCTTCGGAGTCGTAGGAGTGTCCGTGCCTCCCCATGAACTCCCTGGCGTTCGTTACAAAGAACGAGAGTTTCGTGGGGTTCCCATCGAAGAAGATGGGGAAGTCCTTTGGGGCCCGGGCGTTTTGCGCGGCCCTACCTCTCGCTTCCCGGTCTGTGGTGTCGTCCGCCTGTGCCGTCTGCTGACCCTCCGCTGGCCCGTGGGGGTTCGGTGCTTCGCTCGGGGTGTGGGCCTGTGCGGGGACGTCGTTGGGTGGCGCGGGGGGCATAAGCGACTGGAGCATGGTCCGGAGTTCCGTCAGTTGGGCCCGCATGGCCGCGAGGTCAGCTCGTGCCTCCTCGTCCACAGCCCGCGCCGCCGCTGGGGCCGGTTCCGTTGGTGCGTCAGCGGGGGTGGGTTGCCGGCGGGGTTCATCCTCCCTCTGCCGCTGGTCCGCTTCCTCCGCCGTCTGCTGGGTGTCTCCATCGTCCTCCTCCGTGTTGACCGCCGTTGGGCTGTCGCTCCACGCCCGTTGCTGGGGTGCGATGTGGGGCGCGGGGTCCTCCGCTGGTTTCGGAAGGCATGTTGCTCCCTCCCGCGGTCGGGTTGCCTCCGTCGCCATCTCCCCTTGGGGTTGGAGCTGAGGCTCGGGTCGGGTGGGGTGGGCGTCCATGGCTCCGGGAGTCCACGGTGCCTCTGGCCTTGGTCGGTCCTCCTCTGTCTCTTGCCACGCGGCTCGCCCTCCTTGCCCGCGTCGCTCCGGCTTCATCTTGCTGGTCTTCTCGCCGTCTATTCCTCCCGCGGCTCGTTGTCGTCCGGTGGGGCTCGGCGAGGCTGAGTTTATGACTCTCAGCTTTATGTCATGCGCTGCCTGCCTCTGAATAATGCTCAGACACTGGTTCGATGGATCAGGCTCTGGTTTATTCACAGCGCAGTTACAGCGTCGGAAGAAAAAAGCTGAGAGTGACAGGAGCGCGCCGGTGCGGGGTTTAAATACCCCGCGCCGGTCAGCGCCCCCTCACTCGCGGTCACGTCACCCCCCTTTGTCCAATACGTTGCCTTGCCAGTGGGTGAGGGGTTGTGAGGCCCCTCTGGCGTCCCGGGATCGCCCATCATCGGGTTTTCTATTCATCCGGTGATTGCTGTCAGCTGGGCGATCCCCGTTGTATTGGCGCTGATGGCTCGGGTGTGCTCCGTGATCCGTTTAGTTATTGTTTGTTGGCCGTTAGTCGTTGTGAGTTGATGGCTACTTATCTTGAGCCCCTTCTCCTGTTTCTTTGCTATTGTCATGTGTGCCATTGCACTGATGACTTCAGCTCAACGGCACTCATGACATAAGCACAGGGTTTTAGAGTGCCAGATTGGTCTGCTTGAAGCAGAATTGCTCCAATGGAGAAGTTGGAGGCATCCACCTGCACTACAAAAGGCTTAGTTGGGTTAGGATGCTGCAAAATAGGTTCAGTGGTGAAAACCTGTTTGAGCACATCGAACGCTTGCTGGCAGGCTGGGGTCCATTTAAGGAGCGCGCCTGGGTTCTTGGAGCGCCATGTATCCCCTTGAGCTTTAGTTTTTAGTAGTTCAGTAAGGGGAAGGGCGGTTTCAGCGAAAATTTGGGCAAATGCCCTGTAAAAATTGGTGAATCCAAGGAAACTTTGTAACTGCCGCCTGGTACGGGGAGGTTCCCATGCCACAATGGCTTCAACCTTGGCAGGGTCCATCTCAATGCCCTCTGCTGAAATTCTATACCCTAAGTAATCAATCTGTGATTGATGGAAGGCACACTTGGACAGTTTAGCATACAACTCTGCTTTCCTCAGTTTAGCAAGCACTTGACGCACCAAGTGAATATGTTCTGTCATAGTTTCAGTATAAATTAATACATCATCCAAATACACTAAAACCCCTTTAAATAGGTGGTCATGCAAGACCTCATTGATAAGTTAAATAAAAACCCCAGGTGCCCCAGACAGACCAAAAGGCAACACTTTGTATTGGAAAGCCCCAAGAGGACAGTTAAACGTGGTTTTCCACTCATCCCCCTCCCTTATGCGAATGCGAAAGTATGCTTCCCTTAAATCTAACTTTGAGAAGATTTTGCCCTTGGCCAGATGTGATAACATGTCTTTGATGAGGGGCAAAGGATATTTATTTAATATTGATACTGCATTGAGCCCACGGAAATCGGTACATAGCCTCAAAGACCCATCTTTTTTTGGTCTAAGGAGGACAGGTGCCCCCACCGGGGAATTTGCCGGCTCAATGAAACCCCTACTAGATTTTTATCAATGAATTCCCTCAGCGTGGCCAGCTCTTTGGGAGACATGGGATAGATTTTTGGGTGAGGTAATTTCACATTGGGCAGAAATTCAATGGCACAGTCTGTCTTTCGGTGCGGTGGTAAGCGATCTGCTTCCTTCTCTCCAAACACATCTGCCAGATCTTGGTATTGCTTAGGCAGTCCTTCTAGGGGTTGAAGTGTCTGTACAGTAGTGGTAGCCACCCGTCCACCCTCAATGTCCTCCAACAAGTCCTTTTCTGGTGCTTTATAAAACCCATCAGCAAATGTTACAGTTCTATGCAACCAGTTGATAAAAGGATTTTGTTGTACGAACCAAGGCATTCCCAATATAACCAAAGGACCCCCCACTGGAGCTATGACAAAAGGCAATTTCTCCCAATGGGTACCCATTTGCAAAGCTACAAGTCCTGTAGAGTGGGTGACCGCTTTCCCCCCAGCCATAGTTCCATCCAATTGCGTGAAGATCATTGGTCGTTGCAAAGGAAAAGTGGGCAGTTCTAGGGCGGCTACAACATCGGGGTGCATTAGTGAACGTGAACAGCCCAAATCTAGCATAGCCCAGACTTCAACAGTTTTGGTTTTAGATCCCAATTTCACTTTGACAGTCAGTGTAGGAAAATTCCCACTCACCGAATCGTGGTCGCGCCCGGTTTCTTCCACCTGCCCAACGGCGCCCTTCAGAGCAGGTGGTAGCCTTTTCCCGCCGGCTGGTCGAAGTGTAATTCCTCCTCCTCTTCCCCAAATGGGAGGTCTGCAGGGTCGACTTCTGCGCAGGCAGCTCTCATCTTACGCGGTAATGCTGGCGATTTTCCCAGTGCTTTCGCCGGCCGCTCCTCTGGTCTGCGTCTCGGGCACGAAGTGGCACGATGCCCTTCTTTCCCGCATCTTAGGCACTGACCTTTCGCAAATCGTCATTCCCTTTCCTCTTCCCAACTTTTCGTTTTTGGGCGGCTTGCAAATCCAGGGGCACGAGCCCCCCTACTAACTCTGGTTTGCCTCAGTTCCTTGCTATGGGCGAACATTTGTAGAGCGTTTTCCGTGCTGCCCGCCAACTGAATCCACCCATACAATGTTTTGGGGTCATCCCGGCACAAAGCCCACCGGAGGACCTCCGTCTCCAGTCCCTGTTTAAACATTTCCACTAAAGTCGACTGGGACCAATCCTCCACCTTTCCCGCCAGGGCTTTAAATTCCAAAGCATAGTCTGCGACGGAGAGGGTTCCTTGATAAAGTTTTTTCAGGGCGCTTTTCGCTCTCTCTTGAGCCAAGGGGTCTTCGAAGTACTGTTTTAGTGCCCACAGAAACTCATCAAAGTCCTCTAACTCTGTGGCTTCTGCTTGGCATAACTGCACATACCAATCCGCTGCCCTCCCCTTCAACTTGTTAGCAATAAAATTAATTTTGCCCTGCTCCGAACGAAAGCATCGCCCCCAATCATCCATGTAATGTCTAGCATTGGTAATGAAAAAAGAGAGCGTGGTAGGGTCGCCATCAAACTTTACCCCAAACGGTGGAAAGGTTCTCATCGGCTCTGCCGGCTGCGATGGCTCCGCAAACGTCAACACACGTTGAGCCCCCAGTGGTGGCCGCTCCCTCGTTGCTCTCAACTCCCTTCCCCTCAATTGTCGGGAAGCCCGAGTCCTACTTCTTCCCCTGAGTGACGGGGACCTCTCTCTCGGGTAAGCCAGCTGGGAGGGGTCTTCTTCCCAATCTTCCTGTAGGGACCCCGACCCTCTGGGAATATCCTTCAGGAGGGTCACTATCATGTCCATTTTATCCTCTATTGCCTTCATGCAGGCAGAGGTGACGGGCTCTTCTAGGGGTCTAGTTGTCACCACCACCTTCGGTGATAAGGGGATTTCATGTTCCCAGGATGGCTGTGGTGATTTCCTCCCCGTTCTTGCTTCCACCTCGGGTTGAAGTTCACCCCTTGTGGCACCCTGCACCGCCAACAATAGTTCATCCAATTGGGCATCCCGCTTCTCTCGACGTGCTGCCCTTTGGGCTCGCGAAGTCGGAGCTACCAGGGTCTTTGTCGAGTCCGGCTCCTCTTCGCTCCCCTCACTCTCGCGTAGTTGAGGTTCTGTCATCGCTAGCGCTCCCCGTTACCCAAACTTTGGATGGGGCTAGCGGAAGATGTTTTAAATGATTCTCAGCTTTATGTAATGGTTGCCTAATCCCAAATACTCAGTCTCACAAGCCCGGGCTTAAAGATAACTGATTTATTAAAGGAATAGTATGCAAATACAGAGAAAGCTGAGAATGAGCAAAAGCGCGCCAAATACAAACTTAAAAGCCTTGCCTCCACCCCAGTCCCGCCCCGAGCGCTCGTTAGCAACCACCCCCTCCCAGGTGCTAGCAACCGTTACATCTGCCTGGGAAAGCAACCTTGAACAGAGTTGCAAACCCAAACATACATTCCAAAGGAGCAAAATAAGGAGCGCAGCAATAATGGAAAATACCAGCAAACGTTCAAGCATGTAAGATACGGAAGAACGGGTTGACATCTGAAACGTTACAATGTGAACAACACATTGAAATGGTGAACATGACAGTGGCACTCATTTCACATGCCAGTAAGGTAATGCTCAAGATCCTGCAAGGTAGACTTCAGCAATTCATGGAGCGAGAATTGCCGGATGTACAAGCTGGGTTTAGAAAAGGCAGAGGAACTAGGGACCAAATTGCCAATATCCGCTGGATAATGGAAAAGGCCAGGGAGTTTCAGAAAAGCATCTATTTCTGTTTTATTGACTATTCTAAAGCCTTTGACTGTGTGGACCATAACAAATTGTGGCAAGTTCTTAGTGGTATGGGGATACCAAGTCATCTTGTATGCCTCCTGAAGAATCTGTATAAATCCAAGTAGCGACATTAAGAACAGACCACGGAACAACGGACTGGTTTAAGATTGGGAAAGGACTACGGCAGGGCTGTATCCTCTCACCCTACCTATTCAACTTGTACGCAGAACACATCATGCGACAAGCTGGGCTTGTGGAATCCAAGGCTGGGGTTAAAATCGCTGGAGGAAACATGAACAATCTCAGATGTGCAGATGATACCACTTTGATGGCTGAAAGCGAAGAGGAACTGAGGAGCCTTATGATGAAGGTGAAAGAAGAAAGTGCAAAAGCTGGCTTGCAGCTAAACCTCAAAAAAACCAAGATTATGGCAACCAGCTTGATTGATAACTGGCAAATAGAGGGAGAAAATGTAGAAGCAGTGAAAGACTTTGTATTCCTAGGTGCAAAGATTACTGCAGATGCTGACTGCAGTCAGGAAATCAGAAGACGCTTAATCCTTGGGAGAAGAGCAATGACCAATCTCGATAAAATAGTTAAGAGCAGAGACATCACACTGACAACAAAGGTCCGCATAGTTAAAGCAATGGTGTTCCCCGTAGTAACATATGGCTGCGAGAGTTGGACCATAAGGAAGGCTGAGTGAAGGAAGATCGATGCTTTGGAACTGTGGTGTTGGAGGAAAATTCTGAGAGTGCCTTGGACTGCCAGAAGATCAAACCAGTCCATCCTCCAGGAAATAAAGCCAGACTGCTCACTTGAGGGAATGATATTAAAGGCAAAACTGAAATACTTTGGCCACATAATGAGAAGGCAGGACACCCTGGAGAAGATGCTGATGTTAGGGAGAGTGGAAGGCAAAAGGAAGAGGGGCTGCCCAAGGGCAAGGTGGGTGGATGATATTCTGGAGGTGACGGACTCGTCCCTGGGGGAGCTGGGGGTGTTGACGACCGACAGGAAGCTCTGGCGTGGGCTGGTCCATGAAGTCACGAAGAGTCGGAAGCGACTAAATGAATAAACATTATATACTGCATGTACTTTTATTACTGTGATATATGTTGGCATGTGTTACAATTTATTGTCATATACATACTTCTACTATTATTATTATTGTAATATATATACTTCTAAGTATATAATGAGCCAGTTTGGTCTAGTGGTTAAGGTCCTGGGCTAGAAACCAGGACCCTGTGAGTACTAGTCCCGCCTTAGGCACGAAAGCCGGCTGGGTGACCTTGGGCTGGTCCCTCTAGCTCAGCCCAACCCACCTCACAGGGATGTTGTTGTGGGGAAAATAGGAGGAGGAAGGGGAATTAGGCATGTTCGCCGCCTTGAGTTATTTATAAAAATAATAAAGGCGGGATAAAAATAACTATTTGAATTGTTTTGGTTTTAACAGTTGTTTTAATTGTTTTGACAGTTTTTTGCTTTTGCTATTTTAATTGTGTGAGCCTCCCAGAGTCACGTATGTGTGATGGGGGGCTATACACAATCAACAGGTTACCTGAGGGACCGTCTCACCCCCATCGCATCGACCTGTCCCACCCGGTCATGCAGAGAGGGCAGGTTGCAGGCCCAATCCATGAGAGAATGGTGATTCGCGGGGCCCTGGAAGCAGACCTTCTCTGCTGTGCCCCCACCCTGTGCAACGCTCTTCCCTGGGAGATGAGGCAGCCCCCTCGCCCCTGCCCTCCCGGAATAAATTGAATTGAAGACCCGGCTCTGCCAACTCGCTTGGGGCGGGAAGGGGGTAGTCAATCCTGGGGGTGGCTAGCGCCTCGAAGTGGTCCCCGTGTACTTATGAATCTGAATCAGGACTTTTAATTGCCATCTTGGATGTTATTTATACTTTGTACTTATATTTATATGTTATGTAATATATCTTGTTTTTATTGTATTTTAATCATTTCAGCTTTATTGTAAACCACCCAGAGTCCCTCTTTTGGGGGAGATGGGCGGTGATGAAATTTGATAAACAAACAAACAAATATTACAGATGTACTATTATTATTCTTCAGCAAAGGATCGTTACCTTGTCGTGGTGCTGGAGCTTGAGCACCTCAATGATGCCATGAGCTAAACCGTGAAGGGCCACCCAAGACGGGAAGGTCATGACAGAGAGGTCAGACTAAATGCGATCCCTGGCGAAGGTAATGGCAACCCACCCCAGTATTCTTGCCGTGAAAGCTAAATGGATCAGTACAACCAGAGATACGTCGGTATACCATCGGAAGATGAGTCCCCCAGGTCGGAAGATGGTCAAAATGCTACTGGGGAGGAACAGGATGAGTTCAACTAGCCCCAGACATGATGACGCAGCTAGATCAAAGCCGAAAGGACGGCTAGTGGCCGACGGTGCTGGTGGTGAACGGCAAATCCGATGTTCTAAGGATCAACACACCATTGGAACCTGGAATGTAAGATCTATGAGCCAGGGCAAATTGGATGTGGTTATTGGTGAGATGTCCAGATTAAAGATAGACATTTTGGGTGTCAGTGAACTGAAATGGACTGGATTGGGCCACTTCACATCAGATGACCACCAGATCTACTACTGTGGACAAGAGGACCACAGAAGAAATGGAGTAGCCTTCATAATTAATAGTAAAGTGGCTAAAGCAGTGCTTGGATACAATCCAAAAAACAATAGAATGATCTCAATTCGAATTCAGGGCAAGCCATCTAACATCACAGTGATCCAAATATACGCCCCAACCACAAATGCTGAAGAAGCTGAAGTAGAGCAGTTCTATGAGGATCTGCAGCACCTACTGGACAACACGCCTAAAAGAGATGTTATTTTCATCACAGGAGACTGGAATGCTAAGGTGGGCAGTCAAATGACACCTCGAATTACAGGTAAGTATGGCCTGGGAGAACAAAACGAAGCAGGACACAGGCTGATAGAATTTTGCCAAGACAATTCACTCTGCATAACAAACACTCTCTTCCAACAACCTAAGAGACGGCTTTATACATGGACTTCACCAGATGGACAACACCGAAATCAGATTGACTACATCCTTTGCAGCCAAAGGTGGCGGACATCTATACAGTCGGTAAAAACAAGACCCGGAGCTGACTGTAGTTCAGATCACGAACTTCTTACTGCACAATTTAGGATCAGACTAAAGAGATTAGGGAAGACCCACAGATCAGCTAGATATGAGCTCACTAATATTCCTAAGGAATATGCAGTGGAGGTGAAGAACAGATTTAAGGGACTGGACTTAGTAGATAGGGTCCCAGAAGAACTATGGACAGAAGTTCGCCAGATTGTTCAGGAGGTGGCAACAAAATACATTCCAAAAAAAGAAAAACCAAGAAGGCAAAATGGCTGTCTGCTGAGACACTAGAAGTAGCCCAAGAAAGAAGGAAAGCAAAAGGCAAGAGTGATAGGGGAAGGTATGCCCAATTAAATGCAAAATTCCAGAGGTTAGCCAGAAGAGATAAGGAATTATTTTTAAACAAGCAATGTGTGGAAGTGGAAGAAGACAATAGAATAGGAAGAACAAGAGACCTCTTCCAGAAAATTAGAAACATTGGAGGTAAATTCCAGGCCAAAATGGGTATGATCAAAAACAAAGATGGCAAGGACCTAGCAGAAGAAGAAGAGATCAAGAAAAGGTGGCAAGAATATACGGAAGACCTGTATAGGAAGGATAACAATATCGGGGATAGCTTTGACGGTGTGGTCAATGAGCTAGAGCCAGACATCCTGAAGAGTGAGGTTGAATGGGCCTTAAGAAGCATTGCTAATAACAAGGCAGCAGGAGACGACGGCATCCCAGCTGAACTGTTCAAGATCTTGCGAGATGATGCTGTCAAGGTAATGCATGCTATATGCCAGCAAATTTGGAAAACACAAGAATGGCCATCAGACTGGAAAAAATCAACTTATATCCCCATACCGAAAAAGGGAAACACGAAAGAATGTTCAAACTATCGAACAGTGGCACTCATTTCACATGCCAGTAAGGTAATGCTCAAGATCCTGCAAGGTAGACTTCAGCAATTCATGGAGCGAGAATTGCCGGATGTACAAGCTGGGTTTAGAAAAGGCAGAGGAACTAGGGACCAAATTGCCAATATCCGCTGGATAATGGAAAAGGCCAGGGGGTTTCAGAAAAACATCTATTTCTGTTTTATTGACTATTCTAAAGCCTTTGACTGTGTGGACCATAACAAATTGTGGCAAGTTCTTAGTGGTATGGGGATACCAAGTCATCTTGTATGCCTCCTGAAGAATCTGTATAACGACCAAGTAGCAACGGTAAGAACAGACCACGGAACAACGGACTGGTTTAAGATTGGGAAAGGACTACGGCAGGGCTGTATACTCTCACCCTACCTATTCAACTTGTATGCAGAACACATCATGCGACAAGCTGGGCTTGAGGAATCCAAAGCTGGGGTTAAAATCTCTGGAAGAAACATTAACAATCTCAGATATGCAGATGATACCACTTTGATGGCTGAAAGTGAAGAGGAACTGAGGAGCCTTATGATGAAGGTGAAAGAAGAAAGTGCAAAAGCTGGCTTGCAGCTAAACCTCAAGAAAACCAAGATTATGGCAACCAGCTTGATTGATAACTGGAAAATAGAAGGAGAAAATGTAGAAGCAGTGAAAGACTTTGTATTCCTAGGTGCAAAGATTACTGCAGATGCTGACTGCAGTCAGGAAATCAGAAGACGCTTAATCCTTGGGAGAAGAGCAATGACAAATCTCGATAAAATAGTTAAGAGCAGAGACCTCACACTGATGACAAAGGCCCGCATAGTTAAAGCAATGGTGTTCCCCGTAGTAACATATGGCTGCGAGAGCTGGACCATAAGGAAGGCTGTCCTGATTACCAGGAAACACACTGAGACAATGACTTGGTCTCTAATATTTATTAGTAGTACTTAACAAGAATCCTAACAAACTGAGGAAGTGTGGGAAAACCCAGCCATATAAACCCCAAAGGTTAAGGCGGTCCCGATCTGTGTCTCTTTGAATGGCTGAACAGTTCCTCAGTGCTACGCATGCGCTTGACAGTCTGGGTGGGAGCCCCCTGCTCGCCATCCTTACTCATGACAAAGGCTGTGCGAAGGGAGATCGATGCTTTGGAAGTGTGGTGTTGGAGGAAAATTCTGAGAGTGCCTTGGACTGCAAGAAGATCAAACCAGTCCATCCTCCAAGAAATAAAGCCAGACTGCTCACTTGAGGGAACGATATTAAAGGCAAAACTGAAATACTTTGGCCACATAATGAGAAGACAGGACACCCTGGAGAAGATGCTGATGCTAGGGAGAGAGGAGGGCAAAAGGAAGAGGGGCCGACCAAGGGCAAGGTGGATGGATGATATTCTAGAGGTGACGGACTCGTCCCTGGGGGAGCTGGGGGTGTTGACGACCGACAGGAGGCTCTGGCGTGGGCTGGTCCATGAAGTCACAAAGAGTCGGAGGCGACTAAACGAATAAACAACAAACTATTATTATTGTCATATATGTACTTTCATTATTACACGTGTACTACTATTGTGATTGTAATATATGCTAAAATATATTGCAATATATTGTTGCCATAGGGACGTGGTGGCGCTGCAGGTTAAACCGCTGAGCCGCCGATCGGAAGGTCGGCGGTTCGAAGCCGTGCGGCAGGGTGAGCTCCCGTTGTTAATCCCAGGTCCTGCTCACCTAGCAGTTCGAAAACATGCCAATGTGAGTAGATCAATAGGTACCGCTTCGGCGGGAAGGTAACGGCGTTCCGAGTCGTCATGCTGGCCACATGACCCGGAAGTGTCTATGACAACGCCGGCTCCAAGGCTTAGAAACGGAGATGAGCACTGCGCCCTAGAGTCGGATTCAACTGGACTTTACGGTCGAGGGAAACCTTTACCTTTACCTTACTACGATTATGATTGTAATATATGCTAAAATATATTGCAATATATTGTTGCCTTATATGTACTTTCATTGCGTACTATTGCTATTATTGTCATATATGTACTTTAATTATCACACATGTACTATTATGATTGCAATATATGCCATAATAATTTCAATACACTGTTGTCATATATGCGCTACTACTACTATCATTATTATATATGTACTATCGCTGTTACTGTCATATACGGTATGCTATAACAGACTACGATATATTGCTGTCCTCCATAAACTTCTATTATGAGGCATATTATTGCTGCCGCCGCCGCCATTTCAGCGTTCCCGCTCCACCCTCCCTCAACAGCCGCAACCTCCCGAGGGAATCTCGAGCCGCCGCCGCCGCCGCTTTTCCTCTCGTTCGGCCCTCCCGACTTTCCGTAGAGCGCCGCTGACGACGAACTACAGGTCCCGGCGTGCTCCGGGCGGAGGCAGGGAACCGAGAAAGAAAGGCCGGTGCGTGCCCGCGGACGTCGCCTGGTGAAGTGGATGTCTCCGGCGCGGGAAGAGCGGCGGCTGGTGGGCTCCGTGGCTCGGTGGGCCGCCATCCCGGGGAGCGGCCTTCCCCGGCCGGGTGCGAGCTTGAGGCTCCCTCTGGAAAGCGCAGGTGAGACGGAGAGCGGCTTTTCCCGCGGCCTTTTGGGCGGGCTGCGGCAACGGCTGCGGGGGTGTCGAGGCGGGGGGGCTTCCAGCCTCGTCCGGGCCGGCGGGCCTTTCCCGCGCTTCGAGGAGCGGGGCCTTCGCTCCCAGAACGGCCGTCGCCGCCTGGCGTCCCTCCCCCCCCCGCGCCGGGAGCTCTCTGCCTTTCCAGCCATTTTGAAGCAGGGAGAGGGGCGCCATCCGCCCGCAACGTGCTTTGGGCCGCCTCGTTTCCAGGCGGGGGGATGAGGGGCGGACGGGCTTCCCCCCTTCCCTGGGGAAGGGGATTCATCCTCCCCGCCTGGCGTCTGTCTTTCCTTTCCTTGCTTGTTTCTGTCTTGGGAAGATTGCAAGGGTTGGGGGTGGCGGGGAGGGCTGTCGATGCGGATTTATTTCTAAATGGAAAATGGGGCTTTCTCCCCGCTGAATCAGCCTTTTGACCCTGGAGGAGCCCTTGAAACGTTTTCCACGCCTCGGGGAACCCCTGCACACTCAGGCTCAAATATGGGCCAGAAGTTACAAAGTTGTTATATTCATTTCATGGGCAGGCCTGCACAGATGCATGAACAGCGTTCTTAAACTGAACATAAAGAATGAAACTTACCTCTTTAACGTGAAGTTGCCGAATTAGGGATAATTTTTTAAATAAATTGTGATCTCCCAGGGAACCTCTAGTGACCTCTCCTGGAACCCTTTTTGAGGAACCCTGGTCTATATCAGTGTTTCTCGAAGTGTGGTCTTAGGACCTCTGGGGGTCCCCAAGACCCTCTCAGGGGCCCGCAAAACCAAAATTATTTGCCAGCCTGCGTTGAAAAATAATAACTATTAAAATCCGCTCAGTTGATTGTACTGGCAGTGAATGCATCCATTTTAATTTTTTGACATGGTAAATAGTGATAAATGTAACCCATCCAAACGAAAGCTCTTTTGGGGCCCTCCATAATTTTTAAAAGCAGGAAGCGGTCCTGAGAACAAAACGTTTAAGAAAGACTGCTGTATATAAAGTGTGTTCTTCAAAATTGTGAAGCCCCAATAAGGGAACAGGTTGAATCGGCCGCTTGGTCAAGGCTGACCTGCGTTGTTGATTCATTTCATATGAAGGTGAAAGGTTCAGTCTTGATAGCTTTATTTGATTTATTTATCAATTTTATATAGCCGCCCATCTCACAAACATGACTCTCAAACTTGGGAGGCAGTGCCTTTGAACTCAGTGGAACAAACTTCTGAGCAATGATGGAGAAAATCAAGGTTATGTTTGGATTATATATATATATATATGTATATGTATATATATATATATATATATAGGGAGAGATTTTCATACTTTTGAATAAATAAACTGAACTATAAAGCTGGAGTCATAGCTGTACTTACCCCTCTTGAACTGTTGGATTTTTTGGGAATGAAATATGCATGTATTTAGGCAAAGCAGCATATTTTTATTATTATTAATAAACGTGAAATAACAGCTGCCAGTTCTTTAGCTGGAGCTGGCCTTCATTCATTCATAAAGTATTGACATAGTTTATGTGCAGATCCAAGCAGTGTGGCCTTTTGTAACTGACAGATGGAAATTTTGTCAATACACAGATTTTCTAAGTGTCCACAGCTTTTTGGCATTGTGGTATTACGTTTTACAGTATTACGGTATTATTTTGTAATAATTTGGTATTATTATTTTTATATTTTTATATTTTCATCCTCTTTTTTTTTTTGGTCATCTCAAGGCGGTGAACATACTTAATACTCCTGCCTCCTATTTTCCCCACCACAACAACCCTGTGAGGTGGGTGGGGCTGAGAGAGAGGGACTGGCCCAAGGTCACCCAGCCTGCTTTCATGCCTCAGGTGGGACTGGAACTCACAATCTCCTGGTTTCTAGGCCAGCACCTTCACCACTAGACCAACCTGGCTCGTCTTTATTAATTGACATAGTTAACAAAAAGAAAAATGCAAGCTTTTATTCAGACAATATTTTCTGAACAGTGTTAAATGGTGCTGCAATATATCATGTACATCTTTCTTTTATAATTTTGGTAAAACAGGGCAAAGATTTAAATGGATTCTGCCAAGTTTGGGCAAATATATATTTAACACTTTGTGTATGACTAAAATAAAATTTTTACTTTGTTCCTGTTGTGCCATATCCTTCTAAAATTAAGCAGTCTTACAGGAGGCATCCCTTGCATAAAACAGAAGGAGAATTCCCTTTCTAAGAGGGCATCAGCTCTCTACAATTTTCAATATATTTATTTACAAAAAGACGAATGTTTTATCATTCTAGAGAATATAAAACGAAAAGGCCTGGTTTGCTTTGTGGCATCTTCGTATAAGGCCTGGAAGGATCTGTCTTGAAACCATGAACTGCTGCTCCAGTCAGTTAGATGATTCCCAACTAGAAATATCAGTGGACTGGAATTTAATAAGAAATGTTTTTTGGTCCAGACTAAGTGTGTAGAGAGGGACTGCACTGTATGCTTACCAAGAAAGTAAGACTTAAATTCTTGGTGGACAGGTATACAAATCACTGTATTAATGGGTGTCAGCCATAGTAGACAGCCTTTTAGTCCAGATGTACATTTTGTCTGGAGAATAAGTGACTTTGTAACAGCCCTAGACCAATGTGTAAACATTCATAAATACAATGGTAAGGGAAGGTTTAAAAACCAACGTAAAATAATCTGTATAAGAGTAAATAAAAAAGAAGGGAGGTTTTTTGTGAAAGCCAACCATATTGCGTAATATTCACTGCTATCTTTTCATAGCTGCTAGATAAAAATTGACTACATTATGGGTAGCTGTGGCCCTATAGTCTGCTCAGAGACAAGAGATGCACCATCTCTATCTGGTAGTTGTTTTTTGAGGGGTCTAATTAGCATTAATACTGCAGTATAGAGCCAGTTTGGTCTAGTGGTTAAGGCAGCGGGCTAGAAACCAGGAGGCGGTGAGCTAGAAACCAGGAGGCGGTGAGTTCTAGACCCACCTTAGGCATGAGAGCCAGATGGATGACCTTGGGCCCGTCACTCTCTCACCCAAGAGCCAATCAGGCGTGGCATGAGAGTTCTAGTCCCGCCTTAGGCCTGAAAGCCAGATGGGTGACCTTGGGCCCGTCACTCTCTCACCCAAGAGCCAATCAGGCATGGTATGAGAGTTCTAGTCCCGCCTTAGGCATGAGAGCCGGCTGGGTGACCTTGGGCCAGTCCCTCTCTCTCATCCCAGCCCACCTCGCAGGGCTGTTGTTGTGGGGAAAAGATGAGGAAGGAGTATTGGGTATGTTCACCGCCTTGAGTTATTTATAAAATAATAAAGGGGGATAGAAAATAAATAACATGAACATGAAATAACATAAGAGGATGTGTTGCATTTCCTCTATACTTGGGAATCACCAGTAGAGATGATCCTGGTAACAATTCTTGGTATCTCCCATCAGTGTCAGATGAAGGCACTACATCAAGTCTGGCTAGGGCAAATACTCTGCAATGTCTGGAATCTTTTAGGGATTAGTCTTGGACAACTCCCAGAGGTGCTCTTTATATCTAACTTTCCATTGTCCCTTTTCAGTATTAAAATATTCATATATAAAATGATAAGTGTCATGAGCACTGATGGTGAGCAGGAGGGGGCCTCTATCCAGGGGGGGAAACGCATGCGTAGTAGTGAGGAATTAAGCAGCCATTCAAAGAGACACAGATCAGACCCGCCTTGACTTTGGGGGTTTATCTGTCTGGGTTTTTCCCACGCTTCTTCGGTTTGTTAGGATTTTCTGTCTTATGTAGCAGTAATAAACACTAGAGACCTATTCCTCGTCTCGGCGTGATTCCTGGCTGTTAGGACAATAAGTGTACGTTTAATAAATCTCACTACTGAAAAACTAAAAGTAGTTCTTACTGTCTGGCAGAAGGAGGAAAGTTTTCTACCGTAGAAATTTTGCCTTCCAAGAAGGGCTTTTTTAAAAGTACAGATCTTCTTATGGACACTTTTACAGTGTTATTGGTTATCGTAAATCCTACAGTTAAATCTCCGAACTGCATGTCTTAAAGCAATTCATGGAGGGGGAAAAAAAATCAGACAAGCCAACTTTGTCCATGTTTGGGATGTAATCTTGGACACTTAGAGTTATTACTTGCAACCCTCACCCACTCCCAGGTACCAAAAGGTCACTGAACTCTGCTTATTGTCTGTTCGACTAAAATTAGTACAATTTTAGGGGAAAAAATGGAAAGCTGCTTCCTATTTTAACACAATACCCTAATGACAAGCAGATTTCATGGATGCTTCATAGACCAACTCTGGAAAACAACAATTGTCATCCTAAACTCACTTTCCTTGGAGGATTAATGATCCCCTCAAATGTAAAGAATTTTTGGAGATGCTCTGAGTATCTGTGGTGTATATGGTTCAAGGTACAAAAATTATCAAAAGCCCCCCAGCAGATATTTGCTCTGTGAAAATAAAGTTTTTAATTTCAAAACAGAAAAATTTGGATCGTCTGTGTATATCAAAACCGGAATGAATTTCCTGGAAGTGAAGGTATCTCCATAAGAATTGCTCTAAGACAGGCAGTTTGGAGTTTACCCCTTTTTAAAATGGTGCTACATTATATTTTCAGGGAAGAATATGCAGCAAGGCTTCTTGAACTTTACAAAAACACATCTCTAAAAGGGAGCCAGTTGGGTCTAGTGGTGAAGGCAACAGGCTAGAAACCAGGAGACGGTGAGTTCTAGTCCCGCCTGAGGCCTGAAAGCTGGCTGGGTGACCTTGGGCCAGTCACACACACTCAGCCCAAGACCCAATCAGGCGTGGTAGGAGAGTTCTAGTCCCGCCTAAGGCCTGAAAGCTGGCTGGGTGACCTTGGGCCGGTCACACACACACAGCCCAAGACCCAATCAGGCGTGGTAGGAGAGTTCTAGTCCCGCCTTGGGCTTGAAAGCCAGCTGGGTGACCTTGGGCCAGTCCCTCTCTCTCACCCCAACTCGCCTCACAGGGTTGTTGTGGGGAGAATAGGAGGAGGAGGAGTGTTGGGTATGTTCCCCTCCTTGAGTTATTTATAAAGATAATAAAGGCGAGATTAAAAAAATCTAAAAAAAATCAATGAATCTGTGATGCTTTCACTTTGAATACTTAACAAGGGTAGTAAAGTGATGTGGTAATAAAGTGTGATGTCATGCGACTGCATCACTTAGCAACAGCGGGCCCTGTTGCCATCAATGAGTGAGGGCCTCACGTGGCTGCGACTTGCGATCTCCTGCCGGCTCCCAACAAGCAAAGTTGATGGGGAAGCCGGCGGGAAGTTGCAAGTCCCAGTCACGACGAGTTTTTCCTCGGGCAGCTTGCAAACATGCCGGCAGGCGGGTGAGCAGTATGGAGTGCAACTGGGCAGGGGAGAGGGGGAGAGGAGCGCAAGGCACAAGTGTGGTGGAGACGGTATATGGCGGGGCATGAATGCAAGGCCTGGGGGTGCGTGAGGCAGTGCGAGTGCAGCAGGCCTGGGGGTGCGCAGGGCCAGGCAGGCGGCTGAGTGCCAGATTGGGGCCTGCACTTGCCCTGCCACCAGGGGGTTCCTTGGGAGAAAAAGTAGCTGGAGTGGGAGCGACTTGTCAGAGCAACTTGCCACCTTCCCTGCTGGTTTCCCCATTGACTTTGCTTGTGGGAAGCCAGCAGGGAAAGGCGCAAATGGCAATCATGTGACCGTGGGACCCTGCAACTGTGGTAAGTTTGAGCCAGTTGCCAGGCGCCCGGATCACAATCACATGACCGTGGGGACACTGCGACGGGTGCAACTTCAAGGACCAGTCATAAGTTCCCCCCATTCAGCACCATCATAACTTCAAATGGTCGCTGAATGAGTGGTCAGTAAGTGAGGACTGCCTGTAAATGTATCAACTTCATTGGAGCTAAGGTTGGGCAAGATAATACATGCACCGCTTACATAGTTGCATTTTAATCTCTATGGTGAATATATCGATGATAGCACTTTGCAACTTTGTAAAATTAAATGGGCAAAATGCAGAAGTTTCTTGAGATTTATACAGTTACCCCAGAGACTGTGGGTATGTCACAACACACCACCTCAGCAGCGATCCAGAGTATCGATCAATCACCAATCATAGTTTGGTGTCAGGGGATCATTCCATTCTGCAGAAATAAGAGTTTGGACCACTTCAGCTATGTTTAGAAACCCCCAGTCCTCAAAATATATTACTTCAGTCGGAGCCAGTTACAAAAATTGACATGCTTGCTGCAAGGGCAGGTTTTAACGCATCAGTTTCAACATTTTGGGAAATTGGCAGAGATAATTTTTTTTAAAAGGTTCTGAAATGAAGTTCTGTATTAGAAATAACGGGGAAAATGCAAGGTATATATAAAATTACAATATGGGTGCCTCTGCTAAGAAAAGAAAAAGCTGATCTTTGTGAAGTTCAGAAGTCCAAGCTTCGCATCATCCACTCACTTAGCTTCGAGTCGTCTTAGTAAACATACGGTAGGGGAGCAGTCAGGTTCGCTATGTTTTTAATTAAATGTACATATAAATTGAAGGAAATAATCAGTAGCTTTTGTCCTGGCCCAACCTGTTTTTTAGAATGCATCCCCAACATGCCATGGTTAAGGGCACCCCAGACATCACCATTATTGTTATTATTACTGTATATTGATTTATATTATTGATTTTATTTTTGGTATTCTTGTTCCTAAAGAACCTTAAGTGGTTCTAAAAATATATTAAAATAATAAATAATAAAGCCTCCAATCCAAAAGCAGAATCATGACATTATTAAGTCTCTTCCTCCTCCTCCTCCTCCTCCTCCTCCTCCTCCTCCTCCTCCTCCTCCTCCAGCAGTTGCTGGCCTCCTCAGGGGTCTGGATGGATTACACTTGGAGGCTGAGCAGCCCCATTCAGCCTTTGGTTGCCCAGAGCTGTTGGACTCAGTCTGATGCTCAGTAAGGATGAGGGGAGTCGTAGGCCATGCTGCCATCTGGCTGAGGAGGTCCGGCTGAGAGGGGCCTGCATCCTAGGTCTCCCTGCTTGAAGGTTTTTGTTTAGTTTAATTTTGTTTAAACCAGGTCTCCTGCTGTTTCTTCGCATTGGCTAAAGTTATAAAAATGACCAGGTGAATGTTTTTCTAGTGCTGAGGTGGTAGGGAGGAAGCATCAGCGTAGGGAGGGCTACCAGATCTGAGCTGCAGAAATTCAGATTTTTGCAGTCTTAGTGGGACAGATGCAAATCAAACGAACACGACAAATTTCTCAGTCAGGCACTAAGGGAAAGGCACACACAGTGTAAAGCAAACATCAGCGAGGGAAGGTTGCTTGGGGTGACAGAGCTTGTGAGAGGAAGCCTCTTCCTACTAAACCAGGGGTTAGGAACATACAGCCGAAGGGCTGGCGCGAGACCCTAATTCAATTAATCTCATCTGGCTCTCCTTCAAAAGAGAGCTTGCTGGAAAGGGCGGCAGACCGCCGATCCAGTCCATAGTTTGAAAGATATTGTCTCCTGGGAAACACTCCCCCAAAGGAGAACTGTAAAGGCCTTCTGAATTTTAGGCACCCCTGTCATTTTCCCCTTGTAGTTATCCCAGTCCCCACACGATCTAAAAGTTGCTCTATGTTAAACTGATTTGAGAAAACGGGAGTCAAGTTAAAACACTGACAAGAGAAATGTTTCTTTTTTTCAAGCTTTTTAACATTCTTTTTTGAGTCTTTTTATGTGCTAATCTTGGTTATTTATCTTCCAGAAAGGCCTCCCCACCCCAATCCCCCTTTATGGGGTTCTTTTGAAGGAAAGGCCCATTGAAATCTTTGAGAGACACCAAAAGGCCAAGGAGCTGCCTGTGGTGCATCTCATTTTCGGAGCAAGGGACAAGACATGGAAAAGGGCTTAGAGGGCTCGGGAAAAGTCCCACGCATCGTCCAGGTGATGTATTTTAAGGGGGTGCCAAGACAGCTGAACCAGCAGCCAGATGTGGGGCTACCCCAGCAGTGGGAAGCCCAGTGGCAGGCATTTCTGAGCACCCTGCAGCCGGCCCACATGGGCCGGGGAAGCCTTCAGCTAACAGACGCGGTGCCCTGGGATGACGCTCGGGCGTTTCTGGCGGCCTTTGAGCAAGTCGCCGAAGCTTGCCGGTGGCCCCGAGAAGAATGGGTGGGCCAGCTCCTGCCAGCATTGCGGGGAGGAGTGGAGCAGTCCTTCTTCAGGCTGGACGCCCGAGAGAGGGGGGACTACGTGAAGGTGAAGGCCGCCATCCTGCGAGCAGACGCCCTCCGCATGGAAATGAAACGGCAGCACTTCCGGCAGTGTTGTTACCAGGAGCTGGAGGGGCCGCGGGGGGTGTACAGCCAGCTCCAGGAGCTCTGCCGCCAGTGGCTGAAACCCGAGAAGCACACCAAGGAGCAGATCCTGGAGATGATCATCCAGGAGCAGCTTCTGGGCATGCTGCCGGCTGAAGTCCAGAACTGGGTGCGGGAGTGCGGGCCAAAGGACTGCGTCGAAATGGTGGCGTTGGCAGAGGATTTCCTGATGGGCCGCCGTCATGCGCCCAGGACCTGTGACTGGCAGGTGAGAGACTTACCCCTGAGACCGGAACGCCCTCTCTCTTTGGTTAGTGCAGAGGCTTCTGATCGCCATCCGTGAGGCAGCCCCTGAGTGGCTGAAAGCCCATGATAGGGATTGTTAGCTTTAAGCTGGCTTAGATCTGTAATGTTGTGTGAAGCCACAAAGTGGTTAATTCAGTAACCAAGTTAAGTGTTGCATGTGCCCAGCCAGTATTAATCCAGATGTAACATTTTCATTGCCGACCAGGTAAAAGTATAGAGTGGGAAAATGCAGTGAGGCCGTGATCTACAGCTGGTTCTTTGTTCTTTCAGGTTCCTCTGCCAGAGGTCACAGTTAGTTCTCTGGAGTCCGAGGGGAGGCAGAGGCAGCATTATCTCGGAGGTCAGTCGGAAGTGGGAGTGGGAAATTGGTTGGGCGGGGAAGGAGTTATACTCCATTGTCGGGAAGGAAGAGTAACTTGTACAGGTAGTCCTCGACTTATGACGGCAATTGGGACTGGAAAATCGGTTGCTAAGTGATGTGGTTGTAAAGTGTGACCACAACACTTAGCAACAGCAATTCCTGCAGTCCCAGTTGCTGTTATTAAGTGGATCCCATGGCCATTAGGTGAGGCAACTTCCTGCTGGCTTCCCACAACCAAAAGTCAGAGGGGAGTCCGGCAGGAGGTTGCAAGTCCCAGGCTGGCAGGCAGGTAAGTGGCTGCTTCCGGGTGGGGGAGGGAGCATGGGGGTGCGGGGGGAGGGTGCATGAGAGGTGCAGGGAAGGGAGTACGTGTAGGGGAGGGGAGGGTCAGGGAGGGTGCGCGGGGGTGTGCAAGCGACTTGCAGCCTTCCCTGCCAGCTTCCCCATTGACTTTCTGGGGAAGCCAGCAGGGAAGGTTGCAAGTGGCGTTCATGTGATCGCAGGGTGGTTGGCGACCGGTCGTAAGTGTGAACTGGTTGCCAAGCACCCAGGTCGCAGTCAAGTGACTGCAGGCGTGCTGGGACGGCCGGAACTCCAAGGACCAGTCGTAACCACCATTCGTTCAACGCTGTTGTAACTTGGGTCGCTGAACCAATGGTCGTAGGTTGAGAACTACCTCTATGGCTCTTTTGTGAAGTTAAAGATGTGTGAGTGGGGTTGCTGTTCCTGACACGGAAAAGTCGGTAGCTGGGCAGTCAGCTTGAGTTGTTCCTCTTACGGTGTGTGTATGTGTCGGTGGATTTATGCTTTGGCTGTGTGGATGAGCCAAGCCCTTTGTGGCCCAAGAGATTTTAAGAAAATTCTTAAACAGTTGGGTATAAAACGTGCCTACACCAACGGGCTGAAAAGAAGATAGCATTGATGAGCAGCCTCCTTATGGACTTTTTGCTGAAAATGGGAAAAATGAATTGGTGGTTTATGGATTTGCTGATTAAAAAGGGTTGAATGTGGGAAGACGAGAACCCTGCAATGTAGGCTTAAAGAGGGAGGAGTTTGCTACTGCTGTAAAGAAGATCAGAAGTTGCTTCTTTATATGTCTTTTTTATTTGTACTGTTCTCTGCACTTTTTCTTTTATCTTTTTGCTATTTGTATTTATATATTTTCATGTTTATCTTTTACCTGTGTTAAAATTTATCCTAAAACTATATGCTAGTGAAGATAACACCGATGAGCTAGAGAGTTTAATGTTTTACAATTCTAAGGTGACAGTGGATGCTAAATAAAGTACTTACCCTTCTTTCTCTCTTTTCCTTTCTCCACCTCCTTTTTTGACTTCTGTTCTTGGGTTTCACAGCCAGTGAAATTGCATCCACAAGGAATTCGGGTGCAGTCCATCCATCAACAGGACTGGAAACAGCTGGGGCTGGGACAGCTGAGGTGTGTAGACTCTCAGTATGAGAGCTTAATTAAAGCACGTATTGCCTTAAAACAAATCCAGATAAAATGGAGGTTCTCATGGAGCTGAGTCACAATTGCGGAGAGAGGTTAGGTCTTCTGAACTGGGTTACACCCTTCCAGAAGGAGTAGGAACAAAGTTTGAAGAAGCTTCTGAATTCACATTTCTCTTGTCTCCCAGACTGAAGCAATGGCCAGAAGCACTGTTTATCAATTTTGGTTGATATGCTCACTGTGTCTCTTTCTGGAAGAAAGTGGTCTTAAAGTTGCGTTGGTTCTACTAAAACCCATTAAAGCATAAATTCATTTAGTATACAGTCTAGCAGCCAAGTTGGTCTCTAGAAAAATAAGCCACATTATACTGATTCTGAAAGCATTATACTGGCCATGTTTGCTTCTGGGTGAAATCCAAAGTGCTGGTTATTACTTATAAAAGGAACTATAGAGCTGCTTGAAGAACGCCTCTTTCTGTTTGATCTCACTGATCATAAGTGATCATATATTAATCTGAACTGATTGGGATCATGGGAGGCCGTTCGCCCACCGGGGCTGCAGGTTTGACTCAGACTCAAACCTTTCCTGTAGCTGGTGCAGTGCTTTGAATCCCCTCCCTCTGGAGTAGAGGGCCTTAAGTCATATTTGTTGGCTTTTTAAAAGGCTTTAAAAGAACACCTTTTTAAATTTGCTTTAAGGGTTGGATTTAAATTGGTGGAGCTTAAGCCGGCAGGGAAGGAAACTTAATTAGCATGGAGTTGTTAATGCAATCCACTGAGCTCTGATTGTCAGTTCTGTATTAGTTAGAAGACAAAGTCCTGTGGCTAATGTGTCTTTTAAGAAAAGCTTGAGGGACCAGAACTAAACCTGCCATTCATTCCTTCCTCTCTCAGGAGCCCATAGATGTGAAGGATGAGTTAAGCCTTGATCAGAAGCCCATACACTGGGAAGTCTTTCAGGAGAATGGCGGCAGTGTCAATGCTTTGGGTGAGTCTCTCTCATCGGAGATACTCTACTAGACACTATACTCAGGCCCAAGTTTGCTTTCCAGGAGTTCAAACCACTGAAAGCAAGGATCACCGTCTGCATTGAGAAGGGTGCAGGGTTGCCTTAAGCTCACCTTGTCCAGCATTCTGGCCCTGCTTCTTTGCGGCTGTTGACCCTCGCCTGTGTTACGCTGTTTCTGTACGTGAAGACGCTGATAAACTAGCACCACCCAAACTATGCCAGCTTGGGATTCTGGCTTTCCAGTTTCAAAGCACCTTGACAGTACTGTTTCTGATAATGGTTGCTGCATCTACCACATCCTGCTGCTGTCATTAGTTCCAAAATGGCTTGTCTCGTATCCCAGAGAGGCAGAGTCAGCCGTATGTACCTTTGACTTTCTCAGGCTCTGGAGTAGTTTAGGTCAGGAGTCCTGGATTATGACTTCCCTTCAGATGGGATGAGAATTCCCAGTTATCCTGACTCCCTGTCTGTTTCTTAGTTTGTTTTCCTTTCTCCTCCGTCTGTTCTTCACATTTCCACCCAAGAAGGACTCTTGGTTCCTACACCTGAAGTCATCTCCCAAGCTGATCAGTCCGAAGCCACCTTCCAGGAAAGACTTGAACACAGAGACCGAGTCCCTGACACCCTCTTTGGTAAGTCTGTGTGTGCCTAACAACCATCCTGACTGAGAGGGGGAAAAAACCTATCACTCAAGTTCTTGTTTGGTGGCCTCAAGCCAACATCTGTAGGTGCTGCAACCATCTTCAGTCCGAATGCGGATGAGCAACCCCCAACCCCCAGCCAGCCTCCATTTCCTGCTCTTAAGTGCCTTCTCCAAAATGCAGTAGTGTGATTCAGCGACATCGTTTCCCATCGTTCTGGGGTGGAAAACACAATAGAGCACTAGTGTGAAGCCTAAACTACAAGCTTTACATTGTTTAGAAAATAAATTGACCTCTCCCCCCAAAAAACACCCCAGGAAAAAGGAATGGATAAATCTATCCTGAATCATTCTTTATTTCCCTCTAGAATGCAGCATTTCTTATTGAATCCCCCTTCTTCCTTGCCATTTTAAGACGTGACTTCCCAAGGATTGGGGAGCAGTGAAGATTTCTTGCAGTCTGTTTGGGAGACCTCGGTGTGATTTGCAGGAGTTTGAAGCTGGGAGAGGGAGTTGTCACTGCACTCCTGATATTCTTGATTATGCTGTAGGATTCAGAGAAGTCCCAGTCTGCTCAAAGTGCAGAAAGATGAGGCAGTGCTTCCACTGTGTATAAAATATATGTACTTCCAAGGGTATTCCCCAGAAATGCAAATAAGAGTTGTGTCAGTTCCAGTTATCCACTGTTTCCGTGCATCTTGTTACCAGCTGGTGAAATGTCGGGTTTCAGAAAGTGGAAACTGTAAATTCAAGGTAGATCCCTTGAATTTGAAGGCTGTGAATGAGTTCATGGCCCACGTTTCCTTGATGTCGTTTCACCTCACTGTTCAGCTGAAGCAAACTCATACCATACGGTTCCTCATAGGAAAGTGATTTCTTGTGGTTTCTCTTGCCTTTCCCACCAGGTGGACGAATCATAGGAGAGATCAAAATTGAGACTTTTCAGGAGCCCATTTCCGAGGCAGAAGATGGACTGGAGGCCCAGCCAATGGAATCCCCAGGCACCGTTTCCTTGAGTCCTGAGGCTTCTCCCCTTGACCCTGAGAAACAGCTGTGTCCCAGGCAACAGGAAGGGGAGCAGAGGAGAAAATACACTCGACGCCGGAGAAGGGCCTTTAAGAAAAAGGGCAAATACTACCCACCGGAGAAGAAGCATGCTTGCTCTGAGTGTGGGCACAAAAGTTACTACTATTCCGATTTGCTAAGACACATGAAGTCCCATGCAGCAAAAGAGTTGCATAAGTGCCTTGAATGTGGGAAAACATACCGAGGCAGGACATACTTTGAGAATCACCTGAAGATCCACCTGCCGCTGGGTGATTCCACCAGGCGCTCGACAAGAAACTCTGGCTGCCAAATGAAAGAGGAATACATGTGCTTTGAATGTGGAGTCATAAAAAGTACCATGTCAGGCCTCACCGAACACAGGAAAGTCCACACAGACGAGAAGCCTTTCGAATGCCCCGAGTGTGGCAAAGCTTTCAAGTGGCGCTCGAACCTGTCTAGGCATCGGGGTCTCCACACGTACAGGAGGTTTTCCTCACGGCAGATAATGCTTAGAGGTGGGTCTGAGACACATGAATTAATGCATTATTATTATTATTATTATTATTACTATTATTAAAGACATGCTCTCAGAACTGGGCAGGAAACCTTGCAGAGTGTAAAGCAAAAGCTGATGGAATATTATAGTTGAGAAGTAATTTGGAACTGGCAGAAAGCGTAACGTTTTCTTTCTAGCTAACGGTCTAAAAAACTTCCGTGACACATCTGCTTACCTCTTTTATGTTGTTTGTCAGCTCTTTGGAGGACTGACCATTTCGTGATGGAATAGTCGACTTTCCTCAGTTAGATGGTCCTTCTGATATTTTGCACTTCAGCTTGGGCAAGCTTGTTTGGGGACTGCTCCTCCCTCCCTCCCTCCTCTGTGCCGTCAAATCTTCTTGTTGGCCGCTTGTCGCAACACACTGGAGTATAATAAAATAATAAATAAGAGTGAAGCAATGCCACAAGAGCAAATCGATAATATGGTGGCTTCTAGAAGGCCATCACAGAGGAAGTCAGTCCCAGTCCTGGAGAGGGGCATTTTCAGAATGCAGATACCGTGGTGCCCAGCCATATACGGCTGCATGTGAGCATTTTGAATTGCATCCGGGAGCTCGGTAGCCAATGCAGGGTCTTCAAGGTAGGTGTCATGTGGTTATAATGATGGTACCAGTCAAAAACTGGCATTTCCATTTTGGGCCTTTGAAGGTAGCGCCCTGCAGAGTACGTTGCAGTAGTCTAATCACTTGATAAGGTGAGAATCTCTCAAGCAGTGGTTTTCCCTGACACGGAACTGCAAGTGGACTTTGAAGAAGCAGCATAGGAAGAGTATTGGCGCCTTTGAACTTTGGGGTTGGAGAAGACTCTGGAGAGTACCGCGGACAGCCAAGAAAACAAACAGATGGATCATCGAACAAATTAACCCAGAGTTCTAACTCGAGGCACAAAGGAGCAGGCTCAAGTTATCCTACTTCAGACACATTATGCCAAGACCCAGCTTTCTGGAGAAGGCTCTGATGCTGGGCAAGGTGGAAGGCAAGAGAAGAAGAGGAGGACCAGCAGCAAGATGGATGGACTCAATTACAGAGGCGATGGTTGCCCTGTTGGAAGACTTGAAGGGCCTGGTTGGAGACACATCACCCTGGATTAGGTCTATCTGTGTGGTTGCTAGGAGTCACCACTGACTTGATGGCACATAATCAAAGTCTCATAGTGATAAGGGCACGAGTCAGCGCAGCCAAGGCCTCCTCTTACGGGGATTGAGTCTCTGGAAAGCAGAAAATTGGGAAAGGCTGGGCTAAAGAAAGCAAAGACGGCTCATATGGTACATGGCCTCAATCTGGAATACTTTGTGCTCCCATCACAGTACAGGTGGGAGACTAGATTAGCTAGGGATCAGGATCATTTAAGCTACATATCTTGTTATCATAGGTGGTCTTTCATTTTTTTAATCTGTTTTGCAGGGTCCTGAACAAGATACACCCTTCTTGCCTCTTCCCAGCGCAGCTCAGACAGTTGCCTGGGAAGGAGGAAGTGCAGAAGTTCAAAGCTTGATTCTGACTCTCCCATCAGCTTTGGCCAAAGAATCAGCCAGGGCCAGAGTTCAACATCCTAGTAATATTGTTCCTGATTTTTCTCAGAAAGTAACTTTCTAGCCTTGAGCAGGAAGCTGAGTGGGATAGGACAGAGAGGATACTTCTTGCACGTATGGTGGTTTGTTAGTCTCTGGAACGGCTAGCAGTGAGTGCTACTCCAACTTAGAGGCAGTGCGCTTCTGTATCCCTTCCTGGGGATAAAGGGTAAGGAGAATGGAGCCTGCAAGCCATCAGATCCTCACAACACTTTGCAAACAGGATGTTTCCTCTGATTTTGGGTGCCTTTCAGTTGTTCAGTTACTGTTACCCAGTTGACCTTCCATATGCCTGTCTCCATGCCTTGTTTTTTTCCCCCATTCCTAATGCAGGTGGTTGTATATCAATGTATTTGTTCCCATAGGTGCTAGTGAATCAAATAAGGGCAAAAATAATTCTACGCAGGAGCAAAAGTCCCAGCCAGGAGAGTCCTCCACTGTTTTGCTGAGTGCTGAGATCAACGAATCTAACCCTGTTTCAAGGCTGCGTCCAAGGAAATCTCAAGAACTGGAGCTCTCTCATCTGTATGGGGTGAAGACCTTAAAGGTGACACTGAAGAAACTTCCAAGCCCTCGGAAAGGGGAATTCCAGTGCCCTGATTGTGATCATAGAGCTGAAAAGCTTTCAGAAGTCATTAAACACATGAGAGTCCACACAGGAGAAAGACCCTGTAATTGCCCCGAATGTGGAAAAACCTTCAGGTTGCCATATAATCTTTATCAACATCGGAAAGGCAATGCATGTTCTAAAAAGATGCCCCTTTCTGATACCTTTCTCGCAGAAGAGAAGATAACCCACAGAGGTAGGTGTGATGACCTGGCTGATAACTAATCATTCTTCCTTCTCTTTTATTATGCTCCCCTTTCTGTTTAATCTGGCATTCGTACATTGACAACAGTTTTATTGCACTTCCGGTGAGGACATGGCGAGTTAAACGTCCCCGAAGGAGCGGGGACCGTGATTACAGTGGAGATAGGTGGCCAGATGCTGGATCGCAGCAAAATCTCTCCGGAGAGAGGAAAGAGTGCGAGATTGCCCACAGGTATTCCAGACAGCCGATCCTCATGAGTAGACCGCAGGAACCAAGGTTTTTGTGGCTGGCTTGTGCGAGTGGATGGGAGTCAAGGGATTCCGTCTAAGCTCACAGTCATAACGTAGCCGACACAGACATAAAACTCAACCAAGCTTCATTTCTTACCACTTTGGGAATTATTTTTTTTATGGCTTTTTCAATATTAACCTTTGGAACGGCATTCACTGAGTGAATCTCCTTCTCCTTAGTGAAAGAAGTTTCAAGTACGAGTTTAAAAGGATAAGGATTTAGGAAAAAAAATACTTTGGGGAATAAACAGCAAAAGGGTGTTTAGAGTGTTGATTTTGGAACGTTACTGACTAAGGGTGCAAATGGATTTGAAATAAGACTTTGAAATTAATTATAAGGATCCTTCCCGTGGGAAACTGCTACTGTTTGGATTCCTTAGGGGGGGAAGAACATGATAAGATGGGACTTTGAAGGTTGGACACTAAAGGGAGCTAGAAGAAACTAAGGATTACAATTAAAGGAGAAGAATACTTAATACAGAATGGAGCAAAATACTTTTAACTTTGGACCTTTTTAAGGATATTTGTGAACAGTGGACTCAGAAGTTGATTTTAAAAGTATCTGTTATCCTGGATAGATGGTGTGCAAATGATGTTATAGAAGAGGAACAAGCTCTACTGGATAAGAATGTAATTGATTTGAATGTGGATTTTAAAATGACAAGCTACAAGAATGATAGAGAAAAAGATGATATGCTGGATATACAAATGAAACCAGTTGATGGGTTAATAATTAAAAGGAACTTACAAATAACAAGCCAGAAGAGTGATTTGGATAACTTTTCTATACTGGATTTACAAAAGAGTCCAGTTAAAGTTTTGAAGGATTTTCTGAGAAGGGATAAAGAAAAAATGAAAAGAAACCCAGTTTTTGGACACTGTTTGAAGGGATTAAAAACCAAGATTGTTAAAAGTACAGGGAAGGAATATAAAGTTGGTTTATTTGATCAAGGTTAAAATAGAAATGTAGTTACCTCTGGTAACCTTTAATGGACTTTTGCTGGCTAGGAATGAATGACAAGGTTTTAAGATTTTGTTTATAGTTAAGAGATGAGATATGGGAGGAACAGATAATTTGTTGTATTTTAAGAGAAGTTGACAAATTACTAAAAATTGTTTATACTTGTGATGAAGGGGGTAGTTACTTCTTTATAGATACAGTTTCCCTTTTTCTTTTCTCTTTACTTTTTTTTCTTTTCTGCACTTCCTAATTTTTCTTTTTACTCTTAAGTAGTTTTTTTTAGTTTGTATTAGCTTTTATCTTTTCAATTATAATCTCTAATACAATTATTATTTTAAAAAGCAGGGTTTTTTTGCTATTCCATGCCAATATAGATAGAACTCTTCAGAATCTTTGCCAACATTCCTGTTCTTTTTCTCTTTCATTACTGCCGGCTTACCAGTAAAATGTTCATTATGTGGGGAGAAAGCCTATCAGTCTTTATATAGCAATGTTGTCATTCATCTTGTTCTTTCTTCCTCTCAGCGATAAATTACAGGTTAAATTGGGCGGCGTTGGGCTTCAGGGTTTAGTAGCCATGGTCTAGACAACAGATTTCCCAATGTTTTGCCAGCAACTGTGGCTGGCATTTTCAGAGGCAAAGGGATCCGCCGTGCAGACCACAAGCAGCTGAGCAGGAACTGACTCAGCTTCTCTCTTTATAGCCAGATATCCTGACTTCTGATTGGCCTTTAGCCAAGCTGGTTTCTGATTGGTGCAGGTTGGTGAGGGCTGGTCTCTGGTCGGAAGACAGGAGCCCAGTCACTGAACTCTGAAGCCCAACTTTGCCCAACAGTGAAAGCCTACACCAGTTATAGGTTAACTTGGTAGATGCTAATGGTGAAGGAAATTCTGTGTATCCTCAATGATAGGTACAGTTTATCCTTTGGTTTGTGATTGTGCAGTTCAACTTGTATCCCTTTTGATTTCATCCCAGAACTTAGGCATCCAGACACATAGAGGGTTTTAAAGGCACTTTAAAAGCTGGCTTCTGATGCAGTGATGGGAGTTGAAGCATCTCCCTGCATGGGGTGAGATTTTCTGCCCCACTATTTGCTGGAGCGTTATTCTGAGTTCAGTGATTTGACGCTGCAGGGGTAGGCAGTGTGGCACGTGCCAGTGTGTTCCCTCCTGATCCCCTGGCCCCCTTTCCCATCCTTGTAATTAAATAACTGGAAATAGGAATCAGGTATCCTGCAAGACCAAGTACCAATTTTGAGCATTATCTCTCTCTGCAGGAATAAAGGTTTAGAGCTCTGAATGGGATGGTAGAGGACATCCTTGAAGTCTAATTCAACTGGTGCCCACCATGCTAGATACTTCGTAAATAGGCCAGTATCCAATGGGTGCCATGTATATTACATTCTAGATGTGTCCTTGACCCCAAAATCATGCCCCCTGCTGAAGGGCAGTCTTTCTTCTGATGCCCCTCCTATGTCAGGAGTGCAGCTTTTAGCATTCCCAGTCCACAACCTCACAACTACCTGACATCTTCAGAGGACACCAGATTGAGGAAGGTTGCTTTCCATAACTAAAAGCGTTGCCATTCGCTTCTGCAAACCTGGCTTTATGGAGAACACTGCAAGTCAGGGAGGAGGGGGACCAGTAAAAACTTCAGTTAGAGAAGATCTGAGCAGGAGGTCCAGTTGCTTGCAGTATGGATCCTTTCTTCTCCACGTAGATTCAAGGAGGTGTTTGTCCTAGATCAGAGTCATTAAGGGACATAACTTTCTAGGGGAACAAAATGTGATGTGTCTCTGAAAACCTAACCAGGCTGGGGTTAGGGTATCTGTGGAGTCCCAGTCCAATTTTGTGGGGATGTTACTGATGTGATTTTTTTCCAGGCAATCGTTGTTTTAATGTTGCTTTTTAACTCCCATAATGGATATTATAAGCCGCCCAGAGACTTTTTGAAGCTGGGCTGCCTTAACAATTGTAAAAGTGAGTCATTTCAGCTTCATATTAACTCCTCATTTTTAACTCTTGTTATAAAATTAACACTTTTAACAATGAACGATGGCAGGCAGAGAAATCTATAATACACAAATTCCACTTACATTGTCCTGTTGAATCATTCCTTTATCTGATCTTCATAAAAGTGAGTAAAAAAAGGCAGAGTTCTTTTTCCTTCTTTTGATCAAAAGCTCATTTAGTCTTCCCTTGCTTTCTCGTTCCTGGATGGACCTTGTTCTGAAATGCAAATGTCGGTATTGTTATTAAACTAGAACAGTTCCCAAGCACTATCGCGAGCCCAGATTCCAATTAAACAATAATTTGTTGCTCTGTCTGGCCTTGAGAGAAAATTGGTAAAAAGTGTTTTCTGCTGATACACTCCCAGGTTAATTATGGCATTTGTTCACTGTGTCAGTCTCTCTCTCACTGATTTTAAGCAACAGCTTGATCAGCTGTTATTAGCTGGACTTGATAAGGTCCCCAGCATTGTATATCTAACTTGTGCATTGTCCTTACAGGCAAGGAGAAGTCAAGAAACATGGCTTCTCTGCAGGAAAAAATCAAGTTGGAAGATGAGGTGGAAGGTGATCAACCTTGCAATGATCAGCCTTCTCTGAGAGGCTATGAGACCTCAGAACTTCAGAAGATGAAAAAACATTCCTGTACAAAATGTGAATACCAAGCCGAAAGATTATCAGACGTTGTTAAACATTTCAGGATCCACGCCGGAGGAAAACCTTACAAATGCTTCGACTGTGGGAAGTCCTTTGGATGGTCCTCAGCCCTCACCAGACATCAGCAGATCCATATATCCAGTCAGCAAGCGTCCGTACCCAATGCTGTTGTTGCAGAATGTGATGTTACGCTTAGTGGTGGGTAGAAGCTAGATTACTAGTTATTAAACGTGAAATATTTCAATCCTGCTTTCTTTCTACGAACAAGGCATTCGGAGTGGTAATTGGGAGACATCTGATCCCTTTTTTTCCTTTTTTCCTTAGTCCTATGAGGTAAACTGCAAATCAGATTTATTGTGTGTTACCCCTTCGTCTCTGGGAAGGCTTTGGGGCTCATGGCAAACATGAAAAGCCACTGAGAGTCAAATGACCCAGGAAGTAGGAAGATGAAGAATCTCAAGGTGGTCTGTAGATCAGTTAAGAAAACTTGCTTGCACGTAGATCACAGACTCAGCCCATGGTACATTGAGTTAAAAGAAGTCAATAAACAGGGAGGTCTTGGAGAACTAATGCAGATCTGAAAAACGCAGACCCGAGCTTGGTTTGACCTCATCTGGTCTTTAAAGTCAGCAGAGCTTAGCTCAGACAGTGGAAGAGCGAAGGTTCAGTAGCCATTGCTCAGGAATTCGATGGACTAGAAGTGTTTCTCAACCTTGACAACTTTAAGATCTGAAGCCAAACTCCTGGAATTCCCCAGCCAGCCTCTCAGAATTCCCCATTGAATGGCTGGGGAATTCTGAGAGCTGAAGTCCACACATGTTAAAGTTGCCAAGGTGAGAAACCCCGGACTAGGGCTATAGAAGTCCCATCTAGTTCAATGATTCTACTTTTTCCCATGATGATAAACGAATGGATAACACTGATGCGTGTCTCTGCCCAAAGGCGCTTGCTTTCTATCTGAAAGAGTCATCTTCGACCTCTTGAACAAAAGGCAGGATAGAAACCTTACAAATGCAACGTGAGAGCTTTATTCAAGAGCGCTGTTGGGACACTTACCGGCTAAAGTATCCTTCGTCCAGTAGCATCACAGGGAAGCCGTAGGTTCTCCCTCACGCATCCTCCTCCTGGTTTGCGTGTGGCTCGGCTGAGGTCCATCACCTGGTGTGGCCACAACCTATGCCATTGGTGGGAGCTGACTTGCCTGCCTTAACTCCCAATTTCTAGCGCTGTAACGCTAGCCCAGCACTGGGGCCAAGGGGTTAAGATTTTTTATTCAAATCTTGTCCCTGATGGGAATTCCCAGGACAATCAGAAACAAGTCGTCGTTAATCTTGGCCTGCTCCATTTTTCTTTAGGGTTAACGGTATCCTATCTGGAAAGGCAGTTGTAGAAAGACAATTATTTATTTAGTGCTTTAAACTGTTCATTTTACATTCTGCTTTGCAGACCCATTTTTCCAAACGGCCCATGTTTTAAAGGCGTGTTAAAATGGTGCCATGAGGAGAATTGCTGGTTGGTTTTCTGAGTTGAGGCATTCCATTGAATGTCCAAATGAACTTTTCTTGGTTCTTGCATGGAGGGCCAAATTGCAGCCACTCGGTCCAGTCAGAATTCAGGGCCTTTAGAAGAGTGGAATTTACCTTCCTTGATTTACAGCCAGGAGCCAAAATAATAGCGTGCAAGCAAAAGCAGGTTACAGAAAGAGATTAGTGATAGTATTCTAACAGCTCTCCATAAAAATGAAATGGAATAGAATTCTAAAAAATAAAGATGCGTGTGTACTGAAGTTCAACTTAAGAATCAGTCTCAGAGCCTTCTAGTGCAATTGCTTTCCAGCAAAACTTCACTAAAGGTAGTCCTTGCTTAACGACCATACTTGGGACTGGAATTTCGGTTGCTAAGCAGAGTGGTCATTAATTGAATACGACCTGATTTTACAACCTTTTCTGTGGCGATTAAGCAAATCACTGGGTGCTAAGTGAACCACATGGTCGTTATGTGAATCATGCAGTTCCCCATTGATTTAGCTTGCCAGAAGCCGGCCGTGAAGGTTGAAAATGACGATCACGTGACCACGGGATGCTGCAACAGTCATAAATGCGAACCAGTTGCCAAGTGCCCAAATTGTGAGCACGTGACCGCAGGGATGCTGCAATGGTCACGAGCGTGAGGACCGGTCTCAAGATGGTGTTTTAGCTCTGTTGTAAGTCTGAACTGCCACTAAACAAATGGTCGTTAAGCGAGGACTACCTATACATGCTTAGAAATTTCAGAAGAAAAGCCAGCAAGTAAAAAGACAATAACTTTAGTTTAGGGCCCAGCCTGCACCGTGAGGAGAGGGGTTATGAGGGCAGTGGAGTAAAACACAGCTTCTGGATTTCACTACAGAGTAAGAAAATAAATTTCTTTCCTTGTTGCGTTATTTTGGTTTCAGAGACAAACCTGAACGTCCATGGTTGCTGCTTAATGAACTTCCAAATCAGAAGCAGGAACGGGGCTCACTTGCCTTTTCCCCCCCGTTTTCCATGGGCAGCAGCTGTCCCCTAATCCGTATAATGTCTATATCCCCACAGATGATGAGGAGTTGATTAACATCTTATCGAAGAACCCTCAGCGGGAAGAAGTGGGACTAGAAGGCCTTCTAGAGAGGCCATCTAGAGAGGCCATCTCTGCTGCTGTTTCTCCAAGTTCTGGGTCTTTTAAGACGGAGGCCTCGCCTAAATTACATCCCAGGCAGTGGCACAGAAAAGGAAAATCTGCTTGTCATAAGAGGAATAACGTGAAGAAAAGCAGAAACGAAGACCGCGAGAAGAAGCACAAATGTCTCGATTGCGGGCACCGCACCTACTACCTGTCTGACCTCGTGCGGCACAAGAGGACTCACCCGAACGAGAAGCCCTACAAGTGTCCCGATTGCGAGAAGATCTTCATCCAGCCCTCCGCCCTCAAAATTCATCTAAAAGTGCACAAGAGGGGGAACAAATCTGTGAAAAGGATGAAAGCCCCCCAAGGAGAGAGAAAATACACGTGTTCAAAATGCGGGCACAAAACCTATAAGTTATCAACTCATCTTTTACATATGAGAGTCCACGTGGGACTAAAATCTTACATATGTGATGAATGTGGCAGACACTTCAAGTGGAGTTCGAATCTTTCTAGGCACAAGCGAACCCACCAGTTCAGTGCAGGCTTTGAAAACGGAAAACCCCCTTTCTCCAAGTGTAAGGATGCAAGCAGAGGTGGGCATATCCTCCGAACCGTTTGTTGATTTAAGTGTGAGCCATAGTTGTACGTGCGGCATAATCAGGTTGATGGAATGTCTAACAAAGGAACACACGGGAGACTAATTGTCTTTTTTGAAAGACCTCCCTAAAATTAACAAGCATACAGTGTTTTGACTTGAAATTGCAGATTCAGCATTATGCCGATGGTTGAATAGAAATAATTTGTAAGGTGGAACCAATTCATATTTAGAACAAGCATTTGATTTTACTTACTTTGTTTTCTGAAAATACAGCGATTGGTTGATTGATTGATGGATTGATTGATTGATTGATTGATTACGTGACATCAGGTCATTTTCAACCCTTAGCGACCAGGTAGATAGATAGCTGTATTTCATGGGAAAAAACCTATCGATTAGGGAAGGAGATAAAGAGTAGACATAGAATCGTGCATGGCTAGTGTATTTAATAAGCTTCATTATTGAGCTGTATAATTTTTGAAAGTTTTATAGAGGAGAAATTTAAAAACAGAAAGATTCCCTCCCTTTTCTGTGGAAGTCTGTTACAAGTGTTACAGTGCTGTAAGGAATTTTATTCTGGAAACGTTACACTCTCTTGTCTGCATTTCGTTTTAAAGCAGCCCTTCTTGCTCTCCATGCATGACCCATGATTAGTTCCAGTCTTCTGATCCGAGGGATAGAGAGCCTGTCGCCCTCCAGATGTTGCTGAGCAACAGATTTGAGTGTTCCTCACTATTGATCATGTTGGTTGGGGCTATGGGAGATCAACACCACAACAGGGAGCAGGGTTCCTCAACCTTGGCGACTTTAAGATGCGTGGACTTCAATTCCCAGAATTCCCCAGCCAGCCAGCAGGCTGGGGAATTCTGGGAGTTGAAGTCCACGCATCTTAAAGTTGCCAAGGTTGAAAAACACTGAGATGGAGAATTCTGCAAGTTACCTGGAGGATACCAGACTGGAGAAGATGTTCTATGTGTTTGCTTAGATGTAAGTCCCATTCCTTTATTCCCTTGCAACCATACTTTATTCGGGAGTGTGGCTGATGCGACATGAATAGGATGGTGGTGTTCATTAAGGCTAATCAACCTGGCCTGTAGAGATGTCATGAGCACTGATGGCGAGCAGGAGGGGGCCCCGATCCAGGGGGGAAAACACATGCGTAGTACTGAGGAGTTAAGCAGCCATTCAAAGAGACACAGATCAGACCCGCCTTGACTTTTGGGGTTTACCTGTCTGGGTTCTTCCCACGCTTCTTCAGTCTGTTAGGATTTTCTGTCTAATGTAGCAGTAATAAACACTAGAGACCTACTCCTCGTCTCGGTGTGATTCCTGGCTGTTAGGACAGAGATGTGTGATTCCAGAGGAGCTGCTACATGCCACCATAAGCTAGCACAATGAAGAATTCTACACTGCCTTGAATCAACAGCATGGCAGTGCATGTTGTTCAACAGGAGCGTGCAGAATTTGGTATTTTGGGAATGCAGGAAAGGAGTTGTCACTGCCTTCTTCTGAGTTTTTTTTTTTTTTTTTTTGACCTCAGTCTGGTCTACAGCCCTGAGATTTTCCAGTGGTTTCCCAACCAAGTACTAACCAGATCCAGCCCCAGGTAGCTCTTAGGGGTTCATTCAAATCTGCCTAAGTACTACCACCTACTGTGGCATACAAACTGGGATCTCTGGCTGGTTCCCCTGTAATAAGCCAGAGTTGGAAATCATGATTTGTTCTCAGGTTCATATTCATAGCTTGTTTGGGAGAGACAAGCTGGGAATGCTGGCTTGCGCCTGAAGGGTAAACAAACCACAGAAGGAGTTGATGGTTAGCGACTAGCATTGGCAAATAGCTAATTTGCAGAAAATTCTTGCTTATGACATGCAAATGCATTTTTCAATTTATTTTTATATTTTTATTACGGTTTTAAAATACAACGATAAAACACTAATGCGAACTACAAAAAAATAGAGAAAGTATAGAAAAAGAAAAAGAAGTAAAAGGAGATAGACAGAAGAAAAAGAAAAAAAGATATATAAATGACTCCCCCTCCCTCCAGACAAGTATAGACAGTCACCGTAACTTAACACCTTCTCTAGTAATTCAGTAAAAAAGGGAAAAGACCCTTCTTCCCGTATCTCATCTCTTAACCATAATCACATGATAAAAACTCATATTTCAATCTTAAACAACAAAAGTCTATGAAGAGCTACCAGGGATAGTAATATGCAGATTTTTAGCTTAATCACAAAGATCAGTTTGCAAAAACTAATTTATCCCATATTCAAAAAAGTAACACAAAAGAAATCTCTCCCCAGTATTCAAATCCTGAAGACCTCGTCATTCAATCCTGTTCAAAGAAAGTCCCATTAATGACTAGTGGAAACCTATATATATATATATTTATATTTATATTTTAACCCTGGTCAAGTAAGTTCACTTTATAAATCTTCTGTTTACTTTTAGAAAGCTTGTTCTTTAATCCTGTCAAGGAAGGACCCACAGATTGATTTCTTGTCATTTTCTCTTTATCTGCTTTCAGGAACATCTCCGATAGTTTCTCTCTATCTCCTCTCAAAAACACCTGCATTGATTTGAGATAGTCTTGTGGTTAATCCCAAATAGAGAGGCTTTCCAAGTCAGTCTTCAGGTTTTTTATTTCTGTGTCCTTTTTGATTATTAAGATACCAGCTGCTATCTTTCATAAGTCCATTTTAGCATCTTTTTCCAACTCGGCCCCTAGCATTTTTAACTCAAGTTTCAAACCAACAACAGTCAAATCAGCTTCAGTTTGCAAATCCAAACCAGCATCCTTTCTGGTATCTCTTTTGTCACCTGATATCTTTAAATCCACCTTCAAATCCACATGTAAATCAGCCTCGATCTCTGTTTTATTCAATTAAAAACTCTTCCCCAGGCAATCTTAAAAGTAAATCCTGTGTACGCTGTTCCCAGACAGCTTTGAATTCTTCTAAAGTCCAATACTCCATAATTAAAAAATCACCTCCCCTTTAAATGTAATCTTCAGTTCCCTCTAGCCAGCCTTCAAAGTCTCTCTCTATCACGTGTTTATTTCCATTCTCCAAAACATTTCCACAAGAGGCTTTCTTTCAGTTAATTTCAGAATCTTCATATATATATATATATATATTTTGCTAATCTCTTAAACATCCTGCAGAAGATACACTTCCTAGTCCATCTGGCCCCTTAGCTTTCCAAAGTCCACATTTTAGTTCTGCTTTTGCTGTTTCTCAAAAGTAAAAGTTTTTCCTGTTAATCTTAAAACTGACACAGCAGTTCTTTCATCAGGGATAGAAGGAGAATCTCCCGGTGTAACAGAGCTAGCCCTTCCCGAGGTTCTTAAAATCCAAAAACTCAGTAATAGGCAATTTCTTAAAGTAATTAAGAAAGAAGGTTGACAAACCCAGTCTCTTTTTTGAGAGGCGCCGATCCACGGCATAGGCAGGATGTTTTTCCCACGGCTTCTAGGACTCTAAAACCTGCTGGAGGGCAATCCTAGATCTCTCCATGATCCGGAGAGCACTGGCCAAAGAGCTGATCAGGTCCCAGCTCCTCTTTCTGCTGCAGTCATCGGTTCTGCTGTTCGTGGAGCCATGCTCAGTCGGCCGTATCTTCCCTGGAAGTCACACAAATGCATTTTAGATGGTTTAAAGGGGATTTCGGGAAACACGGGAGAGCACTATTTTATTCATCTGATTTTCCAGGAGCATTGAACTGGCCATTATGGGAATACAGCCTTTCTTTTGATCCAGCATGCCTCTTCTATTCTTCGGAGTGCAGGATAAAGCGTAGAACAGGGCATGGGTGTAGAATTGGGTTCCCTCAAAGCTTCAGCTTTCATAAAGATTTCAATAAAGATAAAGTTCCTGGCCCATGCGATTGTGCTGTTTTGGTGCAGTATCTCTGGGCATCTCAGAAGCCAGGATGAGTTTGGTTTCTGTTGGTTAGGGAGTGAATTTTCCATCTCTGCTGCCTTTTGGCATACCTATCAGAATTGATTGTCCCAAACCCAAATCTATCAATTGTATTTATTTATTTATTTTCCATCCCGCCTTTATTATCTTTATAAATACCTCAAGGCGACGAACATGCCTAACACTCCTTCCTCCTCCTATTTTCCCCACAACAACAACCCTGTGAGGTAGGTTGGGCTGAGAGGGAGTGACTGGCCCAAGGTCACCCAGCCGGCTTTCGTGCCTGAGGCAGGACTAGAATTCACCATTGCCTGGTCTGTAGCCTGTTGCCTTAACCACTAGACCCAACTGGCACGTGAAATTATGTTAGATTCTGGAAAAGTTTGAAAGTGGTATGCTTTGGAGTCATCTTGCTGTGATTACTGATGTTCATTTTCTATTACCTCTGGTAAAGCCAAGTTTACAATGTGTAGTATGACTTCCTAATTGCAGTTGGACTGTAGCTCTTGTCCTTTTGAACGTTGAACATGGTGGCTGAAGCTAATGGGAGCTGGACTCTGCCTACATCGGGGACTCCTATGGAGAAGCCGCTGTTTCAGAAGCACAAGTAACTTGCTTCAGGCACAGACAGGACCATACAGGTAGTCCTTGCTTAATGACCCTAATTGGGACCAGAATTTCCGTCACTAAGCAATGCAGTCATTAGGCGAAACATCACATGACTGCACCGCTTAGCGACAGCAGTTCTGGCAGTTTTGGTTGCTGCCATTTGGCCAGGACCTCACACTTCTCCTGCCCTGCCGTGCTTGCCCCCCCTTCAACCCCTCCCACCTGCCTATCTCCCCTTCATACCTGCCCTTTTGGCTGCCCTGCACTCTGCCATCCCTGCTGTCCCCCTCTGACCTTCGCTGCCTTCCTCCTGCTGCTGATGAGGTGCGCCTCGTCAGCAGCGGGAGGAAGAAGGTGGTGAAGGTCAGCCAGTGATGGCAGCGTGCAGGGCAGTGAAGTGCAGGGTGGCCAAAAGGGCAGAGATGGGGGGAGACAGGCGGGGGGGGAGCAGACCCTGTGGTCATAAATGCAGGTGGGCTGCTAAGCACCCAAGTTTTGTTCATGTGACCGCGGGGTTACAGCAGTGGCTATAACTCTGAAGACCAGGCATAAGTACCATAACTTCAAACAGTTGCTGAAAAAATGATGGTTAAGCAAGGACTACCTGTATAAGCATACCATGGTTTTGCCAGGCCTCCAGTTTTCAGTAAATAACAACGCACGCAGATTCGCCACAAGATCTGTCAGCAGCACGCTCCCGGGGAGAAGTCTGTTCTCCCATGGCCATGAGTCTGGAGCAAAAAACCCAGCCCCTTCCATGCATTTCCCTTGAAGTCCTAGCCGTGGGCATGCAGGATTCTGCACCTGTATGTTTGATCCAGGGCACATGTTTATAGCCATGAAAGATCAGCCCGGCTGTTTCTTAAGTTCTTCCTCTTTTCTTGCCATGCAAAGAAGGAAGGAAAGTTGTTGTTTCTGCCGAGAACAGGTCAGCTCCATCCTCAGGTGCCCTTTTGAATCAAAACTGTTGTTCTGCTGATCTGCAGCAAAGTCATCGGTTCTCAAATGGCGAGCTCTCAACTTTTGGAGAAAAGCTGAGTAGCATTTATAGAGGTGGGAGGTCCAGCTACCTTAGCTGATTTCTGAAGGTGGAGGTTGCGCTCTCCACTTTCTCACCAGGGCTCCTGTAACCAAAGTTATTTTAAAAGGTCCAGGTCTAGAAATTAGAAGCAAGAGGCCGTAACGTTCAGAACAGCAAGACTAGAATTCAAAACAACGGTTTGGGGCTCGAGACCCTTCTGAATTTGAAAAGCTTTTCACATCCCTGTTTAGCAATTAGAGTGGCGCTCAAGTGACACCTCCAGTGGAATGTTCCATTAGACAGCCATTCTCAACCTCAGCAGCTTTACGATGTGTGGACTTCCACTCCCAGAATTCCCCAGCCCAGACATGGGCTGGGGAATTCTGGGAGTGGAAGTCCACACATCGTAAAGCTGCTGAGGTTGAGAGTGGAAGTCCACACATCGTAAAGCTGCTGAGGTTGAGAATCGCTGCATTAGAACACCCCAGTTCTTCCTCTGGCAACATCACGTTGAAGCTGTTTCTTTGTCTCAGCAGGTTCGAAGAAGCCAAAGAAAAGCACACAGGCCCCGCCGAAGAAAACAGGAGGCCGCTCATCGGCATCAGCTCCCAAGAATGCGTCCATAACGGCGGAGCTGCGCGAGCAGTGGCGCAATTACAAGCGCCAGCAAAGGAAAAAGGCAGCCGAGAAGCGCCATAAAATGGAAGAGAGTGTGAAGGAGAACATTGAAGGGAAGGAAGCGACGGGGAAGACGGCACCTCCCGAGGTGTCACTCCGTGCACGGCTGGAAAAGTTTGCGTATTCCAAAAACAGCGAGAAAGAGCATGGCCAGGTGGAGCGAGCACCAGATCAGAAAGTCCCAGCCGAGGAGCTGCACCTTTTATGTACTGCGTGTGGGAAGTACTTCACATACGATGGCCACCTGGCCGATACCCAGAACACGCACACAGAAGCGAAACCTCACAGATGCCATGAATGTGGGAAATGCTTTCCCTAGGAGAGTAAGTTGGCCGGGCACCAGATCATCCACACTGGGGTGAAACTGTTCCATTGTTCCGAGTGTAGGGAGATTTCTTTTGGAAAGATAACCTGATGGCCCAGCTGAAAATTCATGGTTTCCGGCCTGTGTTTGAATGGGCTGAGTGTGGGAAAAGGTGTCTAGAAAGATGAGTTGGAGAGGCCTCAGAGAAGTCACATAGGGCAGTGCTCGTAGAAGTAAGCTAAGTTGGAGAGAGCAGTGATGGGGACATCAGTACACCTACGGAGGAAATTCATACAGAGTGCTCGCTTAACAACCATTCATTTAGTGATGGTTCAGACTCAAAACAGTGCTGGAAAAACCGACTTACGACTGGACCGGTCCTCACACTTAAGACCGTTGTAGCATCCCTGCAGTCACGTGATCACCATTTGGGAGCTTGGCAACCGGCTCGCTTTTATGACCATCATAGCATCTGGTTGGCACATGATTGCCATTTTCGACCTTCCTGGCAGGCTTTTGGCAAGCAAAATCAATGGGGAACCATGTGATTTGCTTAATGACCACATGACTCGCTTAATGCCCATGGTGATTCATTTAACAACCACCACAAAATGGTTGTAAAATCAGGTCTGATTCACTTAATGACTGCTTTGCTTAGCAACCAAGATTCTGGCCCCAATTGTGGTTGTTAAGCGAGGACTACCTGTAATCTGAGCAAGCAAAGATCTGATTTTGTTACTTACTTTCTTCCTTTCTCTCTCTCTCTCTCTCATTTTCTGTCCCCAGTTTGATATGCACCTGCTTGCACAGTATACATCGCTTTCAAAAGATGACAGCCAGCACTTCAGGTCCATGGTGGATCTCTCTTCCGATGAACTTCTTCCTTCAGGCAGCTGAGAAGGCCAACTTGTGAATCTTGCTGCAAGCACGGTTGATCTGCAGTGATCAGCAACTGAAAATGTCTACCTCTGCCTGACAAGAAGGTGCAGCTGCTTGGCTTCTGCAGATCAAACGCAGAGCAAAAGGTTACCTGTCTTTTTCCTGGCGAGCTGGCAACAATACTGACTTCTCACAGTCCCCTTTCCCCTGCTGACTTGGGTGTTGACGTCCTTTTGAGCAATTGAAACATTCAGAAACATTCTCTGATTCCTGGAGACACTACAGCATAGGAAAGGGTCAGTCAGTTTCCCTGCAGTTAGCCAATAGAATAAAAGTGTTTCAAAGATTGCATCCCTTTTTCTAAGGTTTTTGTCCCCTTCTGTGTCGCATAACGCCCTCATTATATACCCCTTTGTGGGGAGAGAGTTTGCCCAATCCCACACCACGTCTGATTTTCTGCAGCCACACTTGACAACTTAATTCCAAACTCACTTTGACTTCGTAAATGCTTCAGAAGAAGGTTTGGGAGAGGAGCTGTTTTCTGACAGAAAGAATGGAGATCCAGGATTTGGATGGAAGCAAAAGGTTATCTAATGAGCAGTGAATTGCGATAATTGTTTAGTATTAAAGAAAAAAAAAGGGCAAACAGTTTTTTTTAAAGAAATTAATTTGTGTCATAATGAACTTTTACTGTTTTAGGTTCCCTGTTGAGTGATGCCGTGCTATCCCATGTCAGTATGGATGGGAAAGCCATATCAAATATACATTTTTAAAAATTTTAACTTGTTTTTTTTCCCAGTTAATCAGAAGTAAGGAGAAGGGAGGGTGGGGTCCAAGAAAGTAAGACACTGGAAGCGAAGGAGTTGTGTTAAAAGTATGTCCACATAAGAAATGGCAAAAGGAACTATGTACATTAACTGTTGAGCATAAATCTCAGCCTAAACTCAATCTTCAGATTTGTTCTCTCTGTCCTCGTGTTTTACATAACCTGAAACCAGTTAAGACTAAGATAGGCTTGCCCTGAGGTGTGTTACTAAGGGCCTGGCCATAAAGGGGCCTGCCCAGAAGCACATCTCGTACTCACTGGGCCACCTCTTAGTAAGTATCATCCAGATAAAATCTTACATGTGCTTCACCTACTACAGAACCTTTGTGGGGCTTTGGAGGATGGTGGATGGAAAACCATTTCAGGTCTAGTGCAGTTTCAGCAAAGGCTGAAGGCCTTCATCTTCCTACAACAGCCTCGCCGGAGGGGAAACAGGACTCCCCGCCCCTTCCCCTTCCCCTCCTCCTCCTCCATTTTTATTAGTTTTGGTGCTTCTGCCCAACACAGTGGCCATTTTTAGCAGGTGATAATGCTCTTCTCCCATGCAGAAAGCTTTACGTTGGCTTCCATGCAGCCAAGTAGCTTAAAGTCCGAATAGCCAGCCAGCCAGGCTGGTATCACTGGCTCAACTAATGTCCTGGACGTAGTCACCAAATCCTACAGGAAATGGTCGAAAGAGCTGAGCGAGTTGAGCGTGCATGGGAAACAATTGAAGGAGTCAAGTGGAAGGATGACAGAGAAGCAGCTTGGGGCAAAATATTAGGGAAAAAGGGAGCCAGTTTGGTCTAGCAGGTAAGGCACCGGGCTAGAAACCAGGAGACCCTGAGTTCTAGTCCCACCTTAGCATGAAGCCAGCTGGGTGACCTTGGCCAGTCACTCTCAGCCCTAGGAAGAAGAAGCAGGCAAGGACGAGCCACTTCTGAAAAACCTTGGGACTTGTCCAGGCAGTCTCAGAGAATTGATTAAAAAACATTTTTTAACAAGTTAGGAAAAAAAGCCAAAAGAGTGCTTTGGGGCAGCGAAGCAGACTCCCTTGGGAAGTGCAGCTTCTCCCAAGGGTTTAAGCTGTGATCAGGCAGCCGTCTGTCAGGAGCAGCGTAATTGTAAGATCCAGCAAGGTTGAGTGGGATGGAGGTCTAGAAGGAGAACCATCAATTCCTGACTGCATGACTGTATTTTCAGCTCAGGTTTGCAACTCATCACGTTTCCCTTGCTATATTGTAGCTCGGCCTGCCGTGTATTTTTTTAAAATTTTCTAAAATTACCTCCTCTGCCTTTAACCTGCCCCCTTTCCTCGCTGTAATACATGAAGCTCTTGTTCGCTTAAACGTTTTGTTTTGTTTTGTTTTTCCATTTTTAGTAGGTGTCGGTATCAAGCAGATCTTGAAAACACTAAGCCAAGTTGGACCTGGTTAGTACATGGAAGAGAGACTATTAGGAAATCTCAGGGTTGTAATCTAGGCTGGGAAAGAACGAAAACGCCTCAAATAGAGGAAGACTTAAGAGAAACAATAGACAAATCTGTTGGATTGGACCACAGGTGTACATAGCCCAGGATGCTATTTCTCACGACTGACTGATTCCGGGAAGCCCATCAAACAAGCCATGAAAACTCTAAGTAGCTTTGTACTGTTCTTGAGCCCTGAAGCTGCTAACGTGCACGGGTATCCTGCCTCTTTACATGGGGGTTCTACTTTTTGCTTGACAGCCAACATTGGATATGTGACCGAAGGAGCTTTACAAAGTTTGTTTCTTTCATGGTGCTGGGAAGATAGTAAAACCCCCTGGCAATTCTCAGTCGGTTTAGTGGGAGCTACTCCTGGGTGAGATTAGGGTTAACCCTCTAACCCTAACCCTGGAGTTACTAGCTTATGCATTCCTTTATAAAAAGGTGGGTATTAGATTTGAATGAAAACAGGGAAAAAGTGATGATGTAGTAGGGCTCACAGTTACGTTGCTTGTACAAATTGTGACGGATTTGGGAAAGCTTGTTGATACACTCAACAATAAATTTTTTTTACAACTTTGAAACCTCAAGAATCTTCCTTTCATTTATGAGGATCGTGTTAGGCTGGTTTAGAAAAGTGGGTAACTTTCAGCCTCGGTGCTCCATGGGTTGCAAACATTTTAAACTTGCAAACATTCTTTGTTTAATATTGAAGCTCAGTATTTCCTAGTCTGGAAAAAAAAACATAAGTCATCCCCTAATTACCTTCATTTTAGCATGCCACTAAACTTCCTTTTTCTCAGAAGCAGGACCCAATGGTTTACCCATCTCCACCCTGGGCAGCTTCTACAAGGGAGGATTCTGGGAAGTGAAGTCCAAAGTCTGCACTTCTGGAGTTGTCTGCATTCAGAATTTCGGATCTGACAGTGTCCTGATACCTTACTGGAAAAGGAATCTTGTGATGAACCAGGGATTGTGAGGACTTTTTAGAAATAGAATCAGGGGACTGAAAGGGGCCATTGAGGTCAAGAGTCCAGCCTGCTGTCCAGAGCAACAGTCCAGATTAAAGCATCCACAGCAGATGGTGGTTTAACCTGTGCTTGAGTACATTGAAGGATGAGATGCCCACCCTTGCTGGGTCCTTGGTTCTGCTGTTGACCCGCCTTCACTGTGAGAAAGCTTTTCCTGGTTTTTTTTTTTATTGCTTTATTAATTGAATAGAATAGAAAAAGGAAAAAAGCCGAGCAAAACAAAATTTATATGCCTGAAAGTCTCTCATGCAATTATATAGTTTTATACAACTGTTTTCAAATCAAGGATGACCATATAATCATCCATAAAAAAATTGCGTCTATAAGCCACGGGGGGTTTTCCCAGTGGGTAAAAGTTGGATCTTTGAAATCTGATTTCGTATGATCTTTACTTGGGATCCACCTGAAATCCTAATCAAATCTTGTCTGTCTTGGAGGATTGCGCCCTAACAATCATGGATCTGATTATGTCAGATTTCCACCATGGTGCAAAAATAGAGCTGAAATGGGTGTCCTTTGGATTTGCATGGTTTTTCCAGGGCTTTTCCAGAACCCACTACCAGATCACTGATCACATCTGTTTACATTCAGTGAGCCAGCAGAACTGCAGAGCTGATAGTTTTTAAAATATTTGAGAAAATACCTATGTGCTATTTAAAACTGAGTTTTTGAATGCCTTTCAAATTGGTGTCCTATGCTGAATTCAGGAAAACTGTTAACAGACAAAAAAGGGATTCAGAATGTTTTGGATTACATTTTCCACAAGAGTATTTGCTGGCATAATTTCTGCCAGACTGTCATGTTTTGCTTTTAAAAAATGTGCCAATTGAGGGAAGATCAAGGTTTGAGCAAGGTATTGCTTCAATTTTTTTTATAAAGCTCTTAAACGTTTTTCCAAACTTGGCTATAAATCTAAGCTGCAGAAGATCACTAGTTTTCTTTTATAAATTCCCTAGAAAATTATGCTGGAATGTGAAAGCTGGTACCTGAAGTCTAAAAACAGTGAATATGTATAATGAAAAGAGTAGAATAATGACAGATATTCCTGAAAGGTTTGCTTTCTATGCAAATATTTTCTACTCGCAGGGAACTCTATGTGGACTATTTAGCATAAGAAAATTCAATCTCCACCTGCACTCCAGAAATTAGCAAGTTTCTGCATGCTGAAGTTCACACAACTGGAAGTTGCTCACACTGGGAAATGGTGTGCACCAAATATGGGGAGTATTGGTCCCATGTTCAACCCCACTGCAATTTTCTTACATTCCCCTCTTCCAGTTGCTCCATGCTGTCACACCCAAAAGTTTTCAATCTGCAGTAGAGAAAGAAAAACAGTTTTCTCTTCATTCAGTTTCACCCTGTTGTAAGAAATGCTCTCAGGAGGGAGATCTTTTGAATGTGTTACCATTTGAAATTTACTAAATTTATTGCATTAATTAATGCAAGAGATCAAATGTTCTTCAATGTCCTCAGAATTAGTTTCACACCAAGAATGTCTGCTGGGGGGTGTGTCAATAAAGTCAAGATGGTGAGTTTAAAAGGTGGGGGGCCGCACAATTTTAAAGGTGGGGGGCTTTGACCATGTGGCTGCAGCTGCCATCTTGACTTTTTTGAGCCCCTGCGGACATCCTTGCTCCCCACCACTTTTGATGTTACTGCTCTATGTAGGTTGCATTTCTACCTCCTAGGAAGTGAAATGTGTTCCAGTTTCGGTGTTTTGAGTTCATATTGCCAATGAAATCAGTGATGCCTAAACAGTCCTGTAAAGTGGGTCAGTCAAGTATAGTTATTGATAAAAAATTTAATGGGCTTCTTGTGGACTCCCCCACCCAACCCATCTCTCCAAACGGCTACATAAAGTATTTTAAAAAAAAAGCACAACAGGAAAATGTTAAAACAGGAATCATCAATTACAACATAGGATATGACAGAAATCGATTCGCTAAGCAGATTCAAGAAAGAAAACGGGCGTGCAGCAAACTTAACACATTGTAATGATTGCCTATCCTAAAACACCATCAGACTCTTGAACAGGTTCATAAAGATATCTGATGTATTAAAGAATAGCATGCAGGATCACAAAGAAAGCTGAGAATAGCAAAAGCACGCCAAATGCAAACTAAAAAACCCTCGGTACAAACGAGATTCCCCCCCCCCCCCCCCGTAGAATCTTCCCAGGCTTACAATCCCAGGTGCTCCTAATGGCCTCTGCTGGTCCGCGGGAAACGTCCTTGAGCAGAGCCCATAACCCAAACACATTTGATTAAAATGAACCTAGATACAGAGCTTGGCACAAGGTTTCACAGCAGCTCCCCCCCAACAAAAACACGCATCAGCACCATGGCATGCGAAACATTACGATGTACAGTGCACATGGAAACAGTGAACATGACATACCGCCCCCCCAAAAGAAAGAAAAGTCTAAGCAGCAGGCTTCAAAGGGTAAGCTAAGTGAAAATGGTTAACTAAATCAGGAGCATTAACATGGCGAGCAGGCACCCATTCCGGATGAGGAAAGTATTTCCAGCGAATCAGGTACTGGAGGGAGCCCCAAAGCTTGCGAGAATCAACGACCTCCTTGACTTCAAAGTGTTGTTGCCCGTCAATCATGATCGGAGCAGGAAGAGGAGGTTGGGGATGCCATTGGGAAGAGTGGTGGACAGGCTTGAGCAGGCTGCAATGGAAAACGGTGCAAACGTTTCAAATTGTAAGGCAAACCCAACTTAACAGTAACTGGATTGACAATGCCATCAATAGGGAAAGGACCAATGAATTTGGGAGCAAGCTTTTTTGATGGCTGTGGGGACTTTATGAATTTGGTAGAGAGATAAACCTGATCCCCAATTTTGAAATCGTGTTGCAGAGAACGGCGTTTATCAGCTTGGAATTTGTAAGCAGACTGGGCATCAGCCAAAGCCTGCTGAATCACCGGCCAGGAATCGGCCAGCTGGGCAGCCCAGTCAGAGGCAGAACAAGACTGGGGAGGGGTTTGTGGCAGCTCAGGGATGGGAACAAAATCACGACCAGAAAGCACACGAAAAGGGGTATGCCCAGTGCTCTGATGGACAGCATTGCTGTAAGCCACCTCAACAAAAGGCAACAAGTCAACCCAGTTGTCCTGATGGTAATTTATGTATGCCCTTAGGAATTGTTCAAGGGTAGAGTTCAAAACCTCCATAGGTCCGTCAGTCTCAGGATGCGATGATGTGGACAACGCCTGTTTGGTGCCAATCAATTTTAAAAATGATTTCCAAAACTGGGAAGTGAACTGTGTCCCGCGGTCACTGACCAAACGGGAGGGGCTACCATGGAGCTGGTAGATGTGGATGAGAAAGAGGCGGGCCAATTGTGGGGCCAACGGGATGGACACACATGGAATGAAATGGGCTTGTTAGGAGAAAAAATCCTTTACAACCCAAATGACAGTTTTCTTCTGACTGGGAGGCAGGTCCACAATAAAATCCATAGAAATCTCCTCCCAGGGATGGGATGGGCTGGCAACTGGCTGCAGAAGCCCCTGTGGCTTACCCCCTTTCTGCTTTGACATGGCACAAACAGGACAGGAAGCAACATAATCTTTTACATCACACCTTAAGGTTGGCCACCAAAATTGACGGCGAACCAAATGCAAGGTTTTGACAAAACCAAAGTGTCCAGCAAGTTTGTCATCATGGGAACACTGCAAGATATCGGCCCTCAAAGTTTCAGGCACATAGAGGCATTGTTCCACCCACGCCAGACCGTTTTCAAAAGAAACTTTGTCTCTATTTGCTAGCAACCAAGTGTCAGATTTCAGTGCCTGGAGAAAGTCCTTTTGTAATTGACAAGGAACTTGCATTTTCCGCTTCCCAGACGGAGCTGGGGGTGGGGTTGCCTGCGCACAGGTCTGGCTCTGGGTGACAGCAACCAAGCCCAGTTGTGGTTCAGTGAGAACAGTCCCGACTATATCTGCCACGTGGTCAGAGTCCTGAGGCAAACGGGACAAAGCATCGGCCAGAAAGTTTTTCTTTCCTGGAATAAATTTTAACTGGAAGTCAAAGTGACTGAAAAACTGAGCCCAGCGAATTTGTTTAGGACTAAGACACCAGGGGGTATGGAGGGCTTCCAAATTCCTGTGATCGGTCCAAACCTCGAAAGGGCATTTAGCGCCTTCCAGGAGGTGATGCCAGGCTTCCAAAGCGGCTTTTACAACAAAAGCCTCCTTTTCCCAAACATGCCACCGGCATTCCGTTTCAAAAAATTTTCTGGACAGATAAGCGCAGGGTTTTAAGTGATTTTCGGAATCTTTCTGTAACAATATAGCCCCAGTTGAGAAGTCAGAAGCATCAACCTGGACCACAAAGGGGCGGTCAGGATCAGGGTGCTGTAAAATAGGCTCAGCAGTGAAAAGGGTTTTTAACTTTTTGAATGCTGCCTGGCATTCAGGTGTCCAATTCAGCACTGCCCCAGGATTTTTCACCTTGCGTGTCTCTCCCAAACCCTTGGTACATAGTAAGTCAGTAAGGGGCAAAGCAATCTCAGCAAATCCCTGGATAAACTGCCGATAGTAATTACTGAACCCTAAGGAACTTTGTAATTGTCTCCGGGTGTGGGGGCATTCCCAAATCGCCTGAATTTTTTCAGGGTCCATCTCAATGCCTTTGTCAGATACCCTATAGCCTAGATAGTCAAGTTGGGTTTGGTGAGATTCACATTTGGAAAGCTTGGCATAGAGTTTGGCATCTCTAAGCTTACTTAACACCTGTTTGAGGAGGCATTCGTGTTCCTCCGCGGTTTCAGTGTAAATGAGAACATCGTCTAAATAAACCAGGACCCCTTTAAACAAATGATCATGTAACACTTCATTAATCAATTGCATGAAGACCCCGGGCACCCCTGCTAACCCAAAAGGGAGGACTTTGTACTGAAATGAACCCAATGGGCAATTAAAAGCAGTTTTCCATTCGTCTCCATCTCGTATGCAGATGCGAAAATAGGCTTCACGAAGGTCAAGCTTGGAAAAAAATCTTGCCCTTGGACAAATGGGCTAACATGTCTTTCATTAGCGGCAGAGGATATTTGTTGCAGACAGAGATGGAATTTAACCCCCGCTCCTGTTGGAGCTGAATTAACGGCTATTTGAGTGGTTGGGCCCCAGGTTATAGTAGTTCTCCTGTCTCGGGGTGGGGACACTGATGGACGGGCTCTGCGGGGTGGAGATTCATCCCGGCTTCGTCTCCGGCCCTGCTCCGCTGGTGGTCCGGGTGCGGGGATGGAGGATGATTGTGTGGAGCTGGAATCTCCTTCGTGCTTCGGCTGCCCCTCCCCCATGACAGATACAGGGCTTTTAGCATGTACTCCATTGATTCTAATTTGGCCTTTACCACTCTTAGCCTTTCAGGGGGTTGAGATACCTCCTTCCAGGACGCCTGAGACGTCCCTGGCTGGGGTTCTCCCCTTTCATCCCAGGAGATCAACTCTGCGAGCGATTCGCTGGGTGCCGGTTGTTTTGGTGCTCTCCCCTCTTTGGATCCCTCTCCCTCCAGGCTGGAACTCGAAGGCTGCCATGAGGCTGAAGGTTCTGGGGTGAGGCTCCATTCTTCGCTCCTGACCGTTGACTCGGGCATCAAGCTAGTCGGCTCCTCGAGTCTCCCGGTCATGGGTTTGGCTTTGGCCATCGTTAACTGTTTTCCCTCACAAGAAACTAATCTTGGCAGGAGCTAATGGTACAACTTTGGTGATTCTCAGCTTTATGTAATGATTGCCTATCCTAAAACACCATCAGACTCATGAACAGGTTCATAAAGATATCTGATTTATTAAAGAATAGTATGTAGGATCACAAAGAAAGCTGAGAATGATAAAAGCGCACCAAATGCAAACTAAAAACCCTCGATACAAATGAGATCCCTCCCCCCATAGAATCTTCCCAAGCTCACAATCCCAGGTGCTCCGAACGGCCTCTGCTGGTCTGCGGGAAAAGTCCTTGAGCAGAGCCCATAACCCAAACACATTACATTGAAATGAACCTAGATACAGAGCTTGGCACAAGGTTTCACAGCAGCTCCCTCCCAACAGAAACGCGCGTCAGCACCATGGCATGTGAAACATTACGATGTACAGTGCACATTGAAACAGTGAACATGACAAATGCTTTGTGGATCTTAAAGCTTCTCCACACGATGGCTTGTTGCTACACCTGTGGAAACTTCTAACCCCGCTCCCCCAAATGTAGACCTGAAGACATCTGGCTCCCCTGATCTTTCATCTGCTGACGAATGACTGAACGTGACTCACCATAACCCTCCCCCACCCAGTTTTTCCTTACAGGTTCTGTTGAGGATCCAGCCATTCGCAGACTATCGTGGAACCTCGCAGGTTGCAAGAACCAGCCGCAGGATTGTTCTGCATTTCTGTCCAACTCGGGTCTGATCGCAGCACCAGAGACCAGGCTGACAGCCGATGATGAGCAGATTTCGATACCTGGCTTCAAATCCTGGTCCACCCCGGCATGGAAAGTAAAAGAGACAGGCCGGGCGAGAGGGGGTTTGGCCATCCTGATTAAGGAAGGCCTGGGATGGAAGGGCACAGAGATTCTTCCAGAGGCCTCTCCTCCTCATCGCCTAGCCGTTAAATTTCAATATAGTGCCCCTGTGACCGTGATGTTAAATACTTACATTCCTCCACAATCGTCTGTATATTATCCCCCAGATATATGGGAGAACCTAGAGCGATAGAGCTAACCTCAAAACCTCCCAAACCAGTTATAAATGTCTTGGGAGATTTTAATGCAAGGCTTGGGCCCTCCAAACAAGAGCAGATTAGTAATGCGAATATCCCCAAAGAATTACTCCCTCTACTTCCCCCTTGGTCTTTCAGGGACCAGAAGAGCAACACTGCTGGTATACAGTTGTTAAACCTGCTGTTTAAAGGCAACTTGCAAGTTCTAGGGGGCAAGGACCAAAGCAGCACATTAGACCGTGCCGCATATGTCTCACAGAGTGAAGCGCCCCTTGTCTCAGAAATCCAGGTGTATGGAAGAGAGGACAGTGATCACCAACCAGTTGCTGTAAAATTCTATGGGCATTCAGACCTTGGACCCCACACTGCAAAAGATAGCTGGGTTTCACTCCATCTGAGGTCCACCAGGACAGAAGGATAGAATGGGCCAGAGTGGATGCCCTGATTGTATGAATTCTAGTCAAGCTCTGTCCCCTGGAGACACAGTCGTTTCATCCTGTACCAGCGTTGTCTCCATATCCGCAGCTGATCAAAATCTAAGTGAAGGTCTAAGCACATTCCTAACTGAAAAGGCCCACCCCAAAAGGTCCCAGAGAAAAGCCCTCATCGGTTTGACTCAGGGTGTTATGCCCAGAGAAGAAGATTAAGGCTAGCTACGCGGGCAGCACGGATTCAGCCATCAGGTAATAACCATGCTGCCATGCTCGCGCTTAGACAGAAGTATAAGAAAACCGTCAAGTGCAAAACATCTCTCTATTTGTCCTCACTCTGGCTAACTCTAGAGTTAGCAGTCAAAAATATGAATCCAGTCTTTTTCTGGCATTCAGTTGCAGGAGTACCGCAGGAACGTAGGTTTTCCTTGGATATCCCAATATCCACCTCCACCTGGGAGGAATATTATAGCCAACTAGTCATAGTCCCAAGTGGCAACGGAACAGCAGATTTACAAAGTGTAGCACAGAAGGCTTGCAGCCCCTCTCCGCTTTGGCCGCCTGTGACCGAACGGGAGATTAGAGGTCTCATTCAGACTCTGAAGTGCAGCAAGGCTCCTGGAGAAGATCTTTGACCCCCTGAATTAGTTAAAGGACTCGTTAATCGGTGCGCTCCCTACTTGCAGGCTGATTTACTCATATCAATAACTCCTGCCCAATTCCAGCTGGTTGGGAGCTCTCTATTGTGATTCCTATTTATAAAAAGGGGGATAAGGGTGACCCCTCAAATTATCAACCAGTCAGTCTAACTGACATTGTAGCTAAACCGTATGCTAAATATCTTCTATATAAGATGGAGGATTGGGTAAATGAAAAGGGCTTGCTACCCGAAGAGCAGTCTGCTTTCAGACCTGGACGCTCTACTATTGACAACTGCTTTATTTTATGCCACCGAACAGACAAATAGACAGCTAAAGGGAGCCAACGGTGTTCAACCTTTATAGATCTCAGTGCAGCCTTTGACTCAATAAACGGGGACCTTCTTTGGGAGGAATTAACAGATATGAATATGGAACCCAGACTCCTCTCTTTAATCAAGGCAGTATATTCAAACTCCTGCCGAAGGGTACGTACTGGAGCAAATGGTTCCTTAACAGGGACTATTAACACTCACAAAGGGGTCAGACATAGGCTGACCATATTTCCTTGAGACAAAAACGGGACATGGGGATGACAAAACAGGTCGGGGTTAAACTTATGTAATATTCCGTATTCATGAAAAAGTAAGACGATAAAAACGTTTAAAAGAGTTTTTATGATCCATTTGCTGGTCCTTAAACCAGCATATATGTATATATAAAAAGATTTAGCAGCGGCATCCCATGGGGTGGCAAGGCAAGACCGGGAGGCGAGATCGGGCATGGTGACAAGGCAAGGCTCAGCGGAGAGTTCGGGCGTGGCAGCCAGGCAGGGTAAGCGGCTGGCGTGACGAGGTTACGTGGTCCACAATCAGGCTCCGGTGCAGCAGTCGGGCAGGGCGCAGGGCTCCTGAAAGGGCTTCGTTGTGGCAGCAGGGCAGGGCTCCGAGAGAGGTTCCGGCACAGAGTCTCGGGTTGTCAGTGTGGGCTCACTAGAATGGTTCTCTCCGGCGACCTGTTCCAGCATCAGCTTCCTTTCATTGGCACGATTCTCCTGTTTTCACGCGGGAGTCAATTGTACCTCCCGTTGTTTGGCCCACCTCTCAGCTCGCCTAACACTTGTGCTGACAGGCGGTGGAGGATCCGGCCCCTGACTTTCTCCAATCGGGGTCTCTGGCTCCAATTTGAATTTTGCTCCTTCACCGTCCATCAGCAGCAGCTCTTCCTCTTCTGACTCGGCCTCCATCCTGATTCCTGACAGACAGGTTCGCAGGAACTTTCAAATTTTTAAAAACAGGACAAAATTAACATCTATATTAAAATGACACGATGGTCAGGAAATGTTAAAAACACTGTCCTGTCCTGTTCAAAACAGTACATATGGTCAGCCTAGTCAGACAAGGATGCATACTGGCCCCTATTTTGTTTAATTTTTGTACCAGTGACATCCCAAAGTTCCTACACTCATTCGATACACATACGCCTAAAGTTAAAAATAAACACGTAAAGATATTGCTTTATGCAGATGGCATGGTACTGATGTCACATACTCAGGTAGGAATGAGAAGACGGCTAGGCAGGATTAGCATGTATTGTACACTTAACTTTTTTGTTGTTTATTCGTTTAGTCGCTTCTGACTCTTCGTGACTTCATGGACCAGCCCACACCAGAACTTCCTGTCGGTCGTCAACACGCCCGGCTCCCCCAGGGACGAGTCCGTCACCTCCAGAATATCATCCATCCATCTTGCCCTTGGGCGGCCCCTCTTCCTTTTGCCCTCCACTCTCCCCAGCATCAGCATCTTCTCCAGGGTGTTCTGTCTTCTCATGATGTGGCCAAAGTATTTCAGTTTGGCCTTTAATATCGTTCCCTCAAGTGAGCAGTCTGGCTTTATTTCCTGGAGGATGGACTGGTTTGATCTTCTTGCAGTCCAAGGCACTCTCAGAATTTTCCTCCAACACCACAGTTCAAAAGCATCGATCTTCCTTCTCTCAGCCTTCCTTATGGTCCAGCTCTCGCAGCCATATGTTACTACGGGGAACACCATTGCTTTAACTATGCGGACCTTTGTTGTCAGTGCGATGTCTCTGTTCTTAACTATTTTATTGAGATTGGTCATTGCTCTTCTCCCAAGGATTAAGCGTCTTCTGATTTCCTGACTGCACTCAGCATCTGCAGTAATCTTCGTATCTAGAAATACAAAGTCTTTCACTGCTTCTACATTTTCTCCCTCTATTTGCCAGTTATCAATCAAACTGGTTGCCATAATCTTGGTTTTTTTGAGGTTTAGCTGCAAGCCAGCTTTTGCACTTTCTTCTTTCACCTTCATCATAAGGCTCCTCAGTTCCTCTTCACTGCCAGTCATCAGAGCGGTATCATCTGCATATCTGAGATTGTTAATGTTTCTTCCAGTGATTTTAACCCCAGCCTTGGATTCCTCAAGCCCAGCATGTCGCATGATGTGTTCTGCGTACAAGTTGAATAGGTAGGGTGAGAGTATACAGCCCTGCCGTACTCCTTTCCCAATCTTAAACCAGTCCGTTGTTCCATGGTCTGTTCTTACGGTTGCTACTTGGTTGTTATACAGATTTCTCAGGAGGCAGACAAGATGACTTGGTATCCCCATACCACTAAGAACTTGCCACAATTTGTTATGGTCCACACAGTCAAAGGCTTTAGAATAGTCAATAAAACAGAAATAAATATTTTTCTGAAACTCCCTGGCTTTTTCCATTATCCAGCGGATATTGGCAATTTGGTCCCTAGTTCCTCTGCCTTTTCTAAACCCAGCTTGTACATCTGGCAATTCTCGCTCCATGAACTGCTGAAGTCTACCCTGCAGGATCTTGAGCATTACCTTACTGGCATGTGAAATGAGTGCCACTGTTCGATAGTTTGAACATTCTTTCATGTTTCTCTTTTTTGGTATGGGGATATAAGTTGATTTTTTCCAATCTGATGGCCATTCTTGTGTTTTCCAAATTTGCTGGCATATAGCATGCATTACCTTGACAGCATCATCTCGCAAGATTTTGAACAGTTCAGCTGGGATGCCGTCATCTCCTGCTGCCTTGTTATTAGCAATGCTTCTTAAGGCCCACTCAACCTCACTCTTCAGGATGTCTGGCTCTAGCTCACTGACCACACCGTCAAAGCTATCCCCGATATTGTTATCCTTCCTATACAGGTCTTCTGTATATTCTTGCCACCTTTTCTTGATCTCTTCTTCTTCTGCTAGGTCCTTGCCATCTTTGTTTTTGATCATACCCATTTTTGCCTGGAATTTACCTCCAATGTTTCTAATTTTCTGGAAGAGGTCTCTTGTCCTTCCTATTCTATTGTCTTCTTCCACTTCTGCGCATTGCTTGTTTAAAAATAATTCCTTATCTCTTCTGGCTAACTTCTGGAGTTTTGCATTTAATTGGATATATCTCCCCCTATCACTGTTGCCTTTTGCTTTCCTTCTTTCTTGGGCTACTTCTAGTGTCTCAGCAGACAGCCATTTTGCCTTCTTGGTTTTCTCCTTCTTAGGGATGTATTTTGTTGCCACCTCCTGAACAATGTTGCGAACTTCTGTCCGTAGTTCTTCCGGGACCCTGTCTACTAAGTCCAGTCCCTTAAATCGATTCTTCACCTCCACTGCATATTCCTTAGGAATATTAGTGAGCTCATATCTAGCTGATCTGTGGGTCTTCCCTAATCTCTTTAGTCGGATCCTAAATTGTGCAAGAAGAAGTTCGTGATCTGAACTACAGTCAGCTCCAGGTCTTGTTTTTACCGACTGTACAGATGTCCACCACCTTTGGCTGCAAAGGATGTAGTCAATCTGATTTCGGTGTTGTCCATCTGGTGAAGTCCATGTATAAAGCCGTCTCTTAGGTTGTTGGAAGAGAGTGTTTGTTATGCACATTGAGTTGTCTTGGCAAAATTCTATCAGCCTATGTCCTGCTTCGTTTTGTTCTCCCAGGCCATACTTACCTGTAATTCGAGGTGTCATTTGACTGCCCACCTTAGCATTCCAGTCTCCTGTGATGAAAATAACATCTCTTTTAGGCCTGTTGTCCAGTAGGTGCTGCAGATCCTCATAGAACTGCTCTACTTCAGCTTCTTCAGCATTTGTGGTTGGGGCGTATATTTGGATCACTGTGATGTTAGATGGCTTGCCCTGAATTCGAATTGAGATCATTCTATCGTTTTTTGGATTGTATCCAAGCACTGCTTTAGCCACTTTACTATTAATGATGAAGGCTACTCCATTTCTTCTGTGGTCCTCTTGTCCACAGTAGTAGATCTGGTGGTCATTTGATGTGAAGTGGCCCATTCCAGTCCATTTCAACTTAACTACCTCTCCATTAAGAAATCTAAGAGAAAGGTAGTTGTTTTGGGGAAGAGGAGAACCGGGTATAACTGGAACCTGGACAGGGAACATGATTTATTCATTTATTACATTTTGCCGCACCCATCTCCCCCCAAAAGGGGGGCTCTGGGCGGTTTCCAACAAGGTTTACAAACATATAGACCAGGTTAAATCCTACCTACACCTAGGGCTTGTTCTTACCAGAACAGGATCGTGGCTCCCTCATTTCAAGAGGAGCTCCCTGAGGGTTACAGCCTGTGCCAAAGCCTTAAGGCAGCTTATCAACTACGGCTACCCAGGATCGTTAACCCCAGTTATGAAGGTATGTAACAGTAAAATTGTCCCAATGATCACAGAGGGTGCAGACTTGTAGGGACACATAAATGTCCCTTTGTTTGAGCAGGTAACAGATTAACAGATTTGTCTGAAATGCATCTTGGGGGTGGATAGGTCAGCGCTAACTCCAGCAATCAGAGCAGAGTTGGGTACGCCCCTCATACAAAGCCTCCCGGTAAGTAAAGTATTTAACTGTTGGCTGAAGATCCCGTCCAGGGACTCAGAGAGATTTCCCAGGCTTTGTTTTGAAGAGCAGATGCGTAGTGCGCCTTCTCGCCCTTGGGCGGCCCGATTTACCAATCCCATCTCGCAATATGGATTTTCAACTCATTTTCCTGTCCAATTAGATTTGAAGGCCAAGAAAAGTTTCAGACAAAGGGTCATGGGCGTGGCTGCCCAAGAAGACACACCGTAGCATCCCTTAAACAGGTCAGGTCCTTGAAGTGGCTGGCCCAGCACAAATCAGTCTCTCAACTAGAAAAGTGTTTAACAACTTCCTTGTCCCCAAAATTTGGAAGAACTTTTACCAAAGCCCATTTTGACCAGTTAGACTCTACGGTAAGATATGGGAGGTTTCAAGGAGTCCCATTCGAAGGAAGATTATGTATTTGTGGCGCCCCAGCTGTTGAAGATACCGCACGTATCTTATTTGATTGCCAATTATACTCTGCAGAAAGGACCGACCACTTAGATTCACCTTTAAAAAGCAAAAAATACTGGAGCGGCCAGCAGAAACTCTTACTTTTTACAGGGAACAAACCAGCTTTATTACGAGTAAGACTGCACTCCTCGTATCGAGGCTGAAGGGCCACGAATCACGGCTTAGGACCGGCGTCCTTTAAACCAGGTATGGGTCCCAATAAACACACCAAGTGAGACATAGGATAACCCTTTTATTTGAGCACTCAAGTAACAAGGGGGTCTCTCCTCTGAAAAGGAGAGCCCTTTGTGTTTGTAGACAGCATCTTTTATACCATTATCCATAGGATACAGTTACAGGCATAACATGGTTATTGGGCAATTTCTGCCACAGGGTACACAGGCATGCGTACATCTGTGTTATCTCGGTTAACCATACACTACATCCACACCCATCACCATTTAGGGATTTCTCCCCTCCTTCAGGTGTGCAATTCCACCTTGGCCCCTCCTGTGGGAGTGGAATGATCTAATTGTGGGGGGAGAATTTAACAGCACACTTACCTGTCTGGTTACCTTCGGACAAGATATCCCCCACGTGCGCACGCTTGCATGCTTGCATTATCTTCTGCTGGTTCTGGTTTGTATTCCCTTCCCTTATCTTCCATTTGTGCCATCTCCCGACTTACCCCTATCATGTACCTGCCAGCCTCCCTCATATTCCACCTTATTCTTAGGCATCCTCATCCCCCAGGAGAGCCTTGGAGCTCTCGAGACGAGGAAGCTGATTATTTTCCTTGACAATGACAGCTTACGCAGTTAGCTGAACACAGACAGTCCTTGTAAGAAGGATGCTGGTGAAATTCCGTCTCCACAAGGCAATCTTAAAGAGGACAGATTATTTAGACCAGATTGGAGTTCACTGTACAGGTGGCGGTTTATTATGAATCTGTATTACAATTTTCTCTGTATTAACTTGTATTTTTATAATGGTTTTTTATTTTCTTTTGTTCTTACTCCTGAGATGGTCAAAAGACTAAATCACTAAAGTGTCTGTCTATCTATCTTCAAAGAGCCCGTTTAGGCAGGGCCAATGGAGGCAACTCTCAAAAGAAGATTCCTCCAAGGCTCAGCCCCAGGGCTGGCCGGACTGCCTGTTCCTCAGTCCCTGCAACGCCCCAAAGCAAGAATGCACGGATCGCTGCCAAAGGTGGCCACCCCACCGGATCCAGCAGGAGCTGGGCCACCCTGCGGGAGGCCTGGAGGGCTCCCCATCCGCAGAGGTAGCAAACGCATTCAAAAATGCCAAAGGGCACAATCCCCCCTTTTCCAGGCTTGAGTGGGACATTTTGTTTTTGTCTCTGGTGCCCCCTCGTGGCGATCCTATGTCCCTGCAGATGCAGAATCAGGAGGTTTCAGGCTCCTGCGAATTCGAAGGAGGCAGCAGAGAGGAGACAGACAGACAGACAGACACGCCATCCAAAGAAAAGAGCAAAATGCAGAGGAGGCACCCATGAGCAGCATAAAAAGAGGAAATGATAAAAAGAAGCACAGAAGCACGTAACAAAACCAGCAGAGCATTTACCCAGAAATGGCTGCCAAATACAGAGATGAATCTCTGAGTTTTACCCGGTTGATTTGGGTTGGGCAGGACAGATGGAGAAGGCAAGGCAAGGGGGCCATCACAGTCACGGTCACCCGAAAGTGGATCATGGACCAGGCTGGTCCTTGAGGCGCAGGAACTCTTTAGGGAGGAGATCTCAGCAGAGCCCCGGGGAAGAGGGATCAACCCAGTCCTTCTCAAGAGCTGCTTTTCTGGAGGATCTCCCAGGAAGATCCAACTCGGGTCACCTCCCGAAGGAAGGGAAGGTTTCTTCTGAAAGCCCAACTCTGTCCATTCTTGAGCTGCTTTGGCAAATGAATTCTAGGCCTGTCTCCTTTTCTCTTCATGGTGTGTTCAGAACTTATTCACAAGCATTAAAAGAGTCCGTTTCCCTCACCTTCCTCTCCTTAGCAGGGAACGGAAGAACCTTGATGGAAATCCCCGAAATGTCGCTTGTTGTGATGCAGCAGAAGTAGCAGCTGGGCCCCCAGCTCAGGTGGGGGACGTGAATCCCAGCAGGGGACTGTTGGAGTCCCCCAGTCTTGTTACGGGGCTCCGCGCACAGCCTGTTCCTCTACAAAAGAGGGGGTGCAGGCCAAGCTTCAGAGACCTGCTGAGTCTTGCTCAGTTTGGTCTACCCTTCAAGACTGTTGTGGAGATACCAAGAGAAAATCTTCAAGCTCATCTGAGAGGCTGGCCATAAGGAAATGCAATTTATAGTTGAAAGAAATTAATCTTTTCCCTTTTTTTGCCTGTTGTAGGTTAATGTAACATAAACATAAATTAATATCCAAAACAGGGATGAAAGAAGCCAATACCTTTGCATTGTATAGGAGTGTGGAATACCAGCTGAAAACGTTTTAAATGTGGGAGATTTCTAGAGGGAGATTCAAACTCTAACTGAGAACGGTTAAGCAGCGGACAGACCTTCCATGTGGGAGTTGTGGGGGCTCCATCGCTGGATGTTGTCGAACAGGTTGGACTGCTACTTTCTGGGATGGTCTAACCCTGGGCAGGGGTCGGATCAGGTTATGCTTCTCTAACTCTAGAAATAAATTCCGCAAGTTGAATCCATTAAGAAAAGCCTAGAAACTGTTATAGAAATACTGAAGCCGATTCACTTAAAAATTAGCAACATGAAGTGAAGATTTCCCAGGTTAAAGAACCCAGCAGTAAAGTTCTTCCTGGGACTGTCTGGTAAATGATATTTCCTTCCTCGTTGAGGGCTTCATTTTTTATTTTTTTATTATTCAAATTTCTATTACCGCCCATCTCCCCCCAAATATCCTTTGAGGAAGCGGCTGTGCGGTTCGCGGAGGAGGAGTGGGCCCTCCCCAGTTGGAGCCAAAGGGCCTTGTGCAGGGAGGCCATGTTAGGGGTTTCTGTGACTACGGCTGCTCCGGACGGGGCCCCTCTTTGCTCTGGGTTCGGTTCACTGGAGAAGTCTTTTAGGGACCGGAAGTCGGGGAACATATTTCGGTGCATCGGCCTAAGGTGGTGATGGCTCCTACTGGACCACCCCATGAAGTCCCCCTTTCCTAATCTCCAAAAACTAAGCAGGATCAGATGCGGTTAGTTCTTGGATGGGGGTGTGAGAAATAGATTAATTTGTAACAAGAGGATTTCTGTCTCAGAAATAAAGTTTGAATATTATCTGTACATAGCTAACTGGAAAAAGGAGGAGGAGTTTAATTGCACTAACAGATAACTGAAACTGGTCCTGTTTGCAAGTTGGATTAAAGAAATAAAGGGATGGAAACGCGAGGACCCGAGGCCTTTAGTAAGGCTGTAAGTCCCAGGTTCCTCAAACCAAAGAAGGTAACCTGTAAATAAGGGTCTGGGGTGAGTTAACGTAAGCAAACAGGGGCCGAGATAACGTATGTTGCTGAGACGCTTCGGATTAGCTGCAAACGCCTGAGCTCCATCCAAAGGCGCAAAGGAGGAGAGAAAAGGGGCATCGTGCCTTAGTGCGAGACATGAGTTAATTCTTAAGAAAAGATGCCAGTAGCCTAGTCAGTGCAAAACTGTGATAATAAAAGGTGCTCTCGGCAGAATCGTAAGAAGACTGTTGTAGTGAGAATGGAACAAGTATTGAGAACAAGCGTGTAAGGTGAGAAAAGCCTCCAGACTTCAACATGTTCCCGGAACAGCCTGATAAGCACACAGCAGGTCTCAAAGGTGCCTCGTTTTGTGAAGGAAGCCGAATAAGGGAAATGTTGGGGCTGGAGGAGGAAGGAAGGTGTCTGTGAGGGAGGCATTCCGGATAGGCTGTAAACGCCGAAGTACCTGATCAAAGGGGAAAAGGAGGAGGGGACTTGCGCTCGGGAGAAAAGGGTATGAAATATACATGTGTTACGGCCTGGGGTGTGTCTCTGTGCTTGCAGCATTGTGAGCACCCTTCTTTGCAAAGTCGCGTAATAAAAATACTTCTGCTTTTGCTGAAACTCTCTAAGTGTCTTTTGAACTTAAAGCTTCTCTCTCTCAGGGACTGCCGGGACATCCAAGGTCTGGTGGCAGGGCCAACTGAAACAAAAGCCATCCAGGAAGGCGGCGGCTCAACTTCCTGCTGTGCACCAGTTGTGCCCTTTCCCGGATCGGGAAGCCCTTCCCTCAGTCGCTCACACCCTGGCCATTTCCTGTATGGAGGACTGCGACGTGCTCCACGTGGGGCTACCCTTGAAAAGTATCCGGACGCTGCAGCTGGTGCAGAATGCGATGGCGTGGGCAGTTCTGGGCGCCTCCAGGGCTGCACATGTAACACCTCCGCTGCGTGAGCTGCACTGGGTGCTGGTGTGCTTCCGGGTCCAATTCAGGGTGTGGGCTATGGCCTGGAAGGCCCTTCCTGGCAGGGGCCCAGGTTGCCTGAGGAACCGTCTTGTCCCCGACACGTTGACCCGTCCCACCCGGTCCAGCAGGAAGGGCATGTTACGGACTCCAAGTTGTTGGAACTTGAAGGACTTGGACTGAGATTTGGGTGGCATGCCTATTTGTGGTGCGACAGTTGAAGTTAATAAAGATTTTAGAAATCATTTTGTTAGGAGTGCCATACTGAGAGTTTGGAATAAATACTGTCTAAAGCAAGATTGTCTCTGAATGTACCGTTGTGGTTGTCACCTCAAGAAGCATTCGTTAGAAGAGAAAATGTGGGGGAAACGAGCTGGCTAAATTACAAAGATTTGTTCACTTCGAAGAGGGTGAACCTAAACTTAAAACAAGGGAACAGTTAGACTTGGAAGTCTTTCCTTGTCATTGGTTTACATTTGTGCAATTGTTGGAATGATTTAAAGTGGCCAGAAAGACTTTTAAATTTGCCAGTGAAATAACTCAGTTTGAAATGGAACTTTGTACAAACGATGAACACGTTATTACAAAGATGTGTAAGAAGTTGTTACAAAAGACCTTAGAAGTTTTTTTGTTCTTGATTCGTTCAGCCGCTTCTGACTCTTTGTGACTTCATGGACCAGCCCACACCAGAGCTTCCTGTCGGTCGTCAACACCCCCAGCTCCCCCAGGGACGAGTCCGTCACCTCTAGAATATCGTCCATCCACCTTGCCCTTGGTCGGCCCCTCTTCCTTTTGCCCTCCACTCTCCCCAGCATCAGCATCTTCTCCAGGGTGTCCTGTCTTCTCATGATGTGGCCAAAGTATTTCAGTTTTGCCTTTAATATCATTCCCTCAAGTGAGCAGTCTGGCTTTATTTCCTGGAGGATGGACTGGTTTGATCTTCTTGCAGTCCAAGGCACTCTCAGAATTTTCCTCCAACACCACAGTTCCAAAGCATCGATCTTCCTTCGCTCAGCCTTCCTTATGGTCCAGCTCTCGCAGCCATATGTTACTACGGGGAACACCGTTGCTTTAACTATGCGGGCCTTTGTGGTCAGTGTGATGTCTCTGCTCTTAGAACTTAGAAGAGGAACAATTAAAGAATGTATGCTTAAATGGGCTAAGAATTTTGGATACAATATTAGGGTGGAGCAATGGGAGAACATGTGGAACAAAGGTTTGAAATTTACTCTGAATTATAACTTAAAAGGATTTTTATAAAATGATGTACCGTTGGTATTTAACTCCTGATAAGTTGTCAAAAATGTATAAGGGGGTAACAAATGCTTGTTGGAAATTTTCCCTTGGCGAAGGAACTTTTTATCAACTTTGGTGGACTTGTGAGAAGGAAGGCCAAAAAATTTTGGGATCAATTATGTGTCAATATTCAAGAGGTTCTTAGAGTGGATCTAAAAGAAACCAGAACTGTTTGTTTTGGGATTGACAGAGAAACAATTCAAGGACCAGGCTGGGACTTTGCTTTTATGTATGGTTACAGCAGCAAGACTTTGAAATGCACAAAGATGGAAAGATGCACAAATCCCCACCGTGGAAGAACGGATGGTCCAATTAATGGAATTGGCTCAAATGGCAAAGTTAACGGCATTGATAAGAGAAAATATCATGTCCGGATTTCTCTCTACTTGGCAACCACTTTGGGATTATTTGCTTGTGTCTGAAAAAGATGAAGTTCTGAATTTGGGTTTTGATGATTAAATGGTTTGATTATATTGATTTATCTTTCTAAGGTTTAATTAATGGTAAGAGATTGAATCTGTATAATATGCATTTATATCTGTATTGGAGAAAGTTGGAAGTCACTCTTTTTCTGTTTTCTACCTAATTTTGCACTTTTATCGTTTTTCTTTTTTTTAGTTCTGCCTTCTATCTTATCTATACTCTACATTTGGTATTTTAACTATACCTTGAAAATCAATCAAGTTCTTTAAAAAAATAAAAGAAAGCGAGGCTTTTGTGGGTCAAGGTTGTGGAGCGGTTTTGGGTGTGATGGTAATCTCTCGACTCCCAAGCCTCTCAACCCGCAATCGACTGCAAGAAGCTCAATTCCTGTGGTCTCGTGAGGAGCTGCTATCCAGTCCGCAAGTGGCTGATCTCCCGATCTCCCCTTCTCCAGGGAGAATTTCATCAGCTAGGACTTGCCTCCTGGCCGCCTAACTTAGCTGTGGTGCTGTCCCTGCTCATGGAGCTGCTCACAGGGACATCTAACCCACCACAGGTCCTCACCCGGAAGCCTAGATTGATCTCTTCCAGTTGGTTGGCCACTGTGTCCTTTTCCAAATTTGCTGGCATAGCTCGGTTAGAGCCTTGCCTGATTGTCCTTCCAATGCTTGCCGTATTTCATTTGATATTCCACCAGTTCCTGTAGCCTTCCGACTTGGGAATAACTGGAGTGCTGATCTAACTTCATCCTGTAGTACTGGAGGTTCCTGTACGTAGGGAATATCTTCTAAGGCATCTTGGGTGCTGACATCTCTACTGTGCAGCGTTTTTGGATCCTCCTTCCAACTTCCTTTGATCTCTTTTGAATCGTTTGCTATCTGTGGCCCTAAATCTAAAGGAAAATACTCCAGAAGGAAGAGATAGGAATAAGTACATCCACAAAGAAGGGAAGGCCACACCTATCAAGAGAAGGGGAGAAGAGGAAGAAGGAATTTCTGATCAGAATGAAAAGAGGAAATAAAATAAAAAGAGGCAACAAAGCAGTTCACAAAATTGGCAGGCCTTTACCCAGAAATAGCAGCCACCGACAGGGCAGGACCCCCAAGTTGTATCACTTTGACTTGGGTTGGGACAGGGAAAATGTTCAGAGGGATGGGGAAAATGTTAGGCAAGCAAACTAACATGGTTACTGTCATCCGAAAGTGGATCATAAACCAGGCTGTTCTTCCAGGTGTAGGAGCCATTCACAGGGATGATCTCAGCAGAGCCCCAGGGAAGAGGAGATCGATCCAGTCCTTCTCAAGAGCTGCTTTTCAGGAGGATCCACCTCGGGCCACCTTGCCAGGTGAGTGTCGATCTCTTCTGAGAGCAGTAGGTTCAAGCTCCATCCGTTCAGGAGCTGCTTTTACCACCAAACGCTGAGTCTGGGTGCCTTTGGACGGAGTGACCCCCCAGAACCACCACTGAGTCACACCCAGCTTTAAAGATTGTGTTGGAGATACAGACCAGAGACAAGTCACAGGGTAACCTGAGAGCTCATATTACAAAATGCGATTTATTTGCTGAAAAAGTTTAATCCTTCTTAATACTTTTCAGAAGAGTGCTGAAAACCAGTCAAAAAACAAAACCCATGAATTGAAACAATAGGAATAGGATAAAAAATGCTTCAGAAATATGCCAGCATATCCACCTAAAAATGAGTCCTATGATGGACGGATTTGCCTTGCCAAACCCCTAAGTCAGGCTAAGTGGCTGCCACGGTAAGACTCTTGGTCAAAGGAATTGGGATTTCCAGGCTCATTGGAAACATTTTGAAATAGGCCAGGGAAGAAATCCCTAGTTGGGTGTCCTGTTTTCTAAGGAATTTGGAATTTGCTCAGCCAGGCAGGTGAGGCCAGGGGATTCTGCACCCCAACACCTCTTCCAGAGTTATTCTGGGCCAGTGGGAGGCTCCCCAAGGGGGGCTGTGTTGCCATTCCACAACTTGGATCCAGTCATGTTTTGTGCACTTGCAGCACCACCCACCGAGGGGGAGGGGGGCTGGCAGCTTCACAGCCCCAAGGACTACATGGACGTCATGACAGAAATCTGTCCTGCAAGGAAATGCCCATTTGGTACCTTGCAAAGCTCCGTTTCCAGCTTTGTGTAATAAGGGAGAACACTTACAAGTCTTTTGTGGGACTGTCTGCTAGGGAAGATTTCCTTTTTCTAGGGCTCGGGTCCCTTTGAGGTGGCTGCTGTGGACTTCATGGAGGAAGAGTGGGGGCTGCTGGATCCTAGCCAGAGGGCCTTCTGCAGGGAAGTCACGCAGGAGCTTTCTTGGCACGTGGCCGCTCTAGGCAAGGCCCCCCTTGGCCCTGGGTTCCATTCGTTGGGGGAGGACTTTTCAGTGGGAGGTAACAGGGAAGATGCCTGCACTCAGCTGCTTGAGGTGGTCATGCCTCCTACCTGGCCACCACCTGGATTACCGCACTCCCTTCAAGCCTTTCCTAATCTGCAAAAAACAACCAGGGTCAGATGTGTTTAGTATTTGCCGATAAGCAAGGCCAGATATCTAGGCTGGCACTCAAGAAACTGGCTTGCCGGATCCAGTGACTTTCCATCTGTAGTTCTGGACGGGGTCGCACTGCCCAGAGAACCAGTGAGCAGTTTGGGGGTCCTCCTGGGCTCACAACTCCCGTCTGAGGAGCAGGTAGCAGCCACGGCCAGGATGGCTCTTGCGTAACTCCATGGTGTGTACCAGTTGTGCCCTTTCCTGGATCAGGCGGCACTGCACAGTCCTTCGTGCTTTGGTCACCTCCTGACTGGACTATTGCAATGCACTCTACCTGGGGCTGCCCTTGAAGAACATCCAGAAGCTGCAATTGGTCCAGAATGCGGCAGCATCAGCAACGATGGGCCTGTCTTGGTCCACCCGGGTTACTTTTGGTTCATGAGCTGCACTGGCTCCCAGTTGGCTTCTGGGTGCAATTCAAGGTGCTGGTTGTCGCCTATGAAGCCCTCCAGGGCATGGGGCCAGGTCATTCGAGGGACCTCCTCTCTCCAGTTGTCCCCATCCATCAGAAGGGCCGTGCTCTGGGTCCTGTTGGTTAAAGTGTCATCCGGCGGGACCGAGGAAGCGTGCCTTTTCCGTAACACCGCCTGCCCTCTGAAACACCGTTCCTCCCGGAATGAGGCTGAACCCTGCTGGCCTTTTGTAAAGACGTGGCTTTTCCTCCAGGCACAGGGGTGGGGAGATAGTTCAGCCTGTGGGTTGTATGAATTCGTGGCCGACTGGTTTATCCTCGGTGCCTAATTTCCTTTCTGCATTGCATTTATCGCATCCTGTTCTTGCATCGATGTTTTTATTGTGTTCGCTGCCCAGAGTCACTCATCTGAGATGGGCAGCCATAGAAAATTTAAAAATTAAAATTTTAAGAGTTTTGAATCAGTGGAAGAGACTCAAATACCTACTGAATCCTCACAGACTTTAAAGTCTACTTTTTAGGCTCTCAAAGGTGGCCAGCTCTTAAGGGCATCTGGGAAGCCCAAAGGGAATAGGGATGAAAGACCCCACCCTTTTCACTCCTCCTTGCCCCAAAGCATCCACTATAGTATGGGGGTCTTTCCCATAAATCAAGGGTCTCCCCGCTTTGGGGCCACAGCGTCATTTGGGACACTTGAAGAGCACAGAGTGGGATCCCTCAGAAACAGGAGAGCCTGGGAATCTGCCCTTTCGCAAGGCGACCAGGATGGCGGTGGCCGGCCACTGAACTCTGTTCCCCAACGTGCCGATGAGGCTCGTCAGCAGCCCGAGTGGGGTTCATCTGAGGTATCTGAGGAAACGCACCCTCCGTTGCTGCAGCCACCAAGCCAACACCAGACAGCCATTTCGCAGAAGATCAACTGCTGATGCGAGAGAAACATCTGGACACAGGAGCAAAGGGTCGGCCTCCTCCCCAACGGAGCAGACGGGAGCCACCCCAGTTCCCGCCCCTTCCAGGTTCGCTTTGGTTCCCCCGCTTCCCACCCCTCAAAGTGAAATCGGGGTCTCTGATCAACAAGGGGGATAAAATCCCTCCTGTTTCCAACCTCCCCAAACAGGCAGCAACTGAGTTCAGAGGAAAACAAAACCATTTATTTTCAGCAAACAACTCTGGCAATCTTACAATATGTGCGGTAAAGAAATACTACATGAAGCAAAACCCCAAATTACTGCGCCACCAGGGTTATTCAAAGAGGGTAAGAAATACTTGAATGCATATTAAAGTTTTTCTACAGGAAACTGCAACTTCTAAGAAATGCATTTGCTTTGTTGATTCTGCAACGCTGAACAATTAATTTGATGAATCCAAATCATCCCCCCAAATCTCTAGGAAACCACGGGGGATAGGAAGGAAGCAGCCTGGCTGCACAGCTGATCTCATGTTCCATTTTTCTGAATTATTAAAATCTATTCACTGCAGCCCAGAAAAGTGTATAATTTTGTGTGTCTGAAGGCTACCCTCAGTTGGTACACTGATTATTTGTTAAACTTTTGGATAATCAAATATATAATCCAATAAATTAAGCAACTTACTAATTTTTTAAAAATCAATTATTTTCTAATGGAAGAAACCCCGAAGCACACTTCTGAAAAAGCAGCTGAAAGAGGCATTTTCCCTTCCCGTCAGTGAACATCCCCTCCAAGATGGTTTTCCCTGCAAGGCGTTCATTCTACGTATAAAAGCAAGACCTTCTTTCCTTCTCCAGATGGATCAACTACATTTTCTTTTCAGGGGAGGCCCTAGAATTCCTGTTTCAGATGAAAAAACCCTGATCTTCCCAAACAAAAATCTGCATAAGAATGATCATGAAACACCCAAAATACATCCTGCAACTTCAAAGAAATGCATTTGCTTTCTTGATTCTGCAAGCCTGAACAATTAATTTGAAGAATCAAAATGATTCCCCCAAATCTCTAGGAAACCACAGTGGAAAATCTGCATGAGGACAATCATGAAACACCAGAAATACTTCCTGGTTACAGCCAGCTGGGAGGGCCTGAAGAGGTCCTCCTGAGAGAACAGCGTAATTCAGAAGAAGGTCGGTCACTCTTCCTTCCTCTCTCCTTAGGCTGGGAATCGGCAGCCCCAACATTGTGCTACGAAGCGGGTGGAAAAAACAGGAGGGTCGGTTTGAGAGGAAGCCAAGATGAGAAAGCCCAGAGTCCAGGCTGGAGGACCAGTGCTGATCGTCAAGGGAAGGAACAGAATCAGCAGGGAGAGGGAGCCGGAGAGGATGGGCAGGGCTGTGAATGGCTGCTGGAGGGGTGTGGGGTGGGGAACCCCCTTCACAAATTGTGAACAGTATAGATGCCCCCCTCAAATAGACAAATCCGATTCGTCCAACTATTTTGCCCCCAGAGCCGAGTGCAGCAGGTTTCATGGCCCCCAGAGAGCCCAGGTCTTCCCTCAGCATCCGGAAGGTTGGATTCCCAGATGGACACGGGAAAGGAGAGGCGTCTCCTCTCCATCCTCCCCTCCCCTCTCCTCCCCCTTGCTCTGGGGATCTTCTGATCTCTGCAGGTCTCTGAGCCGTGTGCATGCAAGACCATCATATCCCGGGAGGGGCCCCAATCGGGGCCCTGCAGAATGGCCAGCACTGCCTCCTGCTGTGGGAGGGGCCTTTCCAGGAGACGAGGGGGAGGACAGGGTGCCTTCCTCCCTCAGCGACAGCAGCCAGGTCCCCTTCCGTTCCCAGCTGCTGTCACCTGCCATTTCCTCCGAAGGCAGGGAGGGAAAGTGGAAGCAGCCCAGCCTCCCCCAGCAGAAGGAACCCCGGGAGGAGGGGAGAGGCAGGCCCCTCCCCAGAGCCCCAGGGCCCCTCCCCTGAACCCCCTGCCCTTCAGTGCTGGAGGTGAGCCGGAGAGAGAAGAGGGTTTCCCCAAAGCATCTTCACCATCGATGGGTCCCTTGACCTGAAAGCCCCCTCCTTCCCCCCAATGCAGCCCCCACCGGGGCACTCACCTGTGAGGGGCTGCTAAATGGCCTCCCCGCTCCCTGCATTGGAGAGAAAGACAAAGAGTGAGTCCCTCCCCTGTCCTGGTCCTCTGAGGAGGAGGCCTCTCTCTCTCCTCGATTCAGCCTCCGCAGCTTCAGGGACCCTCGGAGGAGACCAGGCTGCACCGCCAGAACAGGCTCTAACCACTGGGGCTCAGGGCGCTTCTGGCGGCTTCCCTATTTCCCACCCCAGAGCTGGGGGCTCTTTGCTCCAAGGGGGGCCAGGCTCCGCCACGCAGGCTCTGGGCTGCCTCCCCTGCCTGAATGCAAGGCTGGAAATCCAACAGGGAGAGAGTTTCCCTTTTTCTTCTGCAGGAACAAAGCAGAGCGAGGAAAGTGAACTTTGTAACTGTCAGAAATCAAGGAAAGGAGAGGAGGTGGGAGAAAAGGGAAGCACTCGCTTTTTACAGAGTAAAAGGAGGAACAAGGACAGAGAGAGAACAAAATTATTAAGATGGGAGGAAAAAGGAGACTTGGGTAACTCCTTGGGACAAAGGCAAAAATATCAGTAGTTTCCCTTAAGCCCCACTTTAATGAGAAACCACTTTTCCAATCCCACACTTTCTGTTCATAGACTGAGGTAAAATAATTTTAATTCTTCATCTAAGTAATTTGCCATCTAAGTAAACAGGAGAAACAACGTAATTCTCCCACCCACATTTAAGATCTTACACTGGACGAAAAAGTGTCCATAGAAAGGGCAACAATCGATTTAAATCTCAGTAGATTTATCTATCCTTTGTTCCAATTCTATCCAAATAAATCCTGGTTTCCCCAGAACCAGACCCAGAGGGAACACAGGGAGCGGGTATTAGGGGGCCCCTTCAAACCCGGGGGGGCTCTCCCTCTTTTCACCCCCCCCCAGCACTCCTGCTAAGAGGCAGAGCGGCTCCCTCCGGCTTACCCTGGCCTGAACTGTCGGATCGTTTGTCACTTGCTGGAAAAGAGAGAAAAGGAGGAAGGAGGTCAGTCTCTTGGCTGGACGGGAAGAGATGCAGAAACTCAGCACTTTCTGACACACACAGAAACACACACACAGACAGAGTTTCAACCAAACTGCTTACGCTAAGACACACAGAAAAGAAAGGGCACTATCTCAGCCATTCCACAGCCGGGGGGAGGACACAGATGGCTCCAAAGTTCCTTTTTCCCACCAGTTCGTACTTGGCGAGCCTTGTGGTGGCAGACCAAGAGGAGACCCAGCTGGCATCTGCCAAGGCTCCTTTTCTCCTCAATTCCTTCTGGGTTCACCCTTTTTATGGAGCTTCCTGACCAGATTATGGCCAAGCCTTTCCTTTCTGCACACTTGGAAACAGGAGAGCTTCTCAGTCAGATGGACCTTCCGCCCAGCCGGGTCTTCTCACCTTCTCGAGCCTTCCTTGTCCCAGATGTTCCTCCTTGGGGTCTCCAGTCCCAAGAACAGCCTGGCTGGATTGCAAAGGGGACCCACCTCCCCCAGCTTGGTTCTTGGGAGGAAGAGGAAGGTAGCACAACTCTGCAGCTTCATGAGCCGCTTCTATGTTTGAACACACACACACTCACACACACAGACACAGCCCTCAACTGAGGCTGCCTCTGATTCCTGCTCTGACTTGGAGATAACAGGGAAAGAGGAAAATCACTCACTTGATGCTGCCTTGTAGCCATCCTGACGTTTCTCTGCAAGGAAAAAGCTCAGTCAAAGCTAAGAATAATCCACCAGAGACCATCCAATCTCTCCTCTGCAGGAGGGATAGAGAGCCCCAGGAGATGTTTTCACAGTTCTTTCGTCTCCTGGCAACTACTTTGAACAGACACAGGAAGAGCTTCAAAATACGAATGTATCCCCTGACCTGCCCCAAGAGAGACCTGCTGCCTCTGGGAGGGATGGAGGGAAATGGGGAAAGCAGCAGGAACAGCCGGGAGAGGAGGAGGATTTTCACTGAAATCCTTCTCTGCTGCCCTTTCACCAAAGCCTTTGAAAGGGACGGAACCGCGATGCCTCTTCCCAACCAGAAGAAGGCAGGACTGTCCGAACCGCAGACAGCCTAGTCGAGACTGGAGTCCCAGCAAGAGGCCGAGATTTCGGATGCTCCCAAAGAGGGCTGGGAAAACAGGGAAACGGAAGCCCAGAAGAGGCTCCCCAAAGGGAGGGACTGGGGAGGAGTCTCCCCCTCTCCCTTCACAGCCACCCAGCAAAGGTGGGACACTTACTGAGAAATACCACGATCCCAGCAATCGCAGACACCAGGAGAAGAACAGCCACAACGCAGCCGATGATGATGATGAGCCCCAGGTTGGATTCTGGAACTTAATTGGGAGAAAGAGCAGAGGATTGAAGGAGAACCCCAAACCATCGCTCCAAGTCGGGGAGAGACCTAACGCAGCCAAGGGACTACTGGGAATCGCCCAAGTTAAGAAGACTCAGGGCTCATCCTCACGTCCCTCGAATTGAAGACACCCTGCTAACCATGCTTAGCGGACATGTCCTCGTGACGCTGCCTTCATCTCCCACCAGCCCAGCACGAAGGCAGCTGACATTCACCTTTAGCTCTTCAGCTCAAACGCAGACGTTTGCAACCTTGTGACTCTCAGCAGGTTAACAGAAATAAAAACGTCAACAACACAATAATATAAAAAAATTAGTGAAACCACAAAAACGTTTTTGTTCTTTTTATAGACTGCCCCAATATGCCATGACTCTGGGCAGAAATGGGCAGCTCTCTGCACTAGCTTTTTTTCTTAAGCTTGAATGGTTGCATTTTATTATTTAAGGTAAAAGGGTTCATATCATGTATCTTTTTTTTTAAGTCCATGGTTTCATTTTGTTTCTCTCTTGTAGGGTTGCTCTGTCCCCCTGGAGGAGGAGAAAGGAATGAATCCTCGCTTCATGCACTCTGTCGTCTGGCCAGGAAGTGGCTGAAGGGAAACGGTTCCAGTCTTGGCAGCTGGAGCTTTTAAGTGCCGGGAAGGCAGCCCAGGAGGTGGGAATCCTCTTGTCTCACACCCACCCCGGGGTTAGGGGGAGGACCCCAGGGAAGGCCTCCCTGTCATTCAAATCCACGCCCTGCATTCAGGAACGAGGGCAACAGACCTTCTCTGTCTTCCAGGTGGCAGCCCTCTGCTTCTTCGAAAGATGCTGTCACAAACCCCACCACCACCAGCACTCGTTGCTCAAGGCTAGTCATGCGGAGCTCCTTCTATCCCCCTACAGAGGATTCGGGTTCTAGTCCCCGATCAGCCTTGCTGCTCTCCTGGGAACCTTTTCCAGTTGCTCTGAATCTGTATTAACGGGTGTTGCCCAGAAGTGGACGTTGTCCTTGAGGCGGGCTCTGATGCTAGCAGAAGACAGTGAGAAAATCACCCTCATCCTTTGGAAGTTAGTCTGTTTGAGGTAGCCTAAAATCACAGGTGCCTTCTCTGAAGGGACTTCATGCTTCCGGCTCATATTCAGTCTGCAATCAATCCCGATTACAAAATCCTTTTAGCAAGCCAAGTACCCCCCACCCAAAACTTGCACCCTTGATTTCTGTTTCCTAAGTGAAGAACACTGGACTTAGACTCATACAGTGGCAAGGAAGCGACCTAAAAGGTCATCCAGTCTTACCACCATCCATTAAAGTATTCAGACAGATGGGATTGTGCCTTCAGTATCTCATTTGAGGTCTCCCATCCTTCCTGGCACTCTTTTCTGTCAAGTCTCTCTTCAATTTCATTCTGCTACTCTCAGCCCATTCTGTATTTGACTTCTTTCTCTGAGGATATTCGCTCACTCAGCCGGTTTTAAATCCTCTGCAAATTCGGTAACTATTTGTTCTACCTATTCCTCCAAGGCAGTAAAGGGAACGTTGAAGAACAGAGGACGCGGGGCTGATTCTTCCGGCACCCGTTTGGTATCTTCAGCCTGATGAGGAACCATCAGTGGGCACTCTTTGAGGAAGACTTTCAATCCAGCTGTGGATCCCCTTAATTGCCTGGCCATCCGACCGCTTTTAATGAAGCCGAAGAGGCTTTGGGCTGCCTGCAGAGGGAGCTTTCACTAGACTAAAGGCCTGATTTACCAGAAAAATTTAATCCCACGAAAGATCCAGATGACCCTGTCGTCTTTTAGAGATCACGTGATCTATCTGTTTCCTATTTCATTCTAATCCACAACAAATAAAAAATACAAAATTCCAGTGATCTGGGTGGTTCCCTGTAGCATGTGGGGGGGAAGTATGTGGGGTGTCTGTGTCACCCCCTCGCCCCAGTTCTGGCAGGGGTGGGTAGTTGGTGATATGGTGATGTCCAACTTCTGGAGGGTCCTCAAATGGCTGAAGCAGATTTGGAGGATGCTAGAGGGGGGCAGGTTTGAGAAGGAGAACTTTAAGGTTCTCCTTTACAAAACTCATGAATGGCAGCCATGGCACTTGTGATCTGACACTTGGTAAAGAAACTGAAGTAGTATTTTCTTGTGCCTATCAGCATAAGAATAAAAATTGAACATTTTTTGTATGATTGGGAAGCTATCAATAGAAGATGGGTATTCTGCACTTTTGGGAGTCCGGCGTAAAACACGTCAGTGGAAGTCATGAGCACAGGCAGAGTTGTTTGACAAGGGTTTTTTTCCTTTGGTTTTGTGCTGAGCCGCAGGAATTCCAACAGATCCCTGATCGTAAAATAATGTCTGCACTTCTTTCTTAGAGCAGCGACACAGGGACATTTCCTTCTCTACAGGAGGAAAGCCGTCTTAGTCTCTGAAGGGAAAAAATCAGACTGGTGGCCCCTTTCCTGCCTACCGATGCCTCGGTCCAGCCACTCTGTGCATTGCATGAAGGCAGCTGCAGTTCACCAATGTTAGTAAAATCTGGTGTTCAGAAAAGGGGCTACCAGACTCCTCCGATTTTTGTGTTGTTGTTTATTCGTTTAGTTGCTTCCGACTCTTCGTGACTTCATGGACCAGCCCACGCCAGAGCTTCCTGTCGGTCGTCAACACCCCCAGTTCCCCCAGGGACGGGTCCGTCACCTCTAGAATATCATCCATCCATCTTGCCCTTGGTCGGCCCCTCTTCCTTTTGCCTTCCACTCTCCCTAGCATCAGCATCTTCTCCAGGGTGTCCTGTCTTCTCATTATGTGGCCAAAGTATTTCAGTTTGGCCTTTAATATCATTCCCTCAAGTGAGCAGTCTGGCTTTATTTCCTGGAGGATGGACTGGTTGGATCTTCTTGCAGTCCAAGGCACTCTCAGAATTTTCCTCCAACACCACAGTTCAAAAGCATCGATCTTCCTTCGCTCAGCCTTCCTTATGGTCCAGCTCTCGCAGCCATATGTTACTACAGGGAACACCATTGCTTTAACTATGCGGGCCTTTGTTGTCAGTGTGATGTCTCTGCTCTTAACTATTTTATCGAGATTTGTCATTGCTCTTCTCCCAAGGATTAAGCGTCTTCTGATTTCCTGACTGCAGTCAGCATCTGCAGTAATCTTTGCACCTAGGAATACAAAGTCTTTCACTGCTTCTACATTTTCTCCCTCTATTTGCCAGTTATCAATCAAGCTGGTTGCCATAATCTTGGTTTTTTTGAGGTTTAGCTGCAAGCCAGCTTTTGCACTTTCTTCTTTCACCTTCATCATAAGGCTCCTCAGTTCCTCTTCACTTTCAGCCATCAAAGTGGTATCATCTGCATATCTGAGATTGTTAATGTTTCTTCCAGAGATTTTAACTCCAGCCTTGGATTCCTCAAGGCCAGCTTGTCGCATGATGTGTTCTGCATACAGGTTGAATAGGTAGGGTGAGAGTATACAGCCCTGCCGTACTCCTTTCCCAATCTTAAACCAGTCTGTTGTTCCGTGGTCTGTTCTTACTGTTGCTACTTGGTCGTTATACAGATTCTTCAGGAGGCATACAAGATGACTTGGTATCCCCATACCACTAAGAACTTGCCACAATTTGTTATGGTCCACACAGTCAAAGGCTTTAGAATAGTCAATAAAACAGAAATAGATGTTTTTCTGAAACTCCCTGGCTTTTTCCATTATCCAGCGGATATTGGCAATTTGGTCTCTAGTTCCTCTGCCTTTTCTAAACCCAGCTTGTGCATCTGGCAATTCTCGCTCCATGAACTGCTGAAGTCTACCTTGCAGGATCTTGAGCATTACCTTACTGGCATGTGAAATGAGTGCCACTGTTCGATAGTTTGAACATTCTTTAGTGTTTCCCTTTTTTGGTATGGGGATATAAGTTGATTTTTTCCAGTCTGATGGCCATTCTTGTGTTTTCCAAATTTGCTGGCATATAGCATGCATTACCTTGACAGCATCATCTTGCAAGATTTTGAACAGTTCAGCTGGGATGCCGTCGTCTCCTGTTGCCTTGTTATTAGCAATGCTTCTTAAGGCCCACTCAACCTCACTCTTCAGGATGTCTGGCTCTAGCTCACCGACCACACCGTCAAAGCTATCCCCGATATTGTTATCCTTCCTATACAGGTCTTCTGTATATTCTTGCCACCTTTTCTTGATCTCTTCTGCTTCTGTTAGGTCCTTGCCATCTTTGTTTTTGATCATACCCATTTTTGCCTGGAATTTACCTCCAATGTTTCTAATTTTCTGGAAGAGGTCTCTTGTCCTTCCTATTCTATTGTCTTCTTCCACTTCCGCGCATTGCTTGTTTAAAAATAATTCCTTATCTCTTCTGGCTAACCTCTGGAATTTTGCATTTAATTGGGCATATCTCCCCCTATCACTGTTGCCTTTTGCTTTCCTTCTTTCTTGGGCTACTTCTAGTGTCTCAGCAGACAGCCATTTTGCCTTCTTGGTTTTCTCTTTCTTTGGGATGTATTTTGTTGCCGCCTCCTGAACAATGCTGCCAACTTCTGTCCAGAGTTCTTCCGGGACCCTATCTACTAAGTCCAGTCCCTTAAATCTATTCTTCACCTCCACTGCATATTCCTTAGGAATATTAGTGAGCTCATATCTAGCTGATCTGTGGGTCTTCCCTAATCTCTTTAGTCTGATCCTAAATTGTGCAATAAGAAGTTCGTGATCTGAACTACAGTCAGCTCCAGGCCTTGTTTTTACCGACTGTACAGATGTCCGCCACCTTTGGCTGCAAAGGATGTAATCAATCTGATTTCGGTGTTGTCCATCTGGTGAAGTCCATGTATAAAGCCGTCTCTTAGGTTGTTGGAAGAGAGTGTTTGTTATGCAGAGTGAATTGTCTTGGTAAAATTCTATCAGCCTATGTCCTGCTTCGTTTTGTTCTCCCAGGCCATGCTTACCTGTAACTCCAGGTGTCATTTGACTGCCCACCTTAGCATTCCAGTCTCCTGTGATGAAAATAACATCTCTTTTAGGCGTGTTGTCCAGTAGGTGCTGCAGATCCTCATAGAACTGCTCTACTTCAGCTTCTTCAGCATTTGTGGTTGGGGCGTATATTTGGATCACTGTGATGTTAGATGGCTTGCCCTGAATTCGAATTGAGATCATTCTGTCGTTTTTTGGGTTGTATCCAAGCACTGCTTTCGCCACTTTACTATTAATTATGAAGGCTACTCCATTTCTTCTGTGGTCCTCTTGTCCGCAGTAGTAGATCTGGTGGTCATTTGATGTGAAGTGGCCCATTCCAGTCCATTTCAGTTCACTGACGCCCAGAATGTCTATCTTTAATCTTGACATCTCACCAATAACCACATCCAATTTGCCCTGGCTCATAGATCTTACATTCCAGGTTCCAATGGTGTGTTGATCCTTAGAACATCGGATTCGCCGTTCACCACCAGCACCGTCGGCCGCTAGCCGTCCTTTCGGCTTTGAGCTAGCTGCGTCATCACGTCTGGGGCTAGTTGAGCTCATCCTCTGTTCCTCCCCAGTAGCATTTTGACCATCTTCCGACCTGGGGGTCTCATCTTCCGATGGTATACCGACATATCTCTGGTTGTACTGATCCATTTAGTTTTCACGGCAAGAATACTGAGGTGGGTTGCCATTACCTTCCCCAGGGATCGCATTTAGTCTGACCTCTCTGTCATGACCTTCCCGTCTTGGGTGGCCCTTCACGGTTTAGCTCATGGCATCATTGAGGTGCTCAAGCTCCAGCACCATGACAAGGTAACGATCCTTTGCTGATTTTTGTACTTTAGGAAAAAAGAAAATCTGTTTCTGGTGCTCAGCACAACGGCTGCTCCTCTGCTGGAGGCAGCAAACAGGGCAGGGAGGGAGGCTAAGAGAGGATCTAAGTGCGTTTCATCAGGATCGGCCAACGATTCTGATGGGATTCTGCTGCTTCCTTTAAATAACCCGAAGCCAGTACTCTGGCCCATTCCCTGCAGGTCCACGAACCTCGAAAAAGGGAAAAACCAATGGATTAAAGCTCAAGTGAGCTCACATCTGGACACAGCTGGGGTCACGTTTCTCTCCCACCATCTTCCAGCCTGAAAAAGAGACAAGCCTTTCCCTCCCTGCCGCCTCTCACCCTTCACGGCCACAGCCACGTCCACAGGCTCCTGCAGGCCGTCGTGCTCCACGTGGCACCGATAGCGGCCTCTCTCCTTGGGATCGATCCGGACGCTGAGCCAGTAGTGGAAGGTCCCGTCCGCGTTGGGGGCCACAGAGCCACGGAGGGTGTCCTGCAGCCAGACCTCCCCGTCCCTCCTCCAGGAGGTGTCGATCTCCTTGGGGTAGAAGCCATCCACGCGGCAGACGTGTGTCTCCATCCCATCATCGGCCTCCGTCCTGCTGCTCACCGTCACCACCGGGGTCTCTGCAGAAACGGCACGGCCGGAATTAACTCCGAGCCCCTCCCGAGCCTGGAAGGTGGAGGGAAAACCTGACGGGCAGGAAAGCTCCCACTACTTAGTTGTAACGCAGGGATTTAACACTCCACACCCGCAGCACCTCCGAGAGTTTTAGGACATGCTCCGAATCTGGAGATGCTCAGCCACAAGGACTCCTGATTTTGAGTCCTTCATGGGGACTCAGTCTGAAAAACCTCCGGCAGCAAATTGAGGGTCCAAGGAAATTCCACAGGGACTGCTGTGAACTCTGACTGACCTTGGGCTGTTCCCTTCAGGGGAGGGATACTGGGGCTGCTCTTCTAAGTCCCCTTTCAGAAAAACAACACAGAGCTTTCTCTCTCCTGTCTGGGCCTCTTCCGCTCCCCCAGATCTTAGGCTGCTCCAGGCCTCTATCCGAGGGACACAACCCGAATTTCAAGAGGGGGAGAGCCAGAACCACAGCAAGGGCTCAGGGCTCGTGCAATCCCACACGGGTGAATTTGGAAAAGCGATTCTGTCTCTGGACGGCAGGCAGGGAGAAGTGATGCAATGGAGGAGAGACCCAGGGCAGGGGGGGCTGCTGGCAATGGAGGGGGGGTTCCCCCTGGAGCCAGAGGGATCAAGCAGCCCAGGGAGGGAAGGGGCGGAGCCAGAGGGGGAGGGGTGGGCTGGAGGGGAAAATAATAATGAACTCACAGGAAAAAAAGGGGGGAGAACATTATAATGTGAGCTGGAAGTCCTGTGGGGTGACAGAGCATTCCTGAAGGTGGGGAGGGGGTTGTTTTGAGGGGGGGAGGCACCCAGTCAGAGTCAAGGGACCTGCTGGAGTTTTAAGAGGGAGAGCCACAGAATCCCTGGATTCTTCTCCCCCAGGAAGAAAAGACCCCTCACCCGTGGCCTTTTATGCCCAAGTGGGGGCCCTGGCGGAAGAGGTGCCCCCTGGTGGGGGGGTGGGAGGTGCACCGCCAGGGTCCAGGGAGGGAGGGGGCCCCCTGTGGGACGGGGAGGGAAGGAGAGTGGCTGGGAGGGAACCAAGGCCACGCGTCACCCGTGGCCACTCTTCGGCTAAAGGGGGGTTCGCTGAAGAGCCCCAAGCGGCCCTGTGGCCTCATCGTGCGCTGCGCACGGGACACCCCGAAGTGCTTCTGCTGCCTGATCCACACAGACCCCGCCAGGCCCTGATTCTGGCCTGCCCCACCTGCCGCTCGGGGGGCAGAGGCGGCGTTTCCTGCCCCTTTGAGGGCTGCCTGGCAAGGGGAACCAGAGAGGGCCTCTTCCCGCGCCCTGCAGAGCTGCTGGGAGGGCAGGAGGGGGATTCCTCCCCTGCGGACCAGGGACCCGAGGGGGGCCGAACCGGGCAAGGAACCGGCCAGGGAGGGGGAGAGTCGGCCTGGGCCCGGAGGCTCACCTGTCCTCAGCAGCGTCTCCCTCCCGTAGGACAGGTACTTCCCCAGCCACTCAACGCAGATTTGCTCCAGGTAGGCCTTCCTTCTCTGATTCCCTCCTGGAATGGCGTCCCATTTCCTCTGGGTGACCTGGGCCTGGGGGTCGGTTGCCACCCAGGTGAGGATCTCCTTGTCGAAGGCGAGGAAGGTCCTCCCGTCGTAGCCATGCTGCCAAAACCCTGCTTTGCTCCCGTCTGCCCTGAGCTCACAGCCAGCCATCCACTGCCAGGTGTGAAGGCCTGAAAGAGGGCGAGGAAGATGGTCTGGGGAGTCCTCAGGATGGACAGAGACGCCCTCCCTGCAGGGACTTTGATGCCGGAGTCCTGAAGTTCATGAAGTCCTGAAGCTCCTCAGGTCCCTCTGGACTTGGTCTGTCTTTACCCCATTTTATATCACTCCTGGGCTATAGAATACGTTTTTTAACTTCAAAAGTGTTTTTGGTGACTGTGCTCTGCGCAGAGAACTTCTGCTATGGGGCCAGGATAGAATCTTAATTTTCTGAAACAATAACAATATTTTTAGAAGAGCCTTCTTAAAAAGCGTGGAAGCAGCCTGTCCCTGGGAGGGCCCCCCTTCTCCCCCTCCTGCTCCTGGGGGGGAAGGTGGGGCAGGAGGAGCCCCCCACCCATCACGCACCCTCGCTCTGGTTGTAGCGACGCCTCAGAGTCTCCAGGTCAACTCTGAACAGCTCCTCAGTGCCACGGACATTCTGGGTCTCTCTGTCCCAGTACTGGGGGTCCTCCTTCCCCGCCTGCTCCATCCAGGAGACTCGAGGCTGCCTCGTCCTGCTGCTGCTGTCGTAGTGAACGAAGACTTGACCGTCCACGTACCCCAGAGAGACGAAGTGGGGCAGCCCCTGACTGGGGTCCGACATGGAGCTGAAGAAATACTTCAGGGAGTGCGAGGAGGAGCCTGGGAGGGAAACAGGGGGGCAGAGTTACTCTGGGGGGCTTCGGCTGAGGGATCCGATGGGGCACAGCAGGCCCCAATTTGAAGGTCTGGGGAGGAAGGAGGAGGAGGAAGACACCCAGGGAGACCTCGGGGGGCAGAGGGAGAAGGGGAAAGGCGGGGGGGAGGACGGAAGAGGAACCGGAGGCCGAGGGGGGCAGAGGGAGCGACCGAGAGGCAAAGCGGCGGCTTCTGGAGGGCCTGAAGGGTTGGGGGGCAGAGAGGGTGGGGGGCGAGAGTGAGAGGGGAGGGGAGGCTGGGCCGGAGGGGGAGCAGCACCCCCAAACCCCATCTGCCCCCCAACGGCTCCCTCCCCCCTCCCAGCGAGGCCTCCCCCCCACCCTCTCCGGGATTGGGGAGACTCTGCCCCGGAGAAGCCGCCGTCGCCCCACAGAAAGGAGGGGGGTCCCACCCCATAAGCTCAAGAGCAGCAGGAAACCCCACCTGGTCACCCCAACTTTCTGTTCACGGAAAAAAAAATTCTCACCTCACGGAGGGCCAAAACGGATTGATAATAGCTGCAGATTTGAGGGGAGATTTTATCAATGGGGGAGGAAAGGGGGTGAGGAGGCACCCGGGTGAGGCCAGAGGCCGTGGGACCCTCGGGGGGGGCAAACCCAGATTGCTGGCAGGGAGATGGGGCAGTCGGGGGGGCGAAGGGGGCGGGAATGGAGCCTGCAGCCCCCGGGGATCTTCCTGCTCACTCACACACACACACACACACACACACACACCCCGCTGGGAGGTTCCCCCTCCGGGCCCGGAGCTGAGGCCCCTGAGCAGGGACTGGCTTTGACCCCGGGACTGTGCCCCACTCCGCTTGAGAAATTGTGTCTCCCGGTGGGAATAGCCCCGCCAGGCATCAGGAGGAGCGTGGCACCAGGCGTGGAAGATGGAAAGGTGTTACGCCATCCGGCAGACCCACCCTTTGCCCACGTACCTCCTACAAAGAGACTGAAGTCAAGAAGGAGCTTCGAAGACTGCATTGAGGAGATTGCTAGTACTCCTCAAACAGAATGATTAAAAAGGTGGAAATCCCGAGTAAAACACCTTCAGAATTGGATAGAACCGCTGGAGGAGTTGCCTGGAGGTTCGGAGGAGGACTGGACGGTTTGGAGACGCTGAAACAAATTGCGCACTGCCTTGGCCAGAACTAAAGATGACATGGAGGAATGGGGGTTCCTCCCTGAGGGCAGGGGTATTTGCTGCGAAGGCGGCGACATTCAACCAACTACCCATCTCTAACAGTGCCCTTTGGGACCGACATGCACGCAGAGCGGCTTATTGATCGGAAACACCTTGGCCATCAATGTGCCGCGGCACTGGGCTGGGGTTATATAAATTTTATATTTTTATTAAATGTTTTTAACTTTTTAACTTTTAATTCTCTCCCCCTTTCTATTTCCTGCATGTCTGACATGAAACGAGACGAGAGGAATTAATGGGGCTCCCCCTCATTCCGCAGGAAATCTCACTGCCGATTGTCCCAAGATCTCTTCCTTTCAGCAACACAATCCCGGCACGGAAACGTCATTCCCAGGTGCTTGTGAGGCACCAGGTGGACTCCAGATCAGGGCTTCTCAACCAGGGTTCCACGAGATCACCGGGGGTTCCTGGGAGATCACAATTTATGTAAAAAATTATTTCAAATTTGGGCAACTTCACAGTAAAGAGGTAAGTTTCACTCTTTATTTTTAGTTCAAGAATGCTGTTGATGCATATATACAGGCCTACCCATGAAATGACTATAAGCCTGAATGTGCAGGGGTTCCCCGAGGCCTGGAAAATATTTAGAGGGTTCCTCCAGGGTCAAAAGGTTGATGAAGGCTGCTCTGGATCTAAAACCCTTGGTTCACTTTCCAGAGCATGTTCAGGAAGTTGTCCTCCTTCCTGGCCGATCCGGCACTTTTCTTCAGCAGCCCTTTGGAAACCACCCTCGACACACAGAAGCACAGCCTCCGCCAGCTGGAAAGGGCCACGGAGGTCATCTACTCTACCCCCCGCTCAGTGCGGGAACCCAAATGAAGGCCTCTTTCTTCCCCCCACGATGGCTCCGGCCTCCACTTGAGCCTCCCCAGGGAAGGGGGGCCCCAACTCTGGCCAAGGGGTTCCCTGGTCCAACGAAAACCAAACCTTAGCGGAAATAAATAAGGCATGGGCAAATCTAAAACTAATATAAAATCATCCCAGTTACAGCAGAGCTCCCATCAGACAACAGGAGAGTCAGGTAAAAACTCTTGGGACGTCTCCCAGCAGGGGTGGGAGGAAGGCGCTTTGCACGTGGCTGTAACGCTGACCAGGGAGCCGCTTCCCCCTCCTGCTCCCACAGGGGCCCGGTCCCGACCCCCATTCACTAGAATCACAAGATGGCGGCTGAACTTTTTTGGGCAGTCAAGGCACGTCGCTGGGTGTGCCCTTCAACTACCTGAGCCATGAAAAATCCCCCCACCCCCCACCCTGGTATTCAAAGCATGAAAATCATACAAGGCAAACTTTATTCATGTGCCAGGAATACTTTTTAGGCTTTCTGGCAAACACCATGATTTTGTTGTCTGACTAATTCATCTCCAGCTGAGAGTCTGCAATATCGAGCCTGGGCTTGCAATGTCCTCCGAAGGCCAGTGGGGATCCCAGGGGGGATCGCAAAGAAAGGCAGAAATGCCCCTCGGCCAGCTTCGGAGGACGGTGATCTGGCTTATCCAGCTCTCCACGTGATCAGTGACTATCAGTGTAAAGGCCTAGAGCAGGGTTTCTCAAACTCAGCCAGCTGGACTTCAATGTGGACTTCAACTCCCAGAATTCCCCCTCATGCCCAGGAACCCATGGGATGTCCCCACCCTGGCCCCACCCACTGAGGCTGCTTGGGAGATTGATTGATTGACATTTCAAATTCAGTCACCAGCCCTCTCACTGAAAGAGCAACTCTGGGCGCTTTACAATAAAACAAACATAAATTCTAATTTAAAATACAATAAAACAATGTTCTCAAAGAAGTAATATATTCCAGGGCATAGATGGTAACCAAAAAGTTCTTAATCTATGGGATTAATGCTTCTAGATGTCTTCTGAGTAACTAATTTTGTTAATCTGAAATGCAGATTAATAGCAGAGTCCCTGCTGCCACCACCAATCTTTGGGGGTGGGTTGGGGGTGGCTCATCTGGCGTCCTCCCCCAACCTCAGTCTGCCTGTGGAGGGTCCCGTAACCTGTGGAGCCCTTCTGGGGAATCAAAGATAAACACGGAAAATGATTTCAATTTCTATCATGCAAACTGCTGACCTTGGAGCACCAAAGAGTTTTCAGCCCTTCCTTGGGAGACAGACCAAATTCACAAGATGTGAAGAATGCCAACTTTTAGTAACAAGTACAAAAAAAGAACAGGTAAAATCACGTTTTGTTTTAAATGTGAAAATACAAGCATGGAAAAGATAAGACTGCAGGGCTGTCCAATGACCAGGAAAACAACAGCTTGTAAGTTGGTTAAAAGAATCAAAGGAAAATACGGTGCTGTTGGGAAATTGGTGAAACTGGAAAGGCCGCAAGGCCGCCCGCTGGCGCTGGTCTACTGCATTGGAAAAACAATCCCTTGTGGAAGCTCTTCAGGTCAGAAATTCTTCCAGGGCACCAGAGATTTTCAAGATCACTGACAGTATTTAGTTCTGCATAACCTGGGTCTGCATGGAAAAAGGCAGGACATTCCCAGCACAGAGAAATAAATACCAAAGTCCTAATGCACATTCCCTCCCGGGCGGTTTCCCAGTCCTCCACGGTCCCAAAGCAAAGTCCTCGGCGTCCTCCTTCCTGCTCCTCCCCACAATTCCAGGGGCTCATCGGAGCTGTGGGGGAGATGAAGCCCCAGATCCACTTCCTGTTCTTCGGAGTTTTCAGAATCCAAAAGGATCAGTTTTTCCCTAATGGCAGGAGAGGAAGGGGGAGGGGAATCTGACTCTGCACATGACCCAGAACATGCTTCTTTCCCTTGTGGGGTTGAGAATCAAGAAGGTCTGAAATCTGCCTGAGAGGAGAACCAGGTGAAGCTCTGTCAGGCTGAGGTTTTCCAACACAAATTCCCCAAGAAATTTCCAACTTTCTGTCCTTTCATCTCAACCTGGTTTTTGTGTCCTTCTTGCAGGAGGGGACAACTAATTCTCCTCCTCCTCCTCATCATCAAAATCTGATCTTGCTTTATTTAAGAGCAAGTCATAAAAACCACTATAAAAACCAGTACAAGTCACAATTTAAACACACCAACCAGGAGACACCTGGTTGCCCTGCCCAGTTGGGGGGGGGGGTTTCCTCCTGGGTTCTTCCTTGATTAGGCTGTGGCTTCCTGCCTGATTTGTCTGCTTGATTGTTTGTCCCCTTGGTGGTTCCTTGCTGGTTTTCCGCTTGATTGTTTGTCTGGTGTTAACCCCTGCTTCTCTGGGCCTTGGCTGCTGGGGAGGATGCCTTCTGGCCTCTTTCTTTCCTTCTTAGCTTTCTTATTTAACCTCCCAAACAATTGTACAATTCAAGGGATTTTATTTATGCGTCCAAAATCCGGGACCCATAACTCCCATGGGAATAACATTGGGCACATTTTATAAACCATCTTATCACATAAAAATTACCACAAACCACTTTATGACGTAATACAAAATGTCACAAAACATTTCCTGTGGGCAACTCCTGATGTTTGGGCTGTTTTCAAGCCAGAGGTATCTCTGAATATCTCCCTGAATTTTTAAGAACTTTCCCAGTGAAGCAGCATTTCCGGGATGCTGCATCGGGGGATGTGGCGGTTTGGGACGGGTGGGAGAATTGAGGACAAGGTGAAAATCAAGATTAAGGTTCCCTATGAAGATGACGCAAGGAGCGCTTCTCCGTTGCCTCTCAGCCTGCTGCATTCACACGGCAACCTTAGCCCGATCGCTCAAGCGCACCAGCCTCCGCGTTTGCCAATACACGCAACCGACCCGAGAGACGGGCCGGGTCCTCACAGCACCAGAAACCAGAAAGAGCAGCAAAGCCACCGCCGAAGGGAGGTCATACGACCCAAGCTGAGCGGTCGTGCGAAGGCAGCCAGGAGCTTTGTGGACCTGACCTGGTCACGGGAGACGCTGCCTTAAGACAACCTCCACTTAGAGGGACGGAAAGAAGCGCGCTTGGGGGCGCCCAGGTAGACTTGGCTGACATCTGGAGGGGGGACCCTTGTCCGGTTCCCAGAGTGGCTCTCCGGGGGGGTGGGGGGGAGCGGCAGCAGAGCCCCACCCACGCTTTGGGGCCTGTTCTGAAAGGAGGGGGAGAGGGAGCGGACTAGAAAGAGGACCGAATCGGGATGCTATTTCTGGGGACAATCTTTTGGGGGGAGAAGAAGAGAGAGAGAGATTCCCTGGACGGATTCCCACCGGCAGAAAAAGGGGCTGGAACCCCCGACGCCCCCGACGGGACTCACCGAAGCCGCTCTCCACCAGGGCGACCGCCACCAGCCCCAGAAGCAACGGGGGCGCAGGGCGCAGAGCCATCCTGAACGCAGACCTCGACCAGCGCTCCGCTCCGGTCCAGTCCCGGGCGAAGAATCAGGAGCTCAAGCTGAGACACACCCCCAAAATCCAGAGCGAGCCGGCGATTGGCCAAGCTTAACCAGTAGGAAAAGAGGATTCCGAAGCCGTCTGTGGTTGCTAGGCAGACGGCCAGGCACAACCTGCCGGAGAGGCGGGAAAAGGAAAGCGAAAGTTCCCTCGGCGTCGCCATTCCGGGAAACCCCCTCCGGGGATGCCGCGTCTTGGGGGAGGGGCGGGACTGCGGGCTCGGAAAAGCGGGGGGGAGGGGGGCAGGCCGTGGGGGGGCCTCCCTCTCCGACTCCGCGCAGCCCCCCCCAGCCGGGGATGAGCGGAAGGGCCGAAACCCCGAGCGAAGTTTCTCCCTGGCCAGAAACGCTCAGCGGCCCTTGCGGCGCCTTGAAGGCGGAGACGGGCCTTTCCCGGAGGGGGAAAAGGTCGGGGGTGGGGGGTGGGGGGGTGTCCTTCGGTGTTTCTTCTGGGGAATCGCTGGACTAAATCAATAAAACCCTCTTCCGGTTTTGATAATTGTAATTATGATTGCCACATTGAGCGGATAATGAATTGTTGCTGCTGCTTTTACACTTCCTGTGATGAGCAAAGTATGAGTAAGATGCGAGGGTCTTTTCAGGGCTTGAACCATCTCCTGCTCTCTTCTGCTGTCAGCCTCCCACCGAGCATGTACAGAGTGCAGATTAGGCCGGGCCTGTGGGGTAGAGGAGTGCTGGGTGAGTCTCTGGCAACTGGCCTTCTGCAGTGTGAGCCACACCTTCAGATCCTCTTTTCTCTCTGGGTTCGCAGCAGGCTAAACCTGCATCTGGTGCAAACGGGGATTCACACACAAAACGCTTTGGGTCACAGAAGGGAAAAGTCACCAAGGCTGCAGCTAACCCGGTGTGAGAATGTTGTGCAAAGGCGCCAACCAGGCGTATCACTGGCCCGGTTGAATCTGCCATGCCAACCAGCCTCTGTGGGCCTGGAGGATCCCTGGCAGAGGAAATGCCAGGCTGCTTCCTGGACCAGGAGGTGGGAAAGGAGCCGAACGCGAGGCAGGCCGAAGCCGCTCAGGGCCACCTTTGCCTGTGGAAATTGGAGGGGGGAGAAGCGCCTGCCCTGCCCCAGCGTTGGGGGCCTCTTTCTCCAGGCACGCCCCCCCCCCATGAAGCTGCTTCATCTGGGGAGGCCCTCGCTCCATCCAGACTCCCCCTAAACCCACCCCTGGCCTCCCCAGGCTCCTTCCCAAGGATGCCTGGAGTGTCCTTCCTGAGCGTGAGATGAGTTTCCCAGCCTTTCTCTCCAGCAGTCGATGACTTGTGGGTCCCCTCAATAAAGGAAGTGCATCTAGAGGAACTGGGAAGAAGGGCCTCCTCTGTGGTGGCTCCCTCCCTTGGAACATCATCCCCTGCAGGGAGAAGATTGGCCCCCACCTTCATACTCTTCCTGAGGCCCTGAAGACAGGATTTCACCACTGGGCCTGGGGATCCCGGGTTGATGCGTAGCCCATCAAGAGGTCTGTTTGAATGCATTGTTGCTGCCGGGTGGTGGGGGGAACGTAGTGGGTTTTGTATCTGGGGTTATATTTTTGTAAGCTGCCTGGAGTCACTGTGCCTGAATTGAGCAGCCGTAGAAATCTCTTTAATAACAACAACCCTCCAAGGTGGGCCAGGTGGGTGACAGCGGCTAAAGGCTTCCCGGGGACAAAAGAGCCAAGAGCAGCTTGCCTGGAAGTTCCTCAGAGGCAGCCCCCAATTCAGGACCTGCACAACTGTTGTGTATCGGAGAGACCCGGGGGGCAGATCTTCCGTCCTGGGCTGGAGCGGTTCCCATCGGCCACGGCCTGGTTGGATCTCCTCCTCTCTTCCGCCCCCCCAGGAAAGAAGCTCAGAGGCAGGCTGGGGAGTCCCGGGCCTCGCACAGCCCTCTCCTTTCCTCCAACCTCACGCTGGGAGCAACCGCCGAAGAATGAGAGAGTGAGAGAATCTCTGGCAGGGATGCTTCGTCTCAACTTGCTCTTTTGAGGTCGGTGCAAATAAATCTCATGCAAGGATGGAAAGACTATTTGAACATTTCCAAACTCTCAAGTGTGTTTGGAAGACGGCAGCAGGGCCGCCACTGGGGAGGGGGCAACCAGGGCATGTGCCCCAGGCGCTGCGCTGATGGGGCGCCAAAATGAGCACTGGAGGGTTGCCAAAACGGGTGCGGAATCCATGTTTGCCCCGGGCGACACAGACCCTAGTTGCGGCCCTGGACAGCAGTTCCTGAGTTAATCTGCCAAAAGTGCTCAGACTCATCCTTTCTTTTGGGAAATTATCAAGTTTCCTTGCCTCAAACCAGGGGAACGGGTGGGCTCTTTTTAGACACTCCTAAACGGGCTGCCTTCTTTTTCCAGCCCCCCTCCCAATTGAAGATTTTACCATCTCAGTTAGCTTTCGGCAACGGCAGCTTCCACCCCTGTTGGCACCAACTCCCAGGATCCCCGAGAGGCCTGGCTTGGCTACGCTGACTGGGAATTCTGGGAGTCGCAGTCCCAACCCTCCTGACCAACCCTAATTTGGGTTGAGGCAGGGAAGGAAGAAAACACCCTTCTCTTTCTTCGCTGCCTGGAGTTTTATTGCACCAGACGCGGTTCCGAGGACGCCTCCGGTGCAGAGAGGGGGCAGTTCGGGACTGGCGGCAGCGGCCCCCAGCCAGCCTCCCCAGAGCAACGGGGAGCAAAGGGGGGACCTAAAGACACGGGGGAGCTTCGCGGGGAGGCTCTGGGCGGGAAGGCTGGACTGGAGCGTTTCCGGGCTCAGGCTGGATCGAGCGGGGCAGGGCGGGGCCTCCATTCGGCCCCTCCTCTTTCAGGAGGCCTTTTTCCCCCATTCCCCGAGCTTTTCCTGCTGTTGCACCGGGCGCCCCTCGTCAGACGGACATCCAAGGGCGGGGGGTGGGGAACAGTCTGTTTCTTGCCAAGGCTCCAAACCACCCAAAGGCCGCCGCAGCCTCCGCTCTTGCCCAGAGAAAGGCGGTCTCGTCTTCACTCTTTTAATGTACTTCAAACATCGTAACGTTCCTCATGCCATGGCGCTGATGCGTGTTTTTGTCTGGGAGGGAGCTGCTGTGAAACCCTGTACCAAGCTCTGTATGTGGAATCAGGATAATGGAATGTGTTTGGGTTATTTTCTCTGTTCAAGGACTTTTCCCTCAGACCACGAGGAACCGTTCGGAGCACCTGGGATTGTGGACTGGAGAAGATTCCAAGGGGGGAGGGATCCTGTTTTCACCGAGGGTTTTTAGTTTGAATTTACCCTTCCTTTTACCATCCTCAGCTTTCTTTGTGATCCTGCATGCTGTTCTTTAATAAATCAGATATGCTTGAATTTCTGCTTGTGAGTCTGATGGTGTTTTAGAATAGGCAATCATTACAGGCAGGGCGGCTTGCAGGAGCTTTTGGCGGGGACCCCCGACGCCGCCCCGCCCCGCCTGGGCTGTCCTGCAGCGTCCCCTGCTGCCCCCGTAGGGCGAAGCCGCGTCTCTCTCCGCACCTGATTTCCCCAAAAGGGCGTCTCGCTCCCCAGTGACCGAATCCGCTTTCCTTCTCCGCCCTCGGAGTGGCTTCGTTGACTTCCAGGAACCCTCCGTGGACCTCTGTGGGAACTGGGCGCCCTGGCCAGGCTGCAGAAAATCTGCCGATGGGGGCCCCAGTGACAGTGACAGAGATCAAGAGTCTTGTTGGTCATCTGAGGGCAGCAAAGGCCCCAGGAGAGGACCTGATCCCTTCGGAGGCCATCAAGAACCATTTGGGTTGCTGGACCCCCTCACTTTTGACCTGCACTGACACTTATGGCGGAGTCCCAAGGATTGGGGGCTTGCAATCATTGTCCCTACATATATAAAAAAAAGGGAAAAAGGAGGACCCTGCAAATTATCAGCCTCCTCAACACAATCAGCAAACTCTATGCAAGAACTCAATGATCCGAGAACTAAAATCACGGCCTTTGCAGAAAGGCCCGTGAGCCCCGCCTGGAGCATGGACGGCCACAAAATTGAGCAGGGCTCCCGTTTCAAACCCCTGGGAGTGGTCCTCCATTCTGCCAGCAGTAGAGAGGCCCCTGGGGGCCCCGTTGCTGAAACTGCACAAAGGCGCTCCTCTGCCATTCTTAAATTCCTCAGGTCAAGAGGGGGCCACTATCTACCTGCAGCACTCAAACTATTGGGAGCCGAGCCAATAGCACAACTCCTGTGTGGGGCCTGGCTTGGCCCTTCTCCACTTTGGCACCACTGGAACCTGTGCAATCCAAATGTCTAAGATCGGCCCTTCAAGCCCCAAAATGTGTCTCTAATGCCGCCCTGAGACCAGAGACAGGCCTCATGAAAGCGGGGGCCAGGGTGTGGGTGGTCGTGCTCAACTCTGGGCTCAGATTCTCCCTTTTCCCCCCTGCCCTTGCCCCCTTCACTATGAGGGACGACTTTCGGTCCACGTGGAAGCAAGCCGTGGCCACTAAAGTCTCATCCCTGGGCTTCTCTCCAGACCTGCTACTCAGCAGGGGAGAGGATCAGGCCAAGGCACTCCTTGAACAGCGTGTAGCAGACCCAGAGCCCCACTTGGATTTAGCCAGGTCCACGTCCATTATTGCCCGTGAGTCCAGCAGGTATCCTGCCTCCCCTGTGACACACTTAACTCGAGGTACCTACCCAGCCATCGGAGGCCTTCGCTCTGCCACGACGTCACACCCTCCCCTCAGCTGTCCTTGAGCTGATACGGGAAGACCCTTCCCCGGAGAGACGAGGCCCCTGTGACTCTGGCCACACAGAGACCACAGAGCAGGTGCTCCTCCAGGGCCTGTTTTATAGAGACATTCGAACCAGCCTCATCTTCCCGTTCCTGTATAAATACCCCGGGCGCTCAGGACAATTTCACACCTCCTGGCTGCTGTTGGATACTAACCCTGCTACACACATCGTGTTGCCAGGTTCTGCGGAGCAGCACTTAAAATTCGCCAGATGATGGCCAGTGCCACAAACTAGCATTTAATTTTAATCTACCAGAGTACTGGATTTACAGATACACTAACCTTTATGCTAACCTTCAACCCCTCATGGATCACTGCCTTGTCGTGGCAAAGGGGCTTGCGTAACTCAAGCCATGAGCTGTGGTGGGCAGGGCCACCCAAGACGGACAGGTCCTGGCGGAGAGTTCTGACAAAACGTGGTCCACTGGAGAAGGAAATGGCAACCCGCTCCAGTACCCTTGCCAAGAAAACCCCATGGACAGTATCAAAAGGCTAAAAGATGTGATGCCGGAAGATGAGCCCCTCCGGTCGGAAGGTGTCCAATGTGCCCCTGGGGAAGAGCGGAGGGCAGTTACGAGCAGCTCCAGAAAGCGTGAAGCGGCTGGGCCAAAGCCGGAAGGACGCTCGGTTCACAGAACCCCTTATCGGAGCATCTTCCAATACTTTCCTATCACTGGTCACAGACTCTGTGTCGCCAGACGGGACGGGGTGCTGGAATGGAGTGTGACTTGGATGATTATGGCTAGAATTCACGGTGTTCACACATCAAGGCCAGAGAGCGGAGATACCCCAGAGACGCCACCTGGATTGGGAAGGGGGCTGACATACTTCAGTGGGAAAAGGGGAACAGAGTAATTTAGTGAATGTAGGTTTAAATGTAGGTTTGAGCGGGAATTCTCCATTCGCAGCTTTGCTCTTGTGCTGGTCATGTCGATTCATTAAAAGAGTAAAAGGAGCTTGGTCTCTTGACTGTCATTGTGTGAGTGCTTGAATGTGCCAGTGCTTACGTGAGGTTAGCCCCCTCTCTCCTGGACTTTAGAAAGAAATTGAAGACCTGGTTCTGCCATCAGGCTCGGAGTGGAGAGAAGAGTAGCCATTCTTGGGGGTGGCTGGTTCCCTAGTCCTGTCCAGGCCCAGCCTTACTGGCTTATGGGCTGAATTAGATCTGCCGTTACTTGGATTTGACCATATTTTATATATTCATTGATTGTGGGTATTATTGATGATTTCTATTGGATTTTAAATTGTTTTTATTGTGAACCGCCCAGGGTCCCTCCTTGTGGGGGAGATGGGCGGTGATAAAAATATGATGAATGAACAAATAAATAAATAAAGTGAAGTTTGGCCTTGGAGTACAAAATGACGCAGGGCAAAGGCTAACAGAGTTTTGTCAAGAGAACATGCTGGTCACAGCAAACACTCTCTTCCAACAACACAAGAGATGACTCTACGCATGGACATCACCAGATGGTCAGTACTGAAATCAGACTGATTATGTACTTTGCAGCCAAAGATGGAGAAGCTCTATTTTGTTGTTTATTCGTTCAGTCGCTTCTGACTCTTTGTGACTTCATGAACCAGTCCACGCCAGAGCTTCCTGTTGGTCGTCACCACCCCCAGCTCCCCCTGGAGCTGACTGTGGCTGAGATCATAAGCTTGTTATTGCAAAATGTAGGCTTAAATTGAAGAACATAGGGAAAACCACTAGACCATTCAGGCATGACCTAAATCACACCACTTGTAATAGTTGCCTAATCCCACATACTCAGTCTCACAAGCTCAGGCTTAAAGATAACTGATTTATTAAAGGACTAGTATGCAAATACAAAGAAAGCTGAGAATGAGCAAAAGCACGCCAAATACAAACTTAAAAGCCTTGCGTCCAAACCAGTCCCGCCCCGAATGCATGACAGCCAGCACCCCCTCCCAGGTGCAAGCAACCGTTACACGCGCCTGGGAAAGTAACCTTGAACAGGCTTGCAAACCCAAACATACATTCCAGTGTTGGGAAACAAAGAGGAGGGCAGGAATGGAAAAGACCAGCATGAAGCAACGTGAATACATCCAGTAAAAAGGTTTGACATGTGAAACGTTACAATGTGTACATATCATTGAAACGTGGAACATGACATATCGCCCCCCCCCCCGAAAATTGCTAAGGAGCCGGCTTGGCAGGGTAGGCAGAATGAAAGCGGCCCACAAGGGTAGGCGAGCGAACATCAGTGGCAGACACCCACTCGGGATGAGGGAAATGTTTCCAGCGAACGAGGTATTGCAAAATCGAGCGCTGGCGACGGGAGTCGAGGATGTCAGCCACTTCGAAGTGTTGTTGGTTATCAATCAGAATCGGAGGAGGTGGGACTGCTTGGGGGTGCCAGCGGTCGGATGGGAAATACGGCTTGAGTAAGCTGCAATGGAAAACAGGATGTAAACGTTTTAGGTTGTGTGGTAGATCAAGTTTAAAGGTAACAGGGTTAATTTGTGCAACAATGGGAAAAGGACCAACAAATTTAGGACCCAGTTTTTTGGAGGGTTGTGGCGACTTAAGGAATTTCGTGGATAAGTAGACTTTATCACCGACAGCAAAGGTAGGTTCGGGGGAGCGCTTGGCATCGGCGTGTTTTTTATAGGTGGTCTGGGAGTGGGCGAGAGCCTGTTGAATATTGCGCCACGAGTCCTTGAGAGTGTCAGCCCAGTCCGTGAGGGAAGCAGGAAGTGGGTGTGAGTGCGGGAGCTCGGGTATTGGGACGAACTCACGCCCGAAGACAGTCTTAAAGGGAACTTGACCAGTAGTTTGATGTACGGCGTTGTTGTAGGCAACTTCTGCAAAAGGCAGTAAGTCCACCCAGTTGTCTTGTTGATAATTGACAAATGCTCGGAGGTATTGTTCTAGCGTAGAACAATTAACTGAAGAGTTAACAGCTTCAGTAGATCCATCCGTTTGTGGATGCCAAGCAGTGGAAAGGGCTTGTTTGGTTCCAAGGAGTTTCAAAAATGCCCGCCAAAAGTGTGACGTAAACTGTGTGCCCCTGTCACTCACCAAACGGGAGGGGATTCCGTGAAGGCGGTACACGTGAAGGAGGAATAGACGTGTGAGCTGTTGTGCGGTAGGGATGGAGGCACATGGTATGAAATGGGCTTGTTTCGAAAAAAAATCTTTGACCACCCAAATGACGGTTTTTCGTTGGCTAGGAGGGAGGTCAACAATAAAGTCCATTGATATGTCCTGCCATGGGATGGATGGGGTGGAAACGGGTTGTAAAAGTCCCTGTGGTTTGCCAGTTTTACGCTTTGTCATGGCACAGACAGGGCAAGTATTGACATATGCTTTAAGGTCTTTCAGCAAAGCTGGCCACCAGAATTGGCGTCTGAGCAAGTGAAGGGTTTTGAGGTATCCAAAATGTCCTGCTAATTTGTCATCGTGGCATCTCGGGAGGACCGTTTTTCGTAACGCCTCCGGAACGTAGAGTCGATCGTTTCTCCAGGCAAAAGTGTCAGCAAAAGTTACAGTGTGTTTGTTTGATTGCAACCAAGTATCAGTTTTGAGGTGGGAAAGCAACTGTTGTTTCAAATCTGAGGGAATTGGCAAGCGCGCTGTACTGGAGGGAGGCGGAGCGGAAGGGGGCTGAGTCTGTTGTGCTCGTGCCCGGCTGCGTGTCACCGCTGCCAAACCCAATTGCTTTTCCATCCACACCGTACCTTGTACCGTTGGCCCCGGGCCAGCATCTTGGGGTCTGCGTGAGAGAGCATCAGCTAAAAAGTTTTTCTTGCCCGGTATGAATTTGAGGGTGAAATCAAAGCGACTGAAAAACTCAGCCCAGCGAATTTGTTTAGGGCTGAGTTTGCGACTGGTGCTTAATGCCTCCAAATTTTTATGGTCAGTCCAAACCTCAAAGGGGTTGGACGCCCCTTCTAACAAGTGTCGCCAGGTTTCCAACGCTGTTTTTACAGCAAAAGCCTCTTTTTCCCAAACGTGCCAGCGTCGCTCTGTCTCAGTAAATTTACGAGAGAGATAGGCACAGGGCTTTAAAGTGTTAGACTTATCAGATTGGAGCAGTAGCGCTCCAACGGAGAAATCAGAGGCATCCACTTGCACTATGAAAGGTTTAGTGGTGTCAGGATGCTGCAGAATTGGTTCTGTTGTGAAGATTTGCTTGAGTGACTCAAACGCCTGTTGGCAAGCGTTTTTATGGTCAGTCCAAACCTCAAAGGAGTCCATTTAAGGAGCGCTCCCGGATTTTTGGAACGGCGGGTATCGCCTTGCGCCTTGGTTTTGAGCAGTTCAGTGAGGGGAAGGGCAATTTCTGCGAAATTTTGGGCAAATGCCCTGTAAAAATTTGCGAATCCTAAGAAACTTTGTAATTGCCTTCTGGTGCGGGGAGGTTCCCATGCCACAATGGCTTCAACTTTGGCAGGGTCCATTTCAATACCCCTAGCAGAAATTCTATATCCCAAGTAGTCTATTTGTGATTGATGGAAAGCACATTTGGATAATTTGGCATATAATTCAGCGTTCCTTAATTTAGTAAGCACTTGACGCAGCAAGTGAACATGTTGAGACATGGTTTCAGTATAAATCAATACATCATCCAAATACACCAATACTCCCTTAAACAGGTGGTCATGCAAGACCTCATTGATAAGTTGCATAAAAACACCAGGAGCACCAGAGAGACCAAAAGGCAAAACTTTGTATTGGAAGGCCCCCAGAGGACAGTTAAAAGCCGTTTTCCACTCGTCCCCTTCCTTTATGCGAATGCAAAAATAGGCTTCCCTTAAATCCAATTTTGAGAATATTTTGCCTTTGGACAGATGTGATAACATGTCTTTGATTAGGGGCAAAGGATATTTATTTAATATTGATACCGCATTGAGCCCACGGAAGTCTGTACATAACCTTAAGGAGCCATCCTTTTTTGGTCTAAATAGAACAGGTGCCCCCACCGGGGAGTTTGCAGGCTCAATGAAACCCCTAGCAAGATTTTTGTCAATGAATTCTCTTAGCGTAGCTAGTTCTTTCGGAGACATGGGGTAGATTTTTGGCGGAGGTAATTTCACATTGGGGAGGAAGTCAATGGCACAGTCTGTCTTTCGGTGAGGTGGCAACTTATCTGCCTCCTTCTCCCCAAACACATCAGCCAGATCCTGGTATTCGCTAGGCAGTCCTTCCAGAGGCTGAAGTGTTTGTACAGTGGTGTGAGCTACCCCCCCACCCTCCATGTCCTCTAGGAGATCCTTTTCTGGTACTTTATAAATCCATCAGCAAACGTAACAGTTCTATGTAGCCAGTTGATGAAAGGGTTTTGTTGTACGAACCAAGGCATACCTAAGATAACCAGAGGGCCCCCCACTGGAGCTATGACAAAAGGTAGTTTCTCCCAATGGGAACCCATTTGTAGCGCCACCAGTCCCGTGGAATGAGTGACTGCTTTTCCCCCCGCCATAGTTCCATCCAGTTGGGTGAAGATCATGGGTCGTGGCAAAGGGAACGTGGGCAGTTCCAGGGCCGTTACAACATCAGGGTGCATAAGTGAACGGGAACAACCCGAGTCTAGCATGGCCCAGACTTCCACAGTTTTGGTCCTAGACCCTAATTTTACTTTCACAGTCAGTGTAGGAAAATTCCCACTCACCGAATCGTGATCGCGCCCGGTTTCTTCCACCTGCCCAACGGCGCCCTTTAGGACAGGTGGTAGCCTTTTCCCGCCGGCTGTTCGAACTGTAATTCTTCTTCCTCTTCCCTGAATGGTAGTGCTGGAGGGTCGAGCTCAGCGATGGCAGCCTTCATTTTCCGCGGCAAAGTGGGCGACTTCGCTGACGGTTTCGCCGGCCGTTCTTCAGGGCGGCGTCTGGGACACGAAGTGGCACGATGCCCTTCCTTTCTGCATCTCAGGCATTGACCCTTAGAAAAACGTCGTTCTCTTTCCTCCTCCCAGGTTTTTGGTTTAGGGCGGCTCGAAATTCCAGTTGTGCGCGTTCCTTTGGCGATTCGGGATTGTCTCAGTTCTTTGGTATGGGCATATGTTTGCAGAGCATTTTCCGCACTGCCCGCCAACTGAATCCATCCGTATAGCGTTTTAGGGTCGTCCCTTCCCAGAGCCCAACGGAGGATTTCTGGTTCTAGCCCCTGCTTGAACATTTCAATTAAAGTTGGCTCGGACCAATCTTCCACCTTCCCTGATAAGGCTTTAAATTCAAGCGCGTAGTTGGCAACGGAGAGGGACCCTTGATAGAGTTTTCTCAGGGCGTTTTTTGCTGTCTCTTGGGCTAGAGGGTCTTCGAAATGCTGTTTAAGTGACCACAGAAACTCATCGAAGTCCTCTAACTCTGTTGCCTCGGTTTGGCACAGCTGCACATACCAATCAGCTGCCCTCCCTCTCAGTTTGTTGGCAATAAAATTGATTTTGCCATGTTCTGAACGAAAGCTTCGGCCCCAATCCTCCATATAATGCTTAGCATTAGTAATAAAGAAGGAGAGTGTAGTGGGATCCCCATCAAACTTCACCCCAAACGGTGGGAAGTTTCTTACCGGCTCGGCTGGCTGTGGCGGCTCCGTGAACGTCAACGTACGTCGAGCCCTTAGGGGTGGCCGATCTCTGGGCAGTCGTACCTCTCTTCCCCCCCACTGGCGGGACGCTCAAGTCCTGCTCCTTCCCCTAGGTGGCAGGGTGCTGTGTCTTGGGTAAGCCAGCTGTGACTGATCTTCTTCCCAATCTTCCTGAGTTGGCCCTGCACCCTTGGGGAGATCCTTTAGGATTGTCACTATCAGATCCATTTTGTCCTCGATTGCTTTTATACGAGCAGGAGTGACCGGCTCTTCCACAGGTCGGTTGGTTACCACCACCCTCGGTGACAAGGGGATTTCGGGCTCCCAAGATGGTTGTGGGGACCCCCTCCCCGGGGCCATTTCCACTACGGATTGGTGTTCACTCCTGAGGCTCTCCTGCATGGATAGCAGCAACTCATCTAATTGAACTTCCCGCATTTCTCGACGTGCAGCTCTTTGTGCTCTCGAAGTTAGAGCGGGTCGGGTCCTTGTCGAATCCGGCTCTTCCTCGCTCCCTTCACTCACGCGAAGCTGTTGGTCGGTCATCGCTAGCGCTCCCGTTTATCCAACGTTTGGATGGGGCTAGCGGGAGATGAATGAAATGATTCTCAGCTTTATGTAATAGTTGCCTAATCCCACATACTCAGTCTCACAAGCTCGGGCTTAAAGATAACTGATTTATTAAAGGACTAGTATGCAAATACAAAGAAAGCTGAGAATGAGCAAAAGCGCGCCAAATACAAACTTAAGAGCCTTGCGTCCGAACCGGTCCCGCCCCGAATGCATGACAGCCAGCACCCCCTCCCAGGTGCAAGCAACCGTTACACGCGCCTGGGAAAGTAACCTTGAACAGGCTTGCAAACCCAAACATACATTCCAGTGTTGGGAAACAAAGAGGAGGGCAGGAATGGAAAAGACCAGCATGAAGCAACGTGAATACATCCAGTAAAAAGGTTTGACATGTGAAACGTTACGATGTGTACATATCATTGAAACGTGGAACATGACACCACTTATGAATGTACAGTGGAGGTGATGAATAGATTTAAGGGATCAGATCTGGTAGACAGTGCCTGAAGAAATATGGATGGAGGTTCACAACCTGGTACAGGAGGCAGCAACTAAAACCATCCCAAAGAAAAAGAAATGGAAGAAAGCAAAGTGGCTGTCTGATGAGGCTTTACAAATAGCTGAGGAAAGAAGGAAAGCGAAAAGCACGGGAGAGAAGGAAAGATATAACCAAATGAATGCCGATTTCCAGAGAACAACAAGGAGAGATAAGAAGGCCTTTTGAGATGAACAATGCAAAGAAATCAAGGAAAACGATAGAATGGGGAGACTAGAGATCTCTTCAAGGAAATTAGACATAGCAAGGGCATGTTTTGTGCAAAGATTGGCATGATAAAGGACAAAGAAGGCAGGGACCTAACAGAAGCAGAAGAGATTAAGAGGTGGCAAGAATATACAGAAGAACTATCCAAGAAAGATCTCAATGTCCCTGATAACCGTGATGGTGTGGTCACTGACCTTGAGCCGGACATCCTAGAAAAGGAAGTCGAGCGGGCCTTAGGAAGCATTACTAACAGCAAAGCTAGCGGAGATTACAGTATTCCAGCTGAGCTATTTAAAATCCTAAAAGATGATGCTATTAAAGTGCTGCACTCAATACGCCAAATAATTTGGAAAACTCAACAGTGGCCACAGGATTGGAAAAGGTCACTTTACGTTCCAATTTCAAAGAAGGGCAATGCCGAAGAATGTTCGAACTACTGTACAATGGCGCTCATTTCACACGCTAGCAAGGTCATGCTTAAAATCCTACAAGCCAGGCTTCAGCAGTATGTGACCCAAGAACTACCAGAAGTACAAGCTGGGTTTTGAAGAGGCAGAGGAAGTAGAGATGAAATTGCCAACATTCACTGGATCAGGGAGAAAGCAAGAGAGTTCCAGAAAAACATCTACCTCTGCTTCATTGACTATGCTAAAGCCTTTGATTGGGTGGATCACAACAAACTGTGGCAAATTCTTAAAGAGATGGGAGTACAAATTCTTAAAGAGATGGGAGTCCCAGACCACCTTCCCTGTCTCCTGAGAAACCTGTATGCGGGTCAGGAAGCAACAGTAAAACCGGACATGGAACAACTGATTGGTTCAAAATTGGGAAAGGGGTACGACAAGTCTGTATATTGTCACCCTGCTTATTTAACTTATATCCAGAGTACATCCTGAGAAATGCCAGGCTGGGTGAATCACAAGCCGGAATTAAGATTGCCGGGAGAAATATCAACAACCTCAGATATGGAGACAATACCACCCTAATGGCAGAAAGTGAAGAGGAACTAAAGAGCCTCTTGATGAGGGTGAAAGAGGAGAGTGCAAAAGCTGGCTTGAAACTCAACATTAAAAAAACTAAGATCATGGCATCTGCTCCCATCACTCCCTAGCAAATAGAAGGGGAAGAAATGGAAGCAGTGACAGATTTTATTTTCTTGGGCTCCAAGATCACCGCAGACGGTGACTGCAGCCATGAAATTAAAAGACGCTTGCTCCTTGGGAGGAAAGCTATGGCAAACCTAGACAGCATATTAAAAAGCGGAGACATCACCTTGCCAACAAAGGTCCGTATAAGCAAAGCTATGGTTTTCCCAGTAGTGATGTTTGGCTGTGAGAGTTGGACCATAAGGAAGACTGAGCACCGAAGAATTGATGCTTTCAAATTGTGGTGCTGGAGAAGAATCTTAGGAGTCCCTTGGTCTGCAAGGAGGTCAAATCAGTCAATCCTAAAGGAGATCAACCCTGACTGTTCATTGGAAGGACAGACACTGAAGCTGAAGCTCAAATACTTTGGCCACCTAATGCGAAGAGAGGACCTACTGGAAAAGACCGGGATGCTGGGAAAGACTGAAGGCAAAAGGAGAAGGGGACGGCAAGGGACGAGATGGTTAGATGGGATCACCGATGCGATTAACATGAATTTGAGCAAACTCCAGGAGACAGTGGAGGACAGGAAGGCCTGGTGTGCTGTGGTCCATGGGGTCACGAAGGGTCGGACACAACTTAACGACTGAACAACGACAACCCTTATACTCCCCCACACTTGTCTAATGCTCCTGCCACTCCCCCTAGATTTTTTTCTTTCCTTTTTCTTTCTCCTTTTCCTCTAGGCTTTGGTGTTTTAGCTTTTTATATTAGATTTTAATGTATTTTCTATTTCTGTGTTTTCGCTTCTTCTACTAGATTTTAATATGCTTTTAACTCCCTGGACCCAACCCTCCTTATGCTGGTCTTTGACCTTAATAAAGATTTGTTTGTTGTTTGCGTTTTCACAGCAGGCCAATTGGCTCCAGAGAGCAGCCTCCAGGTGTGGGGGGCTTGGCTAGGGGTCCTGGTGGCAGGGGATGATGGGAGTTGAAGCCTAGTGCCTCTGGAGGGCTCCCGGTTTCGATGGTTGAGAAAAACTACTTTAGTTCAGAAATGTCTCCCTGGCAGGCAACTCTTCAAGTGGCGGGAACCATGGAATGTGTTTGTGCAGAGCAGAAAATAAATGTTATTTTCAGCCTGTTTGTCTCCTCAAGATCATTTTGAATGTCTGGTCTCCTAACACAGCGCTTCTCAACCGTGGCAACTCTAAGATGTGTAGACTTCAACTCCCAGAATCCCCCACTGAGAAACACTCTGCTAGGATATTCGCTCTCCCACCTCTTTTCTGCCATCAGAGTCGCTGGGAGTCAGGTGGCATAGAAATCTAATCTAATAATAATAATAATAATAATAACAATAATAATGTTGTTATTGTTGTTGTTATTGTTGTTGTTGTTGTTATGGTGAGAGCCAGTCTGGTCTAGTGGTGAAGGCCCCAGGCCAGAAACCGGGAGACAGAGTTCTAGTCCCGCCTTAGGCCTGAAAGCCGGCTGGGTGCCCTTGGGCCAGTCCCTCCCTCTCAGCCCAAGAGCCAATCAGGCGTGGTAGAAGAGTTCTAGTCCCGCCTGAGGCAGGAAAGCCGGCTGGGTGCCCTTGGGCCAGTCCCTCTCTCTCAGCCCAAGAGCCAATCAGGCATGGTAGAAGAGTTCTAGTCCCGCCTGAGGCAGGAAAGCCGGCTGGGTGCCCTTGGGCCAGTCCCTCCCTCTCAGCCCAAGAGCCAATCAGGCGTGGTAGAAGAGTTCTAGTCCCGCCTGAGGCCTGAAAGCTGGCTGGGTGCCCTTGGGCCAGTCGCTCCCGCTCAGCCCAACTCGGCGCAATGCAGACTAGCCTCCTCGTGGTGCACCCGGGCAACGTGGCTTGTCACGGCCAAATAGTCTACACATCTGGCTGCTGGACCTCACAAGGATTTCCCAGCAAGAAAAAGCAGCATGAACACCAAACTGCTATGCCATACAATTAAATAATAATAATAATAATAATAATAATAATAATAATTATTATTATTATTATTATTATTATGGCAAACCAGAGGGCCCTGCCCCCCGCTTCCCTTTAGCTTCCCTGCCCTGGAAACCGCAAAAGGACCCCCTGAGCAGAGGAGATGAAGTGGAGCCCCCTTTTCACAGGAATGTTCTCTCCTCCTTTGACCCCTCCAGCAATTCCTCACAGACAGGCAGGCAAAGCTCACTCGGTTCAACTGAATGGGAGTGCAGTTGGGACATTGACTGATGGACCGATTGGGTGCAGGCAGGTCAGTTTTGACCCTCAGTGACCGCACAGACTTTCCCCAGGATGACCTGTCCCCAAGCTGGCCCTTCAGGCCTCTCAGGGGTGCCTTCACTGCTGTGATGACCTGGGACGCTCGACTTGCCAATAAACACGACTCATAAGCTTTCTCTCAGAGATCTATTCAATGAGCAAAGCGTTTCAGTACAGGGGAAAAGTTGCAGATGGAACAGTCCCGCGTATTCTACATCTCAAAGCACTACGTGATTCAATTCCCCACCACCACCCTCCTAGGTATGCACCCCCCCCTTCTCGTGTCAGTAGATGGCTGTGACGGTGGTGGTGACCTTGGTGCTGAAGCTGGCCCAAACAAAAGGTTTCTCACTCCAATCTGGCTCCCCCTCCCACTAGGAGACTCGCAGGCTGACACGGGCTGACAAGGGCTGATCGAGATCGATGTGAGTCCGATAAGGTGTTCTGGGAACGTTTGACCGGGGAGCGTGACAGCTGCTGGAATTGAGCCCATCCCCCTGGCTGCCGGTTGTCCCCTTCTCTTCCCTTCCACCTGTTCCAGCATTGTGGATTTCTCTGGAGTGCCTCCTCTGCATCCGCTGTCCAAAACAGGATCATTTGAGCTGGTCCTTCGTGCCTCCAGCAAGAACTCGGGGTTGCTTCGGTCGATGAGCCACTGGTCTGTCTTCTTGGCTGTCCTCAAATCTTCTCCCATCCTGAAGGTCAAAAGCACCAATACTTTTCCCTGTCCTGCTGCTGCTGCTGCTGCTCTGCACCCACAGAGGGTCCCAGGGAGACCGAGGTCTGCATGATTCTCAATACAAAGAGCCCACTTGGGAGGTGGAGCCAAATCAGCAACCCAGCAACGCAAATCTTTTAAAGCTCCTGACTTTTAAAACTCCATTATTTTTAAATGGTTTCTTTTAGCTATCTTTGTTTCTCTTTTTAGATCATTTTAGTTCTTTATTATAAGTTTTTTAAGGTATTGTAGCTTTTAAATTAGATTTTTACATTGTTGTTGTTGTTGTTTATTTATTTAGTCGCTTCCGACTCTTCGTGACTTCATGGACCAGCCCACGCCAGAGCTTCCTGTCGGTCGTCAACACCCCCAGCTCCCCCAGGGACGAGTCCGTCACCTCTAGAATATCATCCGTCCATCTTGCCCTTGGTCGGCCCCTCTTCCTTTTGCCCTCCACTCTCCCTAGCATCAGCATCTTCTCCAGGGTGTCCTGTCTTCTCATTATGTGGCCAAAGTATTTCAGTTTTGCCTTTAATATCATTCCCTCAAGTGAGCAGTCTGGCTTTATTTCCTGGAGGATGGACTGGTTGGATCTTCTGGCAGTCCAAGGCACTCTCAGAATTTTCCTCCAACACCACAGTTCAAAAGCATCGATCTTCCTTCGCTCAGCCTTCCTTATGGTCCAGCTCTCGCAGCCATATGTTACTACGGGGAACACCGTTGCTTTAACTATGTGGACCTTTGTTGTCAGTGTGATGTCTCTGCTCTTAACTATTTTATCGAGATTGGTCATTGCTCTTCTCCCAAGGATTAAGCGTCTTCTGATTTCCTGACTGCAGTCAGCATCTGCAGTAATCTTTGCACCTAGAAATACAAAGTATTTCACTGCCTCTACGTTTTCTCCCTCTATTTGCCAGTTATCAATCAAGCTGGTTGCCATAATCTTGTTTTTTTGAGGTTTAGCTGCAAACCAGCTTTTGCACGTTCTTCTTTCACCTTCATCATAAGGCTCCTCAGTTCCTCTTCGCTTTCAGCCATCAAAGTGGTATCATCTGCATATCTGAGATTGTTAATGTTTCTTCCAGCGATTTTAACTCCAGCCTTGGATTCCTCAAGCCCAGCATGTCGCATGATGTGTTCTGCGTACAAGTTGAATAGGTAGGGTGAGAGTATACAGCCCTGCCGTACTCCTTTCCCAATCTTAAACCAGTCTGTTGTTCCGTGGTCTGTTCTTACTGTTGCTACTTGGTCGTTATACAGATTCTTCAGGAGGCATACAAGATGACTTGGTATCCCCATACCACTAAGAACTTGCCACAGTTTGTTATGGTCCACACAGTCAAAGGCTTTAGAGTAGTCAATAAAACAGAAATAGATGTTTTTCTGAAACTCCCTGGCTTTTTCCATTATCCAGCGGATATTGGCAATTTGGTCTCTAGTTCCTCTGCCTTTTCTAAACCCAGCTTGTACATCTGGCAATTCTCGCTCCATGAACTGCTGAAGTCTACCCTGCAGGATCTTGAGCATTACCTTACTGGCATGTGAAATGAGCGCCACTGTTCGATAGTTTGAACATTCTTTCATGTTTCTCTTTTTTGGTATGGGGATATAAGTTGATTTTTTCCAATCTGATGGCCATTCTTGTGTTTTCCAAATTTGCTGGCATATAGCATGCATTACCTTGACAGCATCATCTCGCAAGATTTTGAACAGTTCAGCTGGGATGCCGTCATCTCCTGCTGCCTTGTTATTAGCAATGCTTCTTAAGGCCCACTCAACCTCACTCTTCAGGATGTCTGGCTCTAGCTCACTGACCACACCGTCAAAGCTATCCCCGATATTGTTATCCTTCCTATACAGGTCTTCTGTATATTCTTGCCACCTTTTCTTGATCTCTTCTTCTTCTGCTAGGTCCTTGCCATCTTTGTTTTTGATCATACCCATTTTTGCCTGGAATTTACCTCCAATGTTTCTAATTTTCTGGAAGAGGTCTCTTGTCCTTCCTATTCTATTGTCTTCTTCCACTTCTGCGCATTGCTTGTTTAAAAATAATTCCTTATCTCTTCTGGCTAACTTCTGGAGTTTTGCATTTAATTGGATATATCTCCCCCTATCACTGTTGCCTTTTGCTTTCCTTCTTTCTTGGGCTACTTCTAGTGTCTCAGCAGACAGCCATTTTGCCTTCTTGGTTTTCTCCTTCTTAGGGATGTATTTTGTTGCCACCTCCTGAACAATGTTGCGAACTTCTGTCCGTAGTTCTTCCGGGACCCTGTCTACTAAGTCCAGTCCCTTAAATCGATTCTTCACCTCCACTGCATATTCCTTAGGAATATTAGTGAGCTCATATCTAGCTGATCTGTGGGTCTTCCCTAATCTCTTTAGTCGGATCCTAAATTGTGCAAGAAGAAGTTCGTGATCTGAACTACAGTCAGCTCCAGGTCTTGTTTTTACCGACTGTACAGATGTCCACCACCTTTGGCTGCAAAGGATGTAGTCAATCTGATTTCGGTGTTGTCCATCTGGTGAAGTCCATGTATAAAGCCGTCTCTTAGGTTGTTGGAAGAGAGTGTTTGTTATGCAGAGTGAATTGTCTTGGCAAAATTCTATCAGCCTATGTCCTGCTTCGTTTTGTTCTCCCAGGCCATGCTTACCTGTAATTCCAGGTGTCATTTGACTGCCCACCTTAGCATTCCAGTCTCCCGTGATGAAAATAACATCTCTTTTAGGCGTGTTGTCCAGTAGGTGCTGCAGATCCTCACAGAACTGCTCTACTTCAGCTTCTTCAGCATTTGTGGTTGGGGCGTATATTTGGATCACTGTGATGTTAGATGGCTTGCCCTGAATTCGAATTGAGATCATTCTATCGTTTTTTGGATTGTATCCAAGCACTGCTTTAGCCACTTTACTATTAATGATGAAGGCTACTCCATTTCTTCTGTGGTCCTCTTGTCCACAGTAGTAGATCTGGTGGTCATTTGATGTGAAGTGGCCCATTCCAGTCCATTTCAACTTAACTACCTCTCCATTAAGAAATCTAAGAGAAAGGTAGTTGTTTTGGGGAAGAGGAGAACCGGGTATAACTGGAACCTGGACAGGGAACATGATTTATTCATTTATTACATTTTGCCGCACCCATCTCCCCCCAAAAGGGGGGCTCTGGGCGGTTTCCAACAAGGTTTACAAACATATAGACCAGGTTAAATCCTACCTACACCTAGGGCTTGTTCTTACCAGAACAGGATCGTGGCTCCCTCATTTCAAGAGGAGCTCCCTGAGGGTTACAGCCTGTGCCAAAGCCTTAAGGCAGCTTATCAACCACGGCTACCCAGGATCGTTAACCCCAGTTATGAAGGTATGTAACAGTAAAATTGTCCCAATGATCACAGAGGGTGCAGACTTGTAGGGACACATAAATGTCCCTTTGTTTGAGCAGGTAACAGATTAACAGATTTGTCTGAAATGCATCTTGGGGGTGGATAGGTCAGCGCTAACTCCAGCAATCAGAGCAGAGTTGGGTACGCCCCTCATACAAAGCCTCCCGGTAAGTAAAGTATTTAACTGTTGGCTGAAGATCCCGTCCAGGGACTCAGAGAGATTTCCCAGGCTTTGTTTTGAAGAGCAGATGCGTAGTGCGCCTTCTCGCCCTTGGGCGGCCCGATTTACCAATCCCATCTCGCAATATGGATTTTCAACTCATTTTCCTGTCCAATTAGATTTGAAGGCCAAGAAAAGTTTCAGACAAAGGGTCATGGACGTGGCTGCCCACGAGGATATACAGTAGCATCCCTTAAACAGGTCAGGTCCTTGAAGTGGCTGGCCCAGCACAAATCAGTCTCTCAACTAGAAAAGTGTTTAACAACTTCCTTGTCCCCAAAATTTGGAAGAACTTTTACCAGAGCCCATTTTGACCAGTTAGACTCTACGGTAAGATATGGGAGGTTTCAAGGAGTCCCATTCGAAGGAAGATTATGTATTTGTGGCGCCCCAGCTGTTGAAGATACCGCACGTATCTTATTTGATTGCCAATTATACTCTGCAGAAAGGACCGACCACTTAGATTCACCTTTAAAAAGCAAAAAATACTGGAGCGGCCAGCAGAAACTCTTACTTTTTACAGGGAACGAACCAGCTTTATTACGAGTAAGACTGCACTCCTCGTATCGAGGCTGAAGGGCCACGAATCACGGCTTAGGACCGGCGTCCTTTAAACCAGGTATGGGTCCCAATAAACACACCAAGTGAGACATAGGATAACCCTTTTATTTGAGCACTCAAGTAACAAGGGGGTCTCTCCTCTGAAAAGGAGAGCCCTTTGTGTTTGTAGACAGCATCTTTTATACCATTATCCATAGGATACAGTTACAGGCATAACATGGTTATTGGGCAATTTCTGCCACAGGGTACACAGGCATGCGTACATCTGTGTTATCTCGGTTAACCATACACTACATCCACACCCATCACCATTTAGGGATTTCTCCCCTCCTTCAGGTGTGCAATTCCACCTTGGCCCCTCCTGTGGGAGTGGAATGATCTAATTGTGGGGGGAGAATTTAACAGCACACTTACCTGTCTGGTTACCTTCGGACAAGATATCCCCCACGTGCGCACGCTTGCATGCTTGCATTATCTTCTGCTGGTTCTGGTTTGTATTCCCTTCCCTTATCTTCCATTCGTGCCATCTCCCGACTTACCCCTATCATGTACCTGCCAGCCTCCCTCATATTCCACCCTATTCTTAGGCATCCTCATCCCCCAGGAGAGCCTTGGAGCTCTCGAGACGAGGAAGCTGATTATTTTCCTTGACAATGACAGCTTACGCAGTTAGCTGAACACAGACAGTCCTTGTAAGAAGGGTGCTGGTGAAATTCCGTCTCCACAAGGCAATCTTAAAGAGGACAGATTATTTAGACCAGATTGGAGTTCACTGTACAGGTGGCGGTTTATTATGAATCTGTATTACAATTTTCTCTGTATTAACTTGTATTTTTATAATGGTTTTTTATTTTCTTTTGTTCTTACTCCTGAGATGGTCAAAAGACTAAATCACTAAAGTGTCTGTCTATCTATCTTCAAAGAGCCCGTTTAGGCAGGGCCAATGGAGGCAACTCTCAAAAGAAGATTCCTCCAAGGCTCAGCCCCAGGGCTGGCCGGACTGCCTGTTCCTCAGCCCCTGCAACGCCCCAAAGCAAGAACGCACGGATCGCTGCCGAAGGTGGCCATCCCACCGGATCCAGCAGGAGCTGGGCCACCCTGCGGGAGGCCTGGAGGGCTCCCCATCCGCAGAGGTAGCAAACGCATTCAAAAATGCCAAAGGGCACAATCCCCCCTTTTCCAGGCTTGAGTGGGACATTTTGTTTTTGTCTCTGGTGCCCCCTCGTGGCGATCCTATGTCCCTGCAGATGCAGAATCAGGAGGTTTCAGGCTCCTGCGAATTCGAAGGAGGCAGCAGAGAGGAGACAGACAGACAGACAGACACGCCATCCAAAGAAAAGAGCAAAATGCAGAGGAGGCACCCATGAGCAGCATAAAAAGAGGAAATGATAAAAAGAAGCACAGAAGCACGTAACAAAACCAGCAGAGCATTTACCCAGAAATAGCTGCCAAATACAGAGATGAATCTCTGAGTTTTACCCGGTTGATTTGGGTTGGGCAGGACAGATGGAGAAGGCAAGGCAAGGGGGCCATCACAGTCACGGTCACCCGAAAGTGGATCATGGACCAGGCTGGTCCTTGAGGCACAGGAACTCTTTAGGGAGGAGATCTCAGCAGAGCCCCGGGGAAGAGGGATCAACCCAGTCCTTCTCAAGAGCTGCTTTTCTGGAGGATCTCCCAGGAAGATCCAACTCGGGTCACCTCCCCAAGGAAGGGAAGGTTTCTTCTGAAAGCCCAACTCTGTCCATTCTTGAGCTGCTTTGGCAAATGAATTCTAGGCCTGTGTCCTTTTCTCTTCTTTGTGGTGTGTTCAGAACTTATTCACAAGCATTAAAAGAGTCCATTTCCCTCACCTTCCTCTCCTTAGCAGGGAACGGAAGAACCTTGATGGAAATCCCCGAAATGTCGCTTGTTGTGATGCAGCAGAAGTAGCAGCTGGGCCCCCAGCTCAGGTGGGGGACGTGAATCCCAGCAGGGGACTGTTGGAGCCCCCCAGTCTTGTTACGGGGCTCCGCGCACAGCCTGTTCCTCTGCAAATAAGGGGGTGCAGGCCAAGCTTCAGAGACCTGCTGAGTCTTGCTCAGTTTGGTCTACCCTTCAAGACTGTTGTGAAGATACCAAGAGAAAATCTTCAAGCTCATCTGAGAGGCTGGCCATAAGGAAATGCAATTTATGGTTGAAAGAAATTAATCTTTTCCCTTTTTTTGCCTGTTGTAGGTTAATGTAACATAAACATAAATTAGTATCCAAAACAGGGATGAAAGAAGCCAATACCTTTGCATTGTATACGAGTGTGGAATACCAGCTGAAAACGTTTTAAATGTGGGAGATTTCTAGAGGGAGATTCAAACTCGAACTGAGAACGGTTAAGCAGCGGACAGACCTTCCATGTGGGAGTTGTGGGGGCTCCATCGCTGGATGTTGTCAAACAGCTTGGACTGCTACTTTCTGGGATGGTCTAACCCTGGGCAGGGGTCGGATCAGGTTATGCTTCTCTAACTCTAGAAATAAATTCCGCAAGTTGAATCCATTAAGAAAAGCCTAGAAACTGTTATAGAAATACTGAAGCCGATTCACTTAAAAATTAGCAACATGAAGTGAAGATTTCCCAGGTTAAAGAACCCAGCAGTAAAGTTCTTCCTGGGACTGTCTGGTAAATGATATTTCCTTCCTCGTTGAGGGCTTCATTTTTTATTTTTTTATTATTCAAATTTCTATTACCGCCCATCTCCCCCCAAATATCCTTTGAGGAAGCGGCTGTGCGGTTCGCGGAGGAGGAGTGGGCCCTCCCCAGTTGGAGCCAAAGGGCCTTGTGCAGGGAGGCCATGTTAGGGGTTTCTGTGACTACGGCTGCTCCGGACGGGGCCCCTCTTTGCTCTGGGTTCGGTTCACTGGAGAAGTCTTTTAGGGACCGGAAGTCGGGGAACATATTTCGGTGCATCGGCCTAAGGTGGTGATGGCTCCTACTGGACCACCCCATGAAGTCCCCCTTTCCTAATCTCCAAAAACTAAGCAGGATCAGATGCGGTTAGTTCTTGGATGGGGGTGTGAGAAATAGATTAATTTGTAACAAGAGGATTTCTGTCTCAGAAATAAAGTTTGAATATTATCTGTACATAGCTAACTGGAAAAAGGAGGAGGAGTTTAATTGCACTAACAGATAACTGAAACTGGTCCTGTTTGCAAGTTGGATTAAAGAAATAAAGGGATGGAAACGCGAGGACCCGAGGCCTTTAGTAAGGCTGTAAGTCCCAGGTTCCTCAAACCAAAGAAGGTAACCTGTAAATAAGGGTCTGGGGTGAGTTAACGTATGTTGCTGAGACGCTTCGGATTAGCTGCAAACGCCTGAGCTCCATCCAAAGGCGCAAAGGAGGAGAGAAAAGGGGCACCGTGCCTTAGTGCGAGACATGAGTTAATTCTTAAGAAAAGATGCCAGTAGCCTAGTCAGTGCAAAACTGTGATAATAAAAGGTGCTCTCGGCAGAATCGTAAGAAGACTGTTGTAGTGAGAATGGAACAAGTATTGAGAACAAGCGTGTAAGGTGAGAAAAGCCTCCAACATGTTCCCGGAACAGCCTGATAAGCACACAGCAGGTCTCAAAGGTGCCTCGTTTTGTGAAGGAAGCCGAATAAGGGAAATGTTGGGGCTGGAGGAAGAAGGATGGTGTCTGTGAGGGAGGCGTTCCGGATAGGCTGTAAACGCCGAAGTACCTGATCAAAGGGGAAAAGGAGGAGGGGACTTGCGCTCGGGAGAAAAGGGTATGAAATATACATGCTCTGTGCTTGCAGCATTGTGAGCACCCCTCTTTGCAAAGTCACGTAATAAAAATACTTCTGCTTTTGCTGAAACTCTCTAAGTGTCTTTTGAACTTAAAGCTTCTCTCTCTCAGGGACTGCCGGGACATCCAAGGTCCGGTGGCAGGGCCAACTGAAACAAAAGCCATCCAGGAAGAAGGCGGCTCAACTTCCTGCTGTGCGCCAGTTGTGCCCTTTCCCGGATCGGGAAGCCCTTCCCTCAGTCGCTCACGCCCTGGCCATTTCCTGTATGGAGGACTGCGACGTGCTCCACGTGGGGCTACCCTTGAAAAGTATCCGGACGCTGCAGCTGGTGCAGAATGCGATGGCGTGGGCAGTTCTGGGCGCCTCCAGGGCTGCACATGTAACACCTCCGCTGCGTGAGCTGCACTGGGTGCTGGTGTGCTTCCGGGTCCAATTCAGGGTGTGGGTTATGGCCTGGAAGGCCCTTCCTGGCAGGGGCCCAGGTTGCCTGAGGAACCGTCTTGTCCCCGACACGTTGACCCGTCCCACCCGGTCCAGCAGGAAGGGCATGTTATGGACTCCAAGTTGTTGGAACTTGAAGGACTTGGACTGAGATTTGGGTGGCACGCCTATTTGTGGTGCGACAGTTGAAGTTAATAAAGATTTTAGAAATCATTTTGTTAGGAGTGCCATACTGAGAGTTTGGAATAAATACTGTCTAAAGCAAGATTGTCTCTGAATGTACCGTTGTGGTTGTCACCTCAAGAAGCATTCGTTAGAAGAGAAAATGTGGGGGAAACGAGCTGGCTAAATTACAAAGATTTGTTCACTTCGAAGAGGGTGAACCTAAACTTAAAACAAGGGAACAGTTAGACTTGGAAGTCTTTCCTTGTCATTGGTTTACATATGTGCAATTGTTGGAATGATTTAAAGTGGCCAGAAAGACTTTTAAATTTGCCAGTGAAATAACTCAATTTGAAATGGAACTTTGTACAAACGATGAACACGTTATTACAAAGACATGTAAGATGTTGTTACAAAAGACCTTAGAAGTTTTTTTGTTCTTGATTCGTTCAGCCGCTTCCGACTCTTTGTGGACTTCATGGACCAGCCCACGCCAGAGCTTCCTGTTGGTCGTCAACACCCCCAGCTCCCCCAGGGACGAGTCCGTCACCTCTAGAATATCATCCATCCACCTTGCCCTTGGTCGGCCCCTCTTCCTTTTGCCCTCCACTCTCCCCAGCATCAGCATCTTCTCCAGGGTGTCCCGTCTTCTCATTATGTGGCCAAAGTATTTCAGTTTGGCCTTCAATATCATTCCCTCAAGTGAGCAGTCTGGCTTTATTTCCTGGAGGATGGACTGGTTTGATCTTCTGGCAGTCCAAGGCACTCTCAGGATTTTCCTCCAACACCACAGTTCAAAAGCATCTGTCTTCCTTCCCTCAGCCCTCCTTATGGTCCAGCTCTCGCAGCCATATGTTACTACGGGGAACACCATTGCTTTAACTATGCGGGCCTTTGTTGTCAGTATGATGTCTCTGCTCTTAACTATTTTGTAGAGATTTCTCATTGCTCTTCTCCCAAGGATTAAGTGTCTTCTGATTTCCTGACTGCAGTCAGCATCTGCAGTAATCTTCCCACCTAGAAATAGAAAGTCTTTCACTGCTTCTAGATTTTCTCCCTCTATTTGCCAGTTATCAATCAGGCTGGTCTAGGACACGGAACTCTGTAGTTTTAACTCTTTCGTGCCTCCCTACTCCCAGTTGAAAACAGCTGGGAAGCACTGCAGGGCGTTTATTTATTCATTCATTTAGTTATTAAATTTATCCACCGCCCAGTCTTGTTCAAGGACGACTCTAGGTGGCTTGTTTGTTGTTTATTCGTTTAGTCGCTTCCGACTCTTCGTGACTTCATGGACCAGCCCACGCCAGAGCTTCCTGTCGGTCAACACCCCCAGCTCCCCCAGGGACGGGTCCGTCACCTCTAGAATATCATCCATCCACCTTGCCCTTGGTCGGCCCCTCTTCCTTTTGCCCTCCACTCTCCCCAGCATCAGCATCTTCTCCAGGGTGTCCTGTCTTCTCATTATGTGGCCAAAGTATTTCAGTTTTGCCTTTAATATCGTTCCCTCAAGTGAGCAGTCTGGCTTTACTTCCTGGAGTATGGACTGGTTGGATCTTCTTGCAGTCCAAGGCACTCTCAGGATTTTCCTCCAACACCACAGTTCCAAAGCATCGATCTTCCTTCTCTCAGCCCTCCTTATGGTCCAGCTCTCGCAGCGATATGTTACTATGGGGAACACCATTGCTTTAACTATGCGGGCCTTTGTGGTCAGTGTGATGTCTCTGCTCTTAGAACTTAGAAGAGGAACAATTAAAGAATGTATGCTTAAATGGGCTAAGAATTTGGATACAATATTAGGGTGGAGCAATGGGAGAACATGTGGAATAAAGGTTTGAAATTTACTCTGAATTATAACTTAAAAGAGGATTTTTATAAAATGATGTACCGTTGGTATTTAACTCCTGATAAGTTGTCAAAATTGTATAAGGGGGTAACAAATGCTTGTTGGAAATTTTCCCTTGGCGAAGGAACTTTTTATCAACTTTGGTGGACTTGTGAGAAGGCCAAAAAATTTGGGGATCAATTATGTGTCAATATTCAAGAGGTTCTTAGAGTGGATCTAAAAGAAACCAGAACTGTTTGTCTTGGGATTGATGGAGAAACAATTCAAGAACCAGGCGGGGACTTTGCTTTTATGTATGGTTACAGCAGCAAGACTTTGAAATGCACAAAGATGGAAAGATGCACAAATCCCCACCGTGGAAGAACGGATGGTCCAATTAATGGAATTGGCTCAAATGGCAAAGTTAACGGCATTGATAAGAGAAAATATCATGTCCGGATTTCTCTCTACTTGGCAACCACTTTGGGATTATTTGCTTGTGTCTGAAAAAAATGAAGTTCTGATTTTGGGTTTTGATGATTAAATGGTTTGATTATATTGATTTATCTTTCTAAGGTTTAATTAATGGCAAGAGATTGAATCTGTATAATATGCATTTATATCTGTATTGGAGATACAGATCACTCTTTTTCTGTTTTCTACCTAATTTTGCACTTTTATCGTTTTTCTTTTTTGTAGTTCTGCATTCTATCTTATCTATACTCTACATTTGGTATTTTAACTATACTTTGAAAATCAATCAAGTTCTTTAAAAAAATAAAAGCGAGGCTTTTGTGGGTCAGGGTTGTGGAGCGGTTTTGGGTGATGGTAATCTCTCGGCTCCCAGGCCTCTCAACCCGCAATCAGCTGCAAGAAGCTCAATTCCTGTGGTCTCCTCGTGAGGAGCTGCTATCTAGACCGCAAGTGGCCGATCTCCCGATCTCCCCTTCTCCAGAGAGAATTTCGTCAGCTAGGACTTGCCTCCTGGCCGCCTATCTTAGCTGTGGTGCTGTCCCTGCTCACAGAGCTGCTCACAGGGACGTCTAACCCACCACAGGTCCTCACCCGGAAGCCTAGATTGATCTCTTCCAGTTGGTTGGCCACTGTGTCGTTTTCCAAATTTGCTGGCATAGCTCGGTTAGAGCCTTGCCTGATTGTCCTTCCAATGCTTGCCGTATTTCATTGGATATTCCACCAGTTCCTGTAGCCTTCCGACTTGGGAATAACTGGAGTGCTGATCTAACTTCATCCTCTGGTACTGGAGGTTCCTGTATGTAGGGAATATCTTCTAAGGCATCTTGGGTGCTGACATCTCTACTGTGCAGCGTTTTTGCATCCTCCTTCCAACTTCCTTTGATCTCTTTCGAATCGTTTGCTATCTGTGGCCCTAAATCTAAAGGAAAATACTCCAGAAGGAAGAGATAGGAATAAGTACATCCACAAAGAAGGGAAGGCCACACCTATCAAGAGAAGGGGAGAAGAGGAAGAAGGAATTCCTGATCAGAATGAAAAGAGGAAATAAAAAGAGGCAACGAAGCAGCTCACAAAATTGGCAGGCCTTTACCCAGAAATAGCAGCCACCGACAGGGCAGGACCCCCAAGTTGTATCACTTTGACTTGGGTTGGGACAGGGAAAATGTTCAGAGGGACAGGGAAAATGTTAGGCAAGCAAACTAACATGGTTACCGTCATCCGAAAGTGGATCATAAACCAGGCTGTTCTTTCAGGTGTAGGAGCCATTCCAAGGGATGATCTCAGCAGAGCCCCAGGGAAGAGGAGATCGATCCAGTCCTTCTCAAGAGCTGCTTTTCAGGAGGATCCACCTTGGGCCACCTTGCCAGGTGAGTGTCGATCTCTTCTGAGAGCAGTAGGTTCAAGCTCCATCCGTTCAGGAGCTGCTTTTACCACCAAACACTGAGTCTGGGTGCCTTTGAACGGAGTGACCCCCCCAGAACAACCACTGAGTCACACCCAGCTTTAAAGATTGTGTTGGAGATACAGACCAGAGACAAGTCACAGGGTAACCTGAGAGCTCATATTACAAAATGCGATTTATTTGCTGAAAGAGTTTAATCCTTCTTAATACTTTTCAGAAGAGTGCTGAAAACCAGTCAAAAAACAAAACCCATGAATTGAAACAATAGGAATAGGATAAAAAATGCTTCAGAAATATGCCAGCATATCCACCTAAAAATGAGTCCTATGATGGACGGATTTGCCTTGTCAAACCCCTAAGTCAGGCTAAGTGGCTTCCACGGTAAGACTCTTGGTCAAAGGAATTGGGATTTCCAGGCTCATTGGAAACATTTTGAAATAGGCCAGGGAAGAAATCCCTAGTTGGGTGTCCTGTTTTCTAAGGAATTTGGAATTTGCTCAGCCAGGCAGGTGAGGCCAGGGGATTCTGCACCCCAACACCTCTTCCAGAGTTATTCTGGGCCAGTGGGAAGCTCCCCAAGGGGACTGTGTTGCCATTCCACAACTTGGATCCAGTCATGTTTTGTGCACTTGCAGCACCACCCACCGAGGGGGAGGGGGGCTGGCAGCTTCACAGCCCCAAGGACTACGTGGACGTCATGACAGAAATCTGTCCTGCAAGGAAATGCCCATTTGGTACCTTACAAAGCTCCGTTTCCAGTTTTGTGTAATAAGGGAGAAAACTTACAAGTCTTTTGTGGGACTGTCTGCTAGGGAAGATTTCCTTTTTCTAGGGCTCAGGTCCCTTTGAGGTGGCTGCTGTGGACTTCATGAAGGAAGAGTGGGGGCTGCTGGATTCTGGCCAGAGGGCCTTCTGCAGGGAAGTCATGCAGGAGCTTTCTTGGCACGTGGCCGCTCTGGGTAAGGCCCCCCTTTGCCCTGGGTTCCATTCGTTGGGGGAGGATTTTTCAGTGGGAGGTAACAGGGGAGATGCCTGCACTCAGCTGCTTGAGGTGGTCATGCCTCCTACCTGGCCACCACCTGGATTACCGCACTCCCTTCAAGCCTTTCCTAATCTGCAAAAAACAACCAGGGTCAGATGTGTTTAGTATTTGCCGATAAGCAAGGCCAGATATCTAGGCTGGCACTCAAGAAACTGGCTTGCCGGATCCAGTGATTTTCCATCTGTAGTTCTGGATGGGGTCGCACTGCCCAGAGAACCAGTGAGCGGTTTGGGGGTCCTCCTGGGCTCACAACTCCCGTCTGAGGAGCAGGTAGCAGCCACGGCCAGGATGGCTCTTGCGTAACTCCATGGTGTGTACCAGTTGTGCCCTTTCCTGGATCAGGCGGCACTGCACAGTCCTTCGTGCTTTGGTCACCTCCTGACTGGACTACTGCAATGCACTCTACCTGGGGCGGCCCTTGAAGAACATCCAGAAGCTGCAATTGGTCCAGAATGCGGCAGCATCAGCGATGGGCCGGTCTTGGTCCACCCGGGTTACTTTCGGTTCATGAGCTGCACCGGCTCCCAGTAGGCTTCTGGGTGCAATTCAAGGTGCTGGTTGTCATCTATGAAGCCCTCCAGGGCATGGGGCCAGGTCATTCGAGGGACCTCCTCTCTCCAGTTGTCCCCACCCATCAGAAGGGCCATGCTCTGGGTCCTGTTGGTTAAAGTGTCATCCGGCGGGACCGAGGAAGCGTGCCTTTTCCGTAACACCGCCTGCCCTCTGAAACACCGTTCCTCCCGGAATGAGGCTGAACCCTGCTGGCCTTTTGTAAAGACGTGGCTTTTCCTTCAGGCACAGGGGTGGGGAGATAGTTCAGCCTGTGGGTTGTATGAATTCGTGGCCGACTGGTTTATCCTCAGTGCCTAATTTCCTTTCTGCATTGTATTTATCGCATCCTGTTCTTGTATTGATGTTTTTATTGTGTTCGCTGCCCAGAGTCACTCATCTGAGATGGGCAGCCATAGAAAATTTAAAAATTAAAATTTTAAGAGTTTTGAATCAGTGGAAGAGACTCAAATACCTACTGAATCCTCACAGACTTTAAAGTCTACTTTTTAGGCTCTCAAAGGTGGCCAGCTCTTAAGGGCATCTGGGAAGCCCAAAGGGAAGAGGGATGAAAGACCCCACCCTTTTCACTCCTCCTTGCCCCAAAGCATCCACTATAGTATGGGGGTCTTTCCCATAAATCAAGGGTCTCCCCGCTTTGGGGCCACAGCGTCATTTGGGACACTTGAAGAGCACAGAGTGGGATCCCTCAGAAACAGGAGAGCCTGGGAATCTGCCCTTTCGCAAGGCGACCAGGATGGCGGTGGCCGGCCACTGAACTCTGTTCCCCAACGTGCCGATGAGGCTCGTCAGCAGCCCGAGTGGGGTTCATCTGAGGTATCTGAGGAAATGCACCCTCCGTTGCTGCAGCCACCAAGCCAACACCAGACAGCCATTTCGCAGAAGATCAACTGCTGATGCGAGAGAAACATCTGGACACAGGAGCAAAGGGTCGGCCTCCTCCCCAACGGAGCAGACGGGAGCCACCCCAGTTCCCGCCCCTTCCAGGTTCGCTTTGGTTCCGCTTCCCACCCCTCAAAGTGAAATCGGGGTCTCTGATCAACAAGGGGGGTAAAATCCCTCCTGTTTCCAACCTCCCCAAACAGGCAGCAACTGAGTTCAGAGGAAAACAAAACCATTTATTTTCAGCAAACAACTCTGGCAATCTTACAATATGTGCGGTAAAGAAATACTACATGAAGCAAAACCCCAAATTACTGAGCCACCAGGGTTATTCAAAGAGGCTAAGAAATACTTGAATGCATATTAAAGTTTTTCTACAGGAAACTGCAACTTCTAAGAAACGCATTTGCTTTGTTGATTCTGCAACGCTGAACAATTAATTTGATGAATCCAAATCATCCCCCCAAATCTCTAGGAAACCACGGGGGATAGGAAGGAAGCATCCTGGCTGCACAGCTGATCTCATGTTCCATTTTTCTGAATTATTAAAATCTATTCACTGCAGCCCAGAAAAGTGTACAATTTTGTGTGTCTGAAGGCTACCCTCAGTTGGTACACTGATTATTTGTTAAACTTTTGGATAATCAAATATATAATCCAATAAATTAAGCAACTTACTAATTTTTAAAAAATCAATTATTTTCTAATGGAAGAAACCCCGAAGCACACTTCTGAAAAAGCAGCTGAAAGAGGCATTTTCCCTTCCCGTCAGTGAACATCCCCTCCAAGATGGTTTTCCCTGCAAGGCGTTCATTCTACGTATAAAAGCAAGACCTTCTTTCCTTCTCCAGATGGATCAACTACATTTTCTTTTCAGGGGAGGCCCTAGAATTCCTGTTTCAGATGAAAAAACCCTGATCTTCCCAAACAAAAATCTGCATAAGAATGATCATGAAACACCCAAAATACATCCTGCAACTTCAAAGAAATGCATTTGCTTTCTTGATTCTGCAAGCCTGAACAATTAATTTGAAGAATCAAAATGATCCCCCCAAATCTCTAGGAAACCACAGTGGAAAATCTGCATGAGGACAATCATGAAACACCAGAAATACTTCCTGGTTACAGCCAGCTGGGAGGGCCTGAAGAGGTCCTCGGAAGAGAACAGCGTAATTCAGAAGAAGGTCGGTCACTCTTCCTTCCTCTCTCCTTAGGCTGGGAATCGGCAGCCCTCTGCTACGAAGAGGGTAGAAAAAACAGGAGGGTCGGTTTGAGAGGAAGCCAAGATGAGAAAGCCCAGAGTCCAGGCTGGAGGACCAGTGCTGATCGTCAAGGGAAGGAACAGAATCAGCAGGGAGAGGGAGCCGGAGAGGATGGGCAGGGCTGTGAATGGCTGCTGGAGGGGTGTGGGGTGGGGAACCCCCTTCACAAATTGTGAACAGTATAGATGCCCCCCCTCAAATAGACAAATCCAATTCGTCCAACTATTTTGCCCCCAGAGCCGAGTGCAGCAGGTTTCATGGCCCCCAGAGAGCCCAGGTCTTCCCTCAGCATCCGGAAGGTTGGATTCCCAGATGGACACGGGAAAGGAGAGGCGTCTCCTCTCCATCCTCCCCTCCCCTCCCCTCCCCTCCCCCTTGCTCTGGGGATCTTCTGATCTCTGCAGGTCTCTGAGCCGTGTGCATGCAAGACCATCATATCCCGGGAGGGGCCCCAATCGGGGCCCTGCAGAATGGCCAGCACTGCCTCCTGCTGTGGGAGGGGCCTTTCCAGGAGACGAGGGGGAGGACAGGGTGCCTTCCTCCCTCAGCGACAGCAGCCAGGTCCCCTTCCGTTCCCAGCTGCTGTCACCTGCCATTTCCTCCGAAGGCAGGGAGGGAAATTGGAAGCAGCCCAGCCTCCCCCAGCAGAAGGAACCCCGGGAGGAGGGGAGAGGCAGGCCCCTCCCCAGAGCCCCAGGGCCCCTCCCCTGAACCCCCTGCCCTTCAGTGCTGGAGGTGAGCCGGAGAGAGAAGAGGGTTTCCCCAAAGCATCTTCACCATCGATGGGTCCCTTGACCTGAAAGCTCCCCCTCCTTCCCCCCAATGCAGCCCCCACCGGGGCACTCACCTGTGAGGGGCTGCTAAATGGCCTCCCCGCTCCCTGCATTGGAGAGAAAGACAAAGAGTGAGTCCCTCCCCTGTCCTGGTCCTCTGAGGAGGAGGCCTCTCTCTCCCCTCGATTCAGCCTCCGCAGCTTCAGGGACCCTCGGAGGAGACCAGGCTGCACCGCCAGAACAGGCTCTAACCACTGGGGCTCAGGGCGCTTCTGGCGGCTTCCCTATTTCCCACCCCAGAGCTGGGGGCTCTTTGCTCCAAGGGGGGCCAGGCTCCGCCACGCAGGCTCTGGGCTGCCTCCCCTGCCTGAATGCGAGGCTGGAAATCCAACAGGGAGAGTTTCCCTTTCTCCTCTGCAGGAACAAAGCAGAGCGAGGAAAGTGAACTTTGTAACTGTCAGAAATCAAGGAAAGGAGAGGAGGTGGGGAAAAAAGGAAGCATTTGGTTTTTACAGAGTAAAAGGAGGAACAAGGACAGAGAGAGAACAAAATTATTAAGATGGGAGGAAAAAGGAGACTTGGGTAACTCCTTGGGACAAAGGCAAAAATATCAGTAGTTTCCCTTAAGCCCCACTTTAATGAGAAACCACTTTTCCAATCCCACACTTTCTGTTCATAGACTGAGGTAAAATAATTTTAATTCTTCATCTAAGTAATTTGCCATCTAAGTAAACAGGAGAAACAACGTAATTCTCCCACCCACATTTAAGATCTTACACTGGACGAAAAAGTGTCCATAGAAAGGGCAACAATCGATTTAAATCTCAGTAGATTTATCTATCCTTTGTTCCAATTCTATCCAAATAAATCCTGGTTTCCCCAGAACCAGACCCAGAGGGAACACAGGGAGCGGGTATTAGGGGGCCCCTTCAAACCCGGGGGGGCTCTCCCTCTTTTCACCCCCCCCCAGCACTCCTGCTAAGAGGCAGAGCGGCTCCCTCCGGCTTACCCTGGCCTGAACTGTCGGATCGTTTGTCACTTGCTGGAAAAGAGAGAAAAGGAGGAAGGAGGTCAGTCTCTTGGCTGGACGGGAAGAGATGCAGAAACTCAGCACTTTCTGACACACACAGAAACACACACACAGACAGAGTTTCAACCAAACTGCTTACGCTAAGACACACAGAAAAGAAAGGGCACTATCTCAGCCATTCCACAGCCGGGGGGAGGACACAGATGGCTCCAAAGTTCCTTTTTCCCACCAGTTCGTACTTGGCGAGCCTTGTGGTGGCAGACCAAGAGGAGACCCAGCTGGCATCTGCCAAGGCTCCTTTTCTCCTCAATTCCTTCTGGGTTCACCCTTTTTATGGAGCTTCCTGACCAGATTATGGCCAAGCCTTTCCTTTCTGCACACTTGGAAACAGGAGAGCTTCTCAGTCAGATGGACCTTCCGCCCAGCCGGGTCTTCTCACCTTCTCGAGCCTTCCTTGTCCCAGATGTTCCTCCTTGGGGTCTCCAGTCCCAAGAACAGCCTGGCTGGATTGCAAAGGGGACCCACCTCCCCCAGCTTGGTTCTTGGGAGGAAGAGGAAGGTAGCACAACTCTGCAGCTTCATGAGCCGCTTCTATGTTTGAACACACACACACTCACACACACAGACACAGCCCTCAACTGAGGCTGCCTCTGATTCCTGCTCTGACTTGGAGATAACAGGGAAAGAGGAAAATCACTCACTTGATGCTGCCTTGTAGCCATCCTGACGTTTCTCTGCAAGGAAAAAGCTCAGTCAAAGCTAAGAATAATCCACCAGAGACCATCCAATCTCTCCTCTGCAGGAGGGATAGAGAGCCCCAGGAGATGTTTTCACAGTTCTTTCGTCTCCTGGCAACTACTTTGAACAGACACAGGAAGAGCTTCAAAATACGAATGTATCCCCTGACCTGCCCCAAGAGAGACCTGCTGCCTCTGGGAGGGATGGAGGGAAATGGGGAAAGCAGCAGGAACAGCCGGGAGAGGAGGAGGATTTTCACTGAAATCCTTCTCTGCTGCCCTTTCACCAAAGCCTTTGAAAGGGACGGAACCGCGATGCCTCTTCCCAACCAGAAGAAGGCAGGACTGTCCGAACCGCAGACAGCCTAGTCGAGACTGGAGTCCCAGCAAGAGGCCGAGATTTCGGATGCTCCCAAAGAGGGCTGGGAAAACAGGGAAACGGAAGCCCAGAAGAGGCTCCCCAAAGGGAGGGACTGGGGAGGAGTCTCCCCCTCTCCCTTCACAGCCACCCAGCAAAGGTGGGACACTTACTGAGAAATACCACGATCCCAGCAATCGCAGACACCAGGAGAAGAACAGCCACAACGCAGCCGATGATGATGATGAGCCCCAGGTTGGATTCTGGAACTTAATTGGGAGAAAGAGCAGAGGATTGAAGGAGAACCCCAAACCATCGCTCCAAGTCGGGGAGAGACCTAACGCAGCCAAGGAACTACTGGGAATCGCCCAAGTTAAGAAGACTCAGGGCTCATCCTCACGTCCCTCGAATTGAAGACACCCTGCTAACCATGCTTAGCGGACATGTCCTCGTGACGCTGCCTTCATCTCCCACCAGCCCAGCACGAAGGCAGCTGACATTCACCTTTAGCTCTTCAGCTCAAACGCAGACGTTTGCAACCTTGTGACTCTCAGCAGGTTAACAGAAATAAAAACATCAAAAACACAATAATATAAAAAAATTAGTGAAACCACAAAAACGTTTTTGTTCTTTTTATAGACTGCCCCAATATGCCATGACTCTGGGCAGAAATGGGCAGCTCTCTGCACTAGCTTTTTTTCTTAAGCTTGAATGGTTGCATTTTATTATTTAAGGTAAAAGGGTTCATATCATGTATCTTTTTTTTTAAGTCCATGGTTTCATTTTGTTTCTCTCTTGTAGGGTTGCTCTGTCCCCCTGGAGGAGGAAAAAGGAATGAATCCTCGCTTCATGCACTCTGTCGTCTGGCCAGGAAGTGGCTGAAGGGAAACGGTTCCAGTCTTGGCAGCTGGAGCTTTTAAGTGCCAGGAAGGCAGCCAAGGAGGTGGGAATCCTCTTGTCTCACACCCACCCCGGGGTTAGGGGGAGGACCCCAGGGAAGGCCTCCCTGTCATTCAAATCCACGCCCTGCATTCAGGAACGAGGGCAACAGACCTTGCCTGTCTTCTAGGTGGCAGCCCTCTGCTTATTCGAAAGATGCTGTCACAAACCCCACCGCCACCAGCACTCGTTGCTCAAGGCTAGTCATGCGGAGCTCCTTCTATCCCCCTACAGAGGATTCGGGTTCTAGTCCCCGGTCAGCCTTGCTGCTCTCCTGGGAACCTTTTCCAGTTGCTCTGAATCTGTATTAACGGGTGTTGCCCAGAAGTGGACGTTGTCCTTGAGGCGGGCTCTGATGCTAGCAGAAGACAGTGAGAAAATTACCCTCATCCTTTGGAAGTTACAGTCTGTTTGAGGTAGCCTAAAATCACAGGTGCCTTCTCTGAAGGGACTTCATGCTTCCGGCTCATATTCAGTCTGCAATCAATCCCGATTACAAAATCCTTTTAGCAAGCCAAGTACCCCCCACCCAAAACTTGCACCCTTGATTTCTGTTTCCTAAGTGAAGAACACTGGACTTAGACTCATACAGTGGCAAGGAAGCGACCTAAAAGGTCATCCAGTCTTACCACCATCCATTAAAGTATTCAGACAGATGGGATTGTGCCTTTAGTATCTCATTTGAGATCTCCCATCCTTCCTGGCACTCTTTTCTGTCAAGTCTCTCTTCAATTTCATTCTGCTACTCTCAGCCCATTCTGCATTTGACTTCTTTCTCGGAGGATATTCGCTCACTCAGCCGGTTTTAAATCCTCTGCACATTCGGTAACTATTGGTTCTACCTATTCCTCCAAGGCAGTAAAGGGAACGTTGTAGAACGGAGGACGCAGGGCTGATTCTTCCGGCACCCGTTTGGTATCTTCAGCCTGATGAGGAACCATCAATGGGCACTCTTTGAGGAAGACTTTCAATCCAGCTGTGGATCCCCTTAATTGCCTGGCCATCCGACCGCTTTTAATGAAGCCGAAGAGGCTTTGGGCTGTCTCCAGAGGGAGCTTTCACTAGATGAAAGGCCTGATTTACCACAAAAATGTAATCCCACGAAAGATCCAGATGACCCTGTCATCTCTGAGAGATCACGTGATCTATCTGTTTCCTATTTCATTCTGATCCACAACAAATAAAAAATACAAAATTCCGGTGATCTGGGTGGTTCCCCGTAGCATGTGGGGGGAAAGTGTGTGGGGTGTTTGTGTCACCCCCTCGCCCCAGTTCTGGCAGGGGTGGGTAGTTGGTGATATGGTGATGTCCAACTTCTGGAGGGTCCTCAAATGGCTGAAGCAGATTTGGAGGATGCTAGAGGGAGGCAGGTTTGAGAAGGAGAACTTTAAGGTTCTCCTTTACAAAACTCATGAATGGCAGCCATGGCACTTGTGATCTGACACTTGGTAAAGAAACTGAAGTAGCATTTTCTTGTGCCTATCAGCATAAGAATAAAAATTGAACATTTTTTGTATGATTGGGAAGCTATCAATAGAAGATGGGTATTCTGCAGTTTTGGGAGTCCGGCGTAAAACATGTCAGTGGAAGTCACGAGCACAGGCAGAGTTGTTTGACAAGGGCTTTTTTCCTTGGGTTTCATGCAGAGCCTCAGGAATTCCAACAGATCCCTGATCGTAAAATAAGGTCTGCACTTCTTTCTTAGAGCAGCGACACAGGGAGATTTCCTTCTCTAC